>NC_036858.1:27815243-27837214 GCF_002910315.2 Salvelinus sp. IW2-2015 | reverse complement strand
TAAAAACTGAACACTTCAAATTACAAAACAACAAAGTGAAAACCGAAACAGTTCTCTGGTGCAGACACACAAAGACTGAAAACAACACCACCCACAAAACACAATAGAACACAGGCTACCCTAAATATGTTCCCAATCAGAGACAATGACTAACACCTGCCTCTGATTAGAACCATATAGGCCAAACGAGAAACCCCACATAGATACAGAAAACATAGATAATACCCACCCAACTCACGCTGAACAACACTAAAACAAAGAAAATACAAAAGAACTATGTCAAACGTGACAGTACCTACCCCTCCCCCCCCCCCCCCCCCCCACCCCCCCCCCCCCCCCCCCCCCCCACCCCCCCCCCCCCCCAAGTGCGGACTCCGGCCGCAAAACCTGAACCTATAAGAGGAGGTCTGGGTGGGCATCTGTCCGCCGGTGGCGGCTCCCGGCGCTGGACGTGGATCCCACTCCACCATAGTTCTTAGTCCGCTTCTGTGGCCTCCTAGGAACGGCGGACCCCTCGCGCGACCTGGCCTGGGAACCTTCCTAAATAGATGGGCCGCGGGGAGCAGGAACAGGGCATACTGGACTCTGGAGGCGCACAGTAGGCCTGGTGCGTGGTGCCGGAACTGGTGGTACCGGACTGGGAACACGCACCTCAGGGCGAGTGCGGGGAGCAGGAACAGAACACCCCGGGTTGTGAAGGTACTCTGGAGACCTGGTGTGTATAGCCGGCATCCATTGTGCCGGAACTTTAACACATGTTTCAGGATGAGTACTAGGAACTGACACCGGTGGCATCAGACAGCTAACACGCTCCTCAGGGCGAATGCCGTGCATACTACGCCAAACCAACGGCTCTCTCTCTTCACTCTCCTCCAATTTCATCAACAACTCCTCGAATGTCTCATAATCTCCCCTCCATTCACTCTCCTCCAATCTGTCCAATAACTCCTCAACATTCTCAGACTCACACCTCAACTTCMCCGACTGCTCTGGTTCCATTCTCGGGTCCTTACGGTAAGCATGGGAAGTTGGCTCAGGTCTGACTCTGCCACACTCCCCGTGTGCCACCCCCCAATACATTTTTGGGGCTGCCTCTCGGGCTTCCAGCCGCGCTGCCGAGCTAGCTCCTCATAATTCCGCCTCTCGGCTTTCGCTGCCTCCAGCTCTGCCTTGGGGCGGCGATATTCACCCGGCTGTGCCCATSGTCCCTTGCCGTCTAATATTTCCTCCCTTGTCCAGGAGTCCTGAGATTTAGGTCGCTGCTGCTGCTGCCTGTTACCACGCTGCTTGGTCCTTTTTTGGTGGGTGGTTCTCTTCAGTCTTTGTGTGTCTGCACCAGATAGAACTGTTTCGGTTTTCACTTTTGTTGTTTTGTATTTGAAGTGTTCTGTTTTTTGATTATTATTAAATTAAGATGAACACTAACCACGCTGCGCTTTGGTCCTCTCCTTCCACCGACGAAAGCCGTTACACACACACTTGTCTACATAAGGTCCCACAGTTGACAGTGCATGTCAGAGCAAAAACCAAGTCATGAGGTCGAAGGAATTGTTTGTAGAGCTCCGAGACAGGATTGTGTCGAGGCACAGATCTGGGGAAGTGTACCAAAAAAATTATGCTGCATTGAAAGCTCCAGAAGAACACAGTGGCCTCCATCATTCTTAAATGGAATAAGTTTTGAACAACCAACATTCTCTGATCTGATGAAACCAAGATTGAACTCGATGGCCTGAATGCCAAGCGTCACTTCTGTAGGAAACCTGACACCATCCCTACGGTGAAGCATGGTGGTGACAGCATCATGCTTGTGGGGATGGTTTTCAGCGGCAGGGACTGGGAGACTAGTCAGGATCGAGGGAAAGATGAACAGAGCAAAGTACAGAGAGATCCTTGATGAAAACCTGCTTCAGAGCGCTCAGGACCTCAGACCGGGGCAAAGGTTCACCTTCCAACAGGACAATGACCCTAAGCATACAGCCAATACAACGCAGGAGTGGCTTCAGGACAAGTCTCTGAATGTCCTTGAGTTGCCCAGCCAGAGCCCGGACTTGAACCCGATCAAACATCTCTGGAGAAACCTGAAAATAGCTGTGCAGCGACGCTCCCCATCCAAACTGACAGAGCTTGAGAGGATCTGTACAGAACAATGGGAGCAACTCCCCAAATACAGATGTGCCAAGCTTGTAGATTTCTACCCAAAAAGACTCGAGACCGTAATCGCTGCCAAAGGTGTTTCAACAAACTACTGAGTAAAGGGTCTGAATACTTCTGTAAATGTCATACTTCAGTTATTTTTTTCAATGTTTTGCTTTGACATTATGGGGTATTGTGTGTAGATTGATGTGTATAAAAAAACTATTTAATCAATTTTAGAATAAGGCTGTAGCGTAACAAAATTTGGAAAAAGTCAAGAGGTCTGAATACTTTCCAAATGCACTGTAATTGCAGAGAAGCCGGTGTTTTGAGGTTTATATTTGCATGGCTGTTGTTAGGCCAGAGATGATGTCAAGAGCCGGCAAGCTGTGCCAATATATCCTCCAATGACACCTTCGAGGGCATTATCACTTTTAAACATGGGTTACCAACATATTCAGATAATGATTGACATATTTTCATTAAAAACTTTATTTTGATGAATTTATTCATACTATTTCATCATTCCATGATATGTAGTCCCAACACTAATCTGGGGTTGCTACCCAAGCCGGRTGGTAATTTGTTCTATTGGTTCGTTTGCCAGAGACGAGACCCAGTTGTTCAGTCTTTTTGCTCTGTATTTATGGACGCGACCCAGTTAGTTRTGAATGCTCCATTTCCATACTGGCTGGCAACGTTCTTATCCCTTACTTTCTACCCAGCTAGCAATGACGAATCGGCCCAGTTGTGGCCCTCTTCCGGGGGGGCGGAACTGATTGAATCGGCCCGGAATCCTATCCATAAGTAATAKCAAAGATGTTCTACTCATCTATCTGTGGTAATACTGCCAAAGGCGGCCCGTCGACCGAGTCTGACTCTCAGCTTCGTGCCCCGACTCTCAGCCCGAAACGGCCCAGATCCACTGTGCTAGCTGGGTAGCTAGCCAACTACGGCTAATTTACAGTCACGTCAAAAAGTGCAGCCAGATAACAGCAAAGTAGCTGCATTTTTWTTTGTTTAACTGTTTTCTAGAGACATTTATTTGGAGACATCCATAACAATGAGCTAATGAGGCACGATTTCGTCTGGCATAGAAAATGTGGTCCCTTTTCAGGACACTGTTGATCAGAGGAGCTAGCCAACAACACAGCTAACACAATCACTTCAAACTGACGCTGGAAAGACTGCAAAGTAGCTGCACTTCGTTTCATTTGACCTTTTTTTAATTGACATTTCTTTGTATATATCCATAKAAAMTATGCCAGCTTAATCATGATTTTGACTGGTTGAGAAATTCTGCCTGRCTGTCTGTCTGTCCCATCCCGACTCCCGACACTTTCATTGCTATGGGCCAACTGGAGATCGAATTTGAATATTGAAACAATGTTGCAAATGTCGAAGAGACAGACAGCACGGTTTATACAAATCTCCGCTGTTGAAAACMAAATGTTAGTCTAAAAGAAATGTGAGATAATATATAGATGCTTTTTATAGTTGAGATCAAGTTTATTCATTTCTTGGCTGGGCTGATGAGACAGTGGATTGCGCAGTTAGATGGAACAGAGTAAATMGGCATTTTAATGTCATATATTTAGGTGGTGGTAACTTGTGGAATACACACCGTCTGGAATGCGCTTTTAACTAGCATTCAGGATTAGACCCACCACTTGAATAATTAAGTGACAATTCCCGATTGTTAGTCCCGAGACTAAATCAAATCGTGCCCAATATATCCTACAAACACTGGCTTCGAGGGCATTATCACTTTTATTTACTTTTTATTTAACCTTTACTTTATCAGGGAGTCATACTGAGACCAAGGTGTCTTTTACAGATGAGTCCTAAATTACAGAAAATGCAGACATCAAAATAGAAATAAAACAAAACACATTCATCACTAATAAGGTTCTCAATCAGCTTCAGAACAATTGCTTTAATTACTAGGTATGTAAACGCTTTTATTTTTCCTGCGCATACAAGCTACAGTATGCCTACTGTTAATCCTACTGGCAACACACAGCATGTTCTACTGCTCAGAATACGTTATTTCCTGAAACGATAGTTTAGGAAAAAACAGCCGAGCCCTCATTTTAGGCTACCAATACCTGCCTGGGCGCTTCTGATATTTAATACTATTACGTAACATCATAGTTCTGCTACTGAAGTGCCGAATTCAAGAGCAAGTACGAGCATAACTGCTCATTCGTTTTTTTTATGTTGATTGTGAGATGGTGAAATACTAGGAGGTTAAGTAATTTTCCCAGTAAAAAATTGCTTTCTCCACTTTACGCATATAATTTATTCACTTTACATGTAGGGCTTTCTCAATTTTACACATAGGCGATTGTTAACAGAACATGTCATATGGGAAAAATAGTACTTTAATTTCACTTTAGCTGATTCAAAATGAATATGTATTACCTCACAAGTATCAGAATGATCCACTGGAGTGCAGTAGATAGTGTGTCTTGGCTTGCTCCAAAAATATCACCGATAGTGGGTGGCACATAATCTTTGCCTGGTGAGACCCTTGGTGAGCTGTCCTGAGAATGGTCCAATGCCATGATGAAAGCATCTGTCATGTCCCGGATGGTGCTTGGCTGAATGGTCTTTCGATGCTCGACAACTTTATTAAGGATAAATTTACTGAACTCCTGGTTGAGCTCTTTAAAGTTTTCAAACATGTTTTTTATTGGGTTGGGAAAATACTGGAGCCAAGGCATAACATCCACGATGCTTCCAGCTCCCACTGTTTGGGTGAATTGATAGTTTCGTCCCACCACTTGCGCAAACTCTGCGTCGTCGTATGAATACCTCTTTCCAAAGCACACCGCGGTCATTACGTTAGCGGTTGATACCACCAAGTATGTCATCGGCTGGAAATATTGGTGCTCTTTAGTTTTTACCAGGAAAATATGGAGCAGCTCCCTTACTTCGCAGACAACATGGTTTTCGAAGGCCTTTTTGGTGTGCATGTTGCTGGTAGAAAACATCCGAACAGTAGATTGGGCCACTTTTCGATGCACTTTCCACCCTTCGCTAAATGTACCAAAAGCAATGCCATCGCCATTGGAAACATATTGAAACGAGGCAAAGTCAGGTCTGCCTGCGAAATCAAATCCCTTTTTGATGAGCGCCTGCCTGATTGCGTCGCAATTCAGTACCACAACGTCCCGGCAGCCGAGTTTGATTTGAAAGACATCCCCATATTTCCGTGACATGCGAGAGAAATAGAGGTGAGGAGTGTTGCCAAGCTCTACTGCGTTRCCAATGACCGGCCAAGCGAACGGTCCAGGCGGGCTGTGTACTTCCCAGTTCCGCCTGATCCTGCGCCACAGGAGCATGGCAAAGAGAAAAGTCAAAGACGCCAATAGTAGGCCTATACTCCTTGGCATTGGCCGGGTCATCTCCTCGAATATAACTTGCAAGTCCATTATGGAGGCTAGAGAAAGCAATAAGTTAGTTCTATAAAAATAATGAATTGATTATAGGGCAAAATACATGTAAATTCAATAATCATTATTTTGAGACACAAATATAGTCTAGCGGACATATTATCACAGAGCAAAATATGGCACAAAATGTAATGAGTCAAATACCGGGAATGAATAAGCACCACCTTGCAGTTCATTTGTTGCTTCTTCTAAGAAAATAACAGCCTGATGTTAATTGTAGTTTGTCTGTTACTAATGTTTGGATGAATAAGCTCCTATCCCGTCGATGCAGATTGTAAGGCTACGTTTTAATGTAAACGCAAGAAGAGCGCTAATTAGGTCTCACTTATTTATATAGCGGATCCAGCTTGAAAGTACGAATTATTGAAGAATGAAATCCGCAAAACCTGCGCAATAGACATAAAATAAATGCAGCTATATTTATATTATCGTGCAGTTCCAGACCTTCCACTCTCCACATGTGAATAGCCTTCTGTTGTCCCAAGTTATGATTTATCTTGAAACAGAAGTGTCAAATAGCATCATAGCTCGTCAGCGTCTGACTCGTGGTTTATTGTAGAGCTGTCAGCTCCCCTCCCCCCATTTCTCTCTCCCTCTCTGTCTGTCTCTCCGACACACCAATTCKAGTGTTCCCCAACTGGCAGCCGGCGGGGCGAATTTGGCCCGCGGGAGGTTTTACTTTGTCCCCCCAAGTTTTCMGAGCTAAAATAAATACATATTTTTTATTAAAAACATATAATAATAATAATTGTTAAACATAAAAGACTGTAAAAACACCAGGAAATCAGCTCAAGTAATTTTAATTTTGGAAATCTGTTCTCAAGGATTCCCACACATACTAGAGAGAAAGAGAGAAACATGTGAACATTTACAAATGTATGCAAGGTTTGAAATGATTATGATTTAGTCAAATATGATATCTCTTTGGGATTCTTGCTGTCAAATTMCAGTCTACAAATAATTTGTAATTATGTCCCGGCCCCCTGATCATCAGCTCAAGAAAAAATCGTCCCGCTGCTGAATGTAGTTGATGATCCACAACCATAATGAAATATCATATGATAGTTAGTGTCTGATGAAATCTATTGTTTATTCAAATTCAATAGCATTCAATATCTTAACAAGCAGCAAATGAGAGAGGAAATATTTAATTTGAACTGTGTTGAATTTACGCAAATAAAGCTTGGGTGTAGGGGCCTACTCATCCATTCTTTCAAATGATCTGATATTGTCATTTATTAAGGATTTCAAACGAATTTGTGTCATTTACAGTTGAGCTAKATGCAGGGGACGAGTTTCAAATGGATCTAAGAACATGTATTTTTCATATGCTATGAATWAAAAAAAAGGTCCTAATGTGTTTAGCCTACATATAGGCTACAGAGGATCATACTCATGAATAGAAAAAAAACATTATTGTAGACTGACTGGGTTTTTCTTGTAGTTTTACTTCTTATTATACAGGAATATAGCCTACAATTATCAACAAGTAAAATATGTCAGTATTAACTTATTATTATATTATATTATGATTTATGAATTTTCTAGGCTATACAAAAATGATCATGGTAATAATTATGAATAATAACCATACATTATTATTCATTATAATTATAAGCTGATAGTCCATTGTTTTATTCCCTTATTGAGGCCTGATGATATAGGCCTACAATACATGACAGAGACCGGGTTTCAACAGAACCGGATTTCAAGCATCCATGCAATAACTTTGTAACTGTTGATCCCGCACAGTCATCCCGTGTAAAAAATAGCCTTTGAATGACCAAAACATCATTCAATATTTTTACGCTATTAAAATGCTCAGAATTGAAGGAAATTGTACCTTTTCTCTCATCTCTAACTATCAGGAAGCCTGAAAGAATGGGCTGAGTGGGTATTCATGAGTTCGCCTTGACTGACAGCTCTTTGAAACGCCCTTGTGGTCAGTGCCAGGTAACAAGGTAAACAATGGGCCACATCATTCAGAGCCTAAAAGTATGCTCCAACCCATTTGCTCTGCAAAATTCTCTCACGGTCAACAGAGCTGATCATGGAATGTTAGATATCAGGCAAACAGCAGCAATACACAATTGCAGTCTAGAACTGAACAGTACATGAGGTCACCTATCCCATATTTCTGCTCATTGATTAAAGAGTCGCTTTAAAGAGGCTGGAAATATTTGGCATGGGCCCTCAGTTCTACAGCTGCACAATTGAGAGCATCTTGACTGACTACATCATCGCCTGATATTTCAACTGCTTGGCATCTGACTGCAAGGCGCTAGAGGAGGGTAGTGCGTACGGCCCAGTACATCATCGGGGCCGAGCTCCCTGCCACCCAGGACCTCTATACCTGGCGATATCAGAGGAAGGCCCAAACAAATGCCAGACTCCAGCCACCAAAGTCATAGATTGTTCTCTCTAATACCGCACGGAAAGCAGTACCGATACTGGAACCAACAGGACACTGCTTCTACCCCCAAGCCATAATGCTGCTAAATAGTTAGTTAAATAGTTAACCAATAGCTACCCAAACTATCTGCATTGATCCTTTTTGCACTAACTTTTTTTGACTCATCACATACGCTGCTACTACTGTTTTATCTATCCTGTTGCCTAGCCACTTTATTCCTAGTTATATGTACATATCTACCTCAATTACCTCGTACCCCTGTACATTGACTCAGTACTGATACCCCCATGTATATAGTGACTCATTGTGTATTTGTTATTACTTGTATTATTATGTGTTATTACTTTTCTATTATTTCTCTATTTTCTTTCTCTCTGCATTGTAGGGAAGGGCCCGTAAGTAAGCATTTCACTGTTAGTCTACACCTGTTGTTTACGAAGCATGTGGCGAATAAAATTTGATTTGATTCGCTCAATTTGTAACACTCCTTTCCCGTCCGAATGCTTGAAAAAAACAATACAAAGTATCGAAATGTGATATCATATCAGTAAATTACTTAGGCTTTAGGAAATGCAACCAACTACAGAGATTGATGTGGAGGGGAGTGGGAGCGGAGGGGGACCCATGCACCTTGCTTCAATCAAGCAGGCTTAAGTCACCCACTTGGCTTCAGTCACCCACAAGATTGAAGCGGGAGAAAAATCCAGCTATGGCCTCCTCCTTGTCAAGCCTCTCACACGGGGCAGACAGGGATCCTGGGATGGACAGCTCGTAAAGCGTCCCCACATACGGCGCTGATGGGACAGACGGATTTCCACAAATTGAGCCATACACAATACAGCTTAAGCATTGAAGACAGCATTTTGTTAACAACATTGGTGGTTTAAACTATGTCAACTGTGTGTGAATGATGGAAGAATCCTACCCTTGCTGTAGATCCATTTGAGTGTGTGTGGTCACTTAGGCCTGCACATAAACCAGCACTGGGACCTTTGGAAACTTGGGATGCTTGTGCTCAAACTGCTGCTTGAATGTCTTCGGGTCTGAATCTATAAAGGTCAAGTACAAAATGGAGGAACTAACAATCTGTAGCTTAGATTGAATTCAAAGTTGACACAAATTATAAACTAAGCAATACGATGCAACAAACTGCTACACATATGAAATACTGTACCACACAGGCCAGTACAATAGCCTACACACGGAGAGGAACCTAAAGGCACATACAGTACCAACCAATATTACCAATACATAGAGTACCAACCAATACTACCTGACAGACGGGGCAGTGCTGCCTTGGCTGCAGTCTTCTGGTCCTCAGCTGCTCCCTTCTTCTTAGCAGCCACCAACATGACATCAGTCAACAAGTTCAAGTTCAACTTGAGAGTGGAGCGTTATATTTCACCATCTAAGTTACATAGCTAGTAGTGCTTTGCAAATAAATGAAATGTCGGTTATTTTTTGTTTTTTTAAACAACTCATTGAAAGATGTCAGTTCAATTATTTTAATTCCATTTCGTAAAAATAAATGATGTGCGCTCACGCAGTTTCTCAATTGTGCGATGTAGTAGGGAGTTGTAGTTTCTAACATGCCACATTCTACATAGTTTAGTGCAGAAAACCTGGTAATTAACTACAATGACCATAATCTATTGCGCGCCGGCTTCTTGTCGGATCTGTGAGAGAAGAGAACGCGCGATCGAGAGGAATTAAAAGCAGTTGCATCGCGAGGTATCTCTACCTGCAAATGCATGCTCTAAATGATAGTTGATTTTCAGCAGTCATACAATTATGTTTTATTGACTACTAGAACTACTCAAATAGTGATTTTGTCAGACAGGATAGGCAGCAGCTCTACAGAGATTAGATGACTTGGAATGAAATATTAAAGTAATCAAATAAAACAAATGCGATATACACAACAACTGAACTATTTTATTAAAGTAAAGTCATGTGAGTAAAATATGGACAGTTAGTAAGTGATAAGCAGCAATGGGCAGTCACTACCATCATGGATTTATTATTCATTGTTTTATTCTGTGTTGTTACAGGATTCATCCTACATAATGTATTGTGTATTTAATATATTTTTTAAACAGAAATAGACAAACATGATTATTTTTTAATAATCTAACAGAAACCGAACCGACCTCAAAAAACAACTAATCGCTCAGCACTAATAGATAGTTAAAACTAGTTAGCTAGACTGTTGGTTTATAAAATCATGTTTTATGCATTTCTCGTGTATTTAAATGGATAGACAAATAGTGTAGCCATCTAGCCAGGCTAATGTTGCTAACTAGCTAACCATGAGCTAGCTAGAATTTGCCAAATACCAAACAATTGTCCATTTAAACTTTAGCCAATTTATTCATTACTAAATGTAGTTTTGTTGTTTCGGCTCTGTACTCCAGAACTTCGGATTTGAAATGGATTTGAAATTATACAAAAAAGTGCAGACTGTCAGTTTTAATTTGAGGGTATTTTCATCCATATCGGGTAAACCGTTTAGAAATTACAGCACTGTCACGGATCCCTCTGGAACTTTCGTTGCGCACACCAGGCCACTATTCCCACTGATTGTATTTGTATATGTGTGCCCTTTGTTCACCATGTGCTGAGTGTGTTGTGCTTTCGTCCCCTTGTGGATTGCGCAGACGATTACGGGTCTCGTCCCGTGTGATAATCATCTGGCGCTTGTTATTTATTCGAGGTACTACTCCTTTTGGGAGGTTTCAACCCTGTGTTTGTTTGGTCTTCGTCCTTGTGACCTTACACCGCACGCCGTAATTTGGGACTTAATAAAAAAAAATATGACGCTTCCCTGCGCCTTCATGTCAACGTGAAATCATGGTAGCATCCACATTACCGTTTTGTACACTCAGTGTATTTCCACACTATMAGGTTGGAATAATACTATGAAATTGTGAAAATTATGATAATATAGTGTAATAGCTGTTTGAAAAGACCGATTTGGTGGGATGGAGTTTTAGCATGCCTGGTGACATCACCAGCACAATTCGRGCTTGAGAAATTGCACTTAGCTAAGAAGCTATTTGTTTATTTTTTACGATTTGAATTGAAAACAATCACAGTAAGGTACTTAATTGTTACCCAGAAATGATTTGATATTGCGATAAAAGAGGCTGCCTTGTACCTTTAACGAATATCTTGGAATACAAGCCATTGAAATAATAGTTTACAAGTTGGTCTGCACAAAAATCGAAATAAGCATGATTGAGCTAAAGCTACAGAGGCTATGGCTTTTTTTGTCACCTTAGGTGCATGAGACCGATCCCTGCATCTATGTCCGTTTTAATCACTGTTGAGCATCTCACAACACCACTCACAAAGCACAATATTGTGGAAAAGGTGTTAGTCTGAGCGAGGAGATTTGTCACTCATTGACCTATGTGTTTGTTGATTTATGTGTTAGTTTTATTTGTTTGTGTTGGAGCAAAACATGTTGTTGACATGAAGTTGCAGGCCTTGTCTGTTGCTTCATGCTGTCGATGAATCGATGCAGGACCTGCGGTCCCTTTATATGGCTAGTTTTAAGACTTCAGTACCACGGACAGCGCATATACAAGATAACCTCGTGTTCATTTGCAACGTATCAAAACGTATTGGTCACATACACACGATTAGCAAATGTTATTGCGGGTGTAGCGAAATGCTTGTGCTTCTAGCTCCTACAGTGCAGAAATATCTAACAAGTAATATCTAACAAATTARACAACATWTACCCAATACACACGAATCTAAGTAGGAATTAATTAAGACTATATACATATGGACGAGCGATGTCAGAGCAGAACGGACTAAGATACAGTAGAATAGTATATAAACCAGTATATACATATGAGATGAGTAATGCAAGATATGTAACCATTATTACMTGATTCTTATCCCTTTGCCATAGGTTATTTGCAGCCTAAGCTTGATTTTTGTTTGCATTTTACATATATTTCTCATCTATCCTGCAGAAGACCAATATATCTCAGTCAGTGACCTGGATTCAAGTTGTTGAATGTTTACGCAACCTGATGGGTAACAACTGAGGTCTATAACTATACAATTTTTTTTCTTCTGACTTAGAATAACAACATCCACAATGTATCATAAAGCTAATGTTTCAATTATACAATGCTTTTAAGTTTGAGATCAAAAACTGAAATGGGTAATTTCATGTAATTCTCATCATTGTTAATCAGCCTGTGTTTTCAAACAAAATACCCACCACCCACCACCCCCTAAATTCACTATTAAATATTTCGATATCCGTCTAGACAATATTCTTCTATTTAACATGCCTACGTTGATTTACTCTCAAAATTGGCTCCCTACCAGAATGCCAACATTCGTTATTAAATGATGATTAAAAAAAATACGAAACATAATTTTCCCGATTAAATTTACTTTCAGTGGTCAGTCAATTTGCAAACAATTTATATGAACTAATTTAGTTCATATAAATAGTAACTACCATGGCACATGCCAGTACTGAAAGGATATATGATTAAATACATGAGAGCTTTTTTTGATTTAGTGAACCCTGAGTGCACAAGAATTCACAACAKGTACTGAATTAGGCACTTCCGGTTCTCCTCTTCTTGTCGAACTCCTCCTAGCAAGGTAGTTGTGTTCGAGCCTGCTTTGCTGCAGTAAGCAATGGGACCCATCAGGGCGGGGCGAGGGGGATGAAGTCTGACCCCACCCCCTTGTCATTGTCAAGGCCATACACTTTATTCACTAGTCCAAATGCTCCTCAGATATTCACCGCTCCAATGACATCAGCATCACCTCTTCCTCCATGGTAACTCCCCCTCAGATATGCATTATTTTGTCAGTATGAGCAGTAGAAGAAATACTCGTTTTTTTTTGTGCATGAGAGACGCAATAGGAATTAAACCATTTCTGTTGGTCATAGGATCCTCATTCAAGTAATTAGTGGAGGTCTGTATCTGACAGTGGTACTTCAGATTATGATTCATATGACTAACATTAAAGCCTGGTTCAAGGGAGCCATTTCATCAGAAGAAGAAAAAATCAAGATTCAGGAAGTGAGCTGAACCATGACAGAGGCTGGTGTGTGTGTGGCTGGCCCAGAGGGGGGTGTGACCGCTGGGGACCAGCAAATCCCAGTCAATGGTCAAACTGGTGATCCTGAACTTCCCTGGTCATGAAAAAACAGTGTATGTGTTCTAACAGGCTGAGAGGGGTACAAAACTGGATCTTATGAGAGGGTTGCATGAGAATAAGTGGAATCTATTCACAAGGCACAATACAACAACCCATAATCCTGATCTTATTGACCTTTAACTGAATAAACTCAATGACTTAAACTCAATAAACTCAACAAACTCATGTCATCATCTTTATGTAATTGATTTGGTGAACGGACTGCTATGAACTGAACAGTTTTGAATAGGTGAAATAGCTAAATGCAGGTCATCCACTGACCAGGTAAACTTAAAGTCTTTAGTGAAGTGAGAGAGAGAGAGGGGAGAGGTGAGGACCAGATGGGGCAGATCCAGAGCTTAGAGATGGTTCAATGTGGCTTTTCTAGCCTACATCTGGACTGGCTGTCTGTCCCTCCCCTTGTGACTGTGCGTAGATGGACAGCCTGCTTCACACATGTGCTGGGCTGATCTACTGAAAGGCTTTGACACACAATCAGAGTTCAACTTTTCACATTAACATCAGTAAATCAACATGACATGTAAGGATTTCTCTCCTCCACATGTTCACATAATATTAATGAATTAATCAGTCACTGCAGAGCTGCACAGGCTGTGTTACGCATAGCTTTACAAAGACTAAAAAACTTGAAAGAAAAAAATGCTCATATTCACTACACATTCTTAAAAGCCCAATGAATCTGCACATTTGGATAGAAGGAGAAGGTGAGAAGTRCATAATGATTTATTTTGTCAAGAGACCAAAACACACTAAATTCATATAGGATCATTTGTTTTACCTTAAAGAGGCAATTGCTGCATCAATTTGTTTTCCTTTAAATTAATGATATACTATATACCCCCATCAATTCATCAAGAATATAGAAATCCCTCATGAGCTTAGTTCAACTGTCACACCCCATCAGAAGTAAAAATATAAGCATGTTTTACTCCATTATTTTAAAATTATTTATTTGTAAACAAACGCTATATAGCCTCAAAACATAGTTGAAATATTTTTTTTCTCATGGATGGTCAGTCCTTGCATCCATAGCTCTGTCAGAGACATTTCTCCAACCCCATCCCTCAGCTCCTTACCATAACAGAGAGAGTGAAACACTTTGTTATTGTTTAAACTGCAGATTGCCCCTTTAAAACAAAACAATTCAATTAAATGTACTGATCTCTTCTAGGAATGCCTATACGMACTCGTTTTTACGTTTGTCAGCATTTCATTAAAGGAGCACCCYAAACCTGACKATTTTTTTTCTCTCCCCKTTGTGCGCTCTGAGACAGACAGCTCAATTGCTGAGGTCACGTGTGAGGGCATGGCAGTAAGKGGTACAGAAAGCTACAAGCGACCACAAGGCCCTCACTGCCAGGGGGAAGGTGCAGGTGCGAGTGCAGGGTGAGTTTAGCCATGTATCTAGTACATGCTGACTAAGTTTGAGATTTTTTATTTTGTGTTGATATGATATAACTTCAATTGAGTTGTTAGGTAGTGTTTCCCTTGAACCTGCACTCGAACTCGTATGTTTAGTTTGATTGTTTAATTGTCTTGTGACCTCGTGACCAGACTGCCATGTGATTCAGTTTTGGATACTATGATTTTGGAGAAGGAGATAATACAAATMATGTCTGGAAGTTCCTTATTTTGCCACTCAACCCAAACTAAGAACCTGTATGTGTGTAAGGCAGAGTTCCCCACGCTCTTGTTTAAAACTGCATGGGGTGGCTTATGGCAGTTTGAAATGGTAAGGGACATCATATTTCCTTGTTGACCTTGTATGATCTTTAGAGCATTGACTGTATGTATTTCTGTACTTTCTCAAGCAATGTAACCATGATTACTACTTCAGTCATCATTACATGTGGGTAACTTTGTACTTTTCTACTCAGCTTAACGTATTAGCTTGGTAAAATTACACACAATTATTGTAATGTCATTTCACTATGTTATCGGAGATGTAAGGCTAATATTGTATGACGCACACACCAGGGCTGGGGTCCTTTTCAATTTCAATTTAGAACATTTGGAATTTGGTTTACTTCCTGAATTGAAATAAAATTGACCCTGACACACACAATCACCCACACACCCGCGCGCACGCACACACACCACACACACACACACACACACACACACACACACACCAACACACACACACACACACACACACACACACACACCACACACACACACACAACACACACACACACACACACACACACACACAACGCCTCCTCTCTCGCCTCTATTTTTGCCTCAGTCTTCAAAGTGTGTTGGTCTGCGTGGCACCATCCGGTAATTGCTTCTTATTAAAGATGAAGAACATACTGCTTTGAGGTTAGTCTAGGATGAGTCAGTGAGTTGAACACAGGGCCATACACTGCTTCTTTGGCCGCCCCTCATTACGACTGAATGGAATGACGCTGTGACTCCGAATGTCAAACTGCCCCACAACACCCCTGCCCAGTCTCAAAGCCTCCAGAAGACTATGAATCCTGTTTAACCCAAAAAACAATCATAAAAAAAGAACGATGCTAATGAGTGTTTACAGTATCCTAATGGCCTTGCATACTAACTGAGTGCTCATTGAGGTACTTCTATCTGCATTTTTTTTCCTTTCTCCATCTCACACAAAAGGCTATTTCCCCCCTAAATTATGAATCGGCATGTATGTACATATTTTTTTTTTATTGCAGTAACATATCACAAGCCTGTGGAAGCCGGCTGAACACCTTGTACTTTGGGAAAAAATGGGAGACCAGCCATATTGTCACGCCCTGATCTGTTTCACCTGTCGTTGTGATTGTCTCCACCCACCCAGGTGTAACCTGTTTTCCCCATTAGTCCTGGTGTATTTATAGTCCCTGTAGTGGTTTTCGTAGCTCCTATTATTTCCCAGTCTCTGGTTTTTCCTATCCCTCCTGATTTTTGACCCTTACATGTCCTGTGGCCGAATCTGCCTGCCTGGCCATTCTGCCTGTCCTGACCTCGAAACCTGCCTATCCCTGTACTGTTTGGACTCGACCTGATCATTGGCTTTGTGAATAAAAGTATACCAGGACTGAGCCTACGAGTGACTAGAGAAGGCCAGTCAACCCTGGTATACAAAGATGTAGTGTAGTGGTGTTAAGGGTTTTGCAGATAAAATAAATCTCAAAGTGCCATGAAAGGGTGTCAATTGTTTGAGATCAATTGCACCCTTTACCATGGCACTTTGAGATGTATTTTTATTCTGGCATTTTATTGTTCAGAAATGTGGTGGGTACTCTCTTCTGTCGCTGGACTTTATCCTGCTAACTGTTCCAAATGTCCGAACTGAATTTGGTAAAAGGCTTTTATGTACTCTGCGCCATCGTGGAACGCCTTGTAAAATACTTTTAAACTGGAAGAACTTGTCACAATTGGTATTTTTAAATCACTGATGAATGATCTTGAACTGATTCCCTGACCTGTCAATGTTTTTAATTAGCTGTTTTTGATTTTGTATGCTCTTGTGAATTCTATGGTTTTACTAGATTACTTGTAGTTTTCATGTTTGTCTGTAATTTTTGTAATGACTTGGTGCTGCCTATCTTGGCCAGGACGCTCTTGAAAAAGATTTTAAATCTCAATGAGCCCTTCCTGGTTAAATAGACGTTAAGAAGATTGTACCCCCTGCCTCTCCTGACCTCGAGCCTGCCTATCGCCTGGTACTGTTTGGACTCTGACCTGGTTCATGAACTCTCGCTTGTCCCGACCTGCCTTTTGCCTACCCCTTTTGTTATTATAAACATCCGAGCTAAACCATCTGCCTCCTGTGCCTGCATTTGATCTGCTTTGTGCCCTTAATACAGTACATACAGACCGAAACCACGTCAGCTAGAAAGCTGTCATCGAGTGTCCTTCTTTCGCTGTGGCCACTGGTCATTGTCCTAATAAAAAACACAGACAAGACCTATGTAGAGAAATTCATGGAAGAGACCAGAACTGCTTTTGTTGGAATGTACTTCGTGAACTGATTACGAAAATAAATATTCAGGCATAGTAAACCAGTCTGAGGCAATTTAGCAAGATGTATCATTTGCCTGGTCTCAGACACACATTTTGTGCATATAATACAGGTTATGTAAAGGTAGATTGTTTCTGTTTTGAGCGATCCCTCTAGACTGAAGCTTGACTTGTAAACCAGTTGCCAAGTCAGAAAAAAGATATTAGAATGGAGGATTGGCACTACTTATTTGCCACAAACAATAAGTAAGGAATGTTTTTCTTTTTCAAAGGTTGCTTCCTTCAGGAAAGCTGATCCCCTGCCACCATTTGAAGTGGAATCTCAGACTTTCTATGTGATAGCAGGTTACTCTGTAGCCCTTTCCTGCAGTCAATGGCCAAGAATGCCCTCTTTGGCCACATGTGGAATGTTATTAATATTTATCATAATTAGACTATTTACAAAAAACCTGACAAATCTGGTATTTCTTGTCAAATGGTTGTTATATTACAGTCTTCTGTGATGTTTAATATTGGATGCAAACTCAAAATTGAACACATTTAAACTCTATATCTGACATGGTACAGTGTCTTCTTTTTTAAGCTCATAACTGTCTGTACTTTTGTTTCAAAAGTAGATTTAAGACTACCAAGAATCACTCTGTTCCTGATTTAGCCCACTGCAGTAAAATGTTAACATTTGTGCACACAGAGAAAATAGTTCTGCAGCAACTGAGAGGCTTGTTACCATGCCTGATGACGCTAATCTTATCAGCCTCTGCATGATGACGATGATGCTATTCTAACCCTAACCGAGTCTGTCATTGTGCTAGTGGTCTCCCTCTCTTTATCTGTCTCCCCATGTGAGAGGTCAGAGGTGAATAATCACTACAAAGGGAATCTTAGCCCCCCCTAACCCCTCCCGGGCCCATCTTTGTGTTTTTACAAGCAGGTAAGATGACGGACAGTCACGCACATAGGCCACAGCCTGCAGAGGTGAAGTCATGCAAGGTACTGAGTCGTCTGTCTGTTTGTACAATCTGCAGTGTTTCTCGAGATGAGTCGTGTCCCACAGCACATAACGTTCTGAGAATCATATGCTTCTTAAAGCTTAGTGAGAGCGGGTTTTCCTATGGCAGTGGTATTCAACTTACCCAACGAGGTCCAGAGCCTGCTGGTTTTCTGTTCTACCTGATAACTAATTGCACCTGTCCGGTGTCCCAGGTCTAAATCAGTCTCTGATTAAAAGAGTCTCTGATTTAGAGGGGAACAATGGAAAAAACACGGAGTTCGTTTAAGTGTCCTATGTTATTTTTGCATACAACTCACAACGTCTGAGAACCATATGTTTCTGAGGTGGGATTTTTAATTTTTTAATTAAATTTTACCCCTTCTCCCCAATTTTCGTGGTATCCAATCGCTAGTAATTACTATCTTGTCTCATCGCTACAACTCCCGTACGGGCTCGGAGAGACGAAGGTCGAAAGCCATGCGTCCTCCGAAGCACAACCCAACCAAGCCGCACTGCTTCTTAACACAGCGCGCCTCCAACCCGGAGCCAGCCGCACCAATGTGTCGGAGAAACACCGTGCACCCGCCCCCCTTGGTTAGCGCGCACGCGCCCGGCCCGCCACAGGAGTCGCTGGAGCGCATGAAGACAAGGATATCCTTACCGCCAAACCCTCCCTAACCCGGAACGACGCAGGCCAATTGTGCGTCGCCCCACGGAACCTCCCGGTCACGGCCGGCTGCGACAGAGCCTGGTGCGAACCCAGAGACTCTGGGCACAGCTAGCGCGCGATGCAGTGCCCTAGACCACTGCGCCACCCGGAGCCCCTGAGGTGGGAATTTCAGTACTTCTGCATAACGTTTCCTCATGGTTCTATATAACACAATTATTGTTCGAGAACGGTATTAAATAACATTCTACGGGAACATCAGTACTTCAACATAATGTTTTCTGCAGGTTTTCCTCACAGTTCTATTTAAATGTCATGTTCTCAGAACATTAAAGAGAACTTATCCAACTTCCGACAAAATACAGATGACGACCCTGAACAATACATAGCTGTTCTCCGATGTCTCAGCTGTTTACGACTTTTTGGGGATTGGGTCCATATAAATGAAAGACCAGAGGTACTGATTCATTGTTATCCTCTTGTCATATGGTTGAGGAAAGAATCAACCGACTGAGAAGCCTTTGACAATCAGGATTCATAGAGCGCCAAGCGACAAGGAAATCGCCGCGCCAAACCCTCCCCTAATAATGCTGGGCCAATTGTGCACCGCTTCATGTCCCCGGCCACAGCCGACTGTGACACAACCTGGATCAAACCAGGGGCTGTAGTGACGCCTCGAGCACTGCGATGCAGTGCCGTAGACCACTGCGCCACCGGAGGCTAAACGTGCTGCTTTGCATTAAACCTTGATTCATCATGTCAAAATACCTCCTTCGAAGCAGAAGGGTTCTAGTCTGTTCCCTGACTTTCAGAATCATTCATGACTCACATGAGTTTCGTGCCTGTATGTGAAGTCACCTTGTGTGACTTGGACCCCAGAGAAGGGAGAGAAATTCCCCCCTTTGGAGAAGAGCTCCCTGTGACAGCCAGTCTCCATTCAGGCACTGCATGTTCTCAGCTTATTGTCCATTAAGGCAGGATTGATATTTCCTCTGACTGTTAGTTGCTCGCTGATAAGGCATTCAGAGTTGATCAGGTTGTGGCAGATTTTGGACAGATTTAGTGTTTACCGAGTGTCTCTGGTCTTAAACCTATTGTTGAGGTCAAACTTCCGTTAGGCAAGGGCCAATAGCAGACCTGCGGGACTTCTCGAGGTGACTTGCAGTCAGAGTACGTTGTTGTGTTGTTGTCCTGCTCTTTTTGCATTCATGACTGGAGGCGAAAGGAGGGGTCTATTTTCATTCATTAATGTGACCCAGATCAGTAGGATGTTGATATCAACAATATGGTTCAGCTAGCCAAGCCCAGTCCCCACAGGAAGGAAGCTGTGTGACTTTTGGAGCTGCATAAAAAACAAGCCAATGATGACCCCCACTCTACTGCCATCAAAGACACACACACTTGCATGAAACACCCACACACACACCACCCCATCATTGTCCGACTTCCCCCCGCCTCTGTAGTCCCAGCTTCCACACAGTGGAGAACAAGGCACTTCCCTTCCACCCACGTCCCCCGTTCACCAGGAGACTCACACTCACAGACAGTAACAATAGAGAGCCCCAGTGGGCCTAGTCATGAAGAGAAAGATGAGAGGGTAAGCATGTTAATAAATAACAAATTTAAATGCCATTCATTAAAAAAGCCCTTTAGCTAGCCTTGATCTTGTTTGATGTGAGTTTTAGGAACCACTGAGGTATCCATGTCACTCTGACCGTATTTCCCTTGTTTTTGCTTTAGTATTTGTCAGGGCGGAAGTGGGGTGGGCAAGTCTATGGTTCGGGTGTTCTATGCTTAGGTTGTCATTTTCCTGAATGTTCCAATCAGAGGCAGGTGTTTTCATTGTCTCGATTGGAACCAATTTACGTACTGTTTTCACTGTTGGTTTGTGGTGTTGTCCGGTCAGTGTTTGTGCCACAGGACCGTTTTCGGTAGGTTAGCTTTATTTGATTTAGCTCTTGTCAGTGGTATTAAAACAGTACACTACACGCTGCGTCTTGGTCCACCTCACACCTCCCTTCAACGAAGAGGAGAATTGTCCGTTACAACAATTAAAAATATATATTTTATAAATGAATGGGCATACTGCCTAAGAACGCGGAGAGCACGCTCGATACTGGGGTCAAAGAATCGAGCTCAAACATCGGATCTGTTAAAGATGATTTTTGATTATGTAAGAAGATAAATAAGCTTACGTGATAATTGTAACTTTTGACATCCTCCAGCGGACAAAAACTAACTGGGGAAGCACCTTGCCACAAAAGGCGAATAACTAAAAGCGGTGGATTCAGTGATGCGCTACAGCCAATGCAAAAAAACTGGTAAAGAGGTCCATGTGAACATTAAAGTGGCAAGTGGGCTAAGTTCAACCAAAAAGGAGAGGAAAATGCATAAATGAATCTGTAAAGTTTCTATGGTAGTGAACTCAATCAACTTCCAGTCCTTATACACGGAAAATGGTGCCACAACATCAGGAATGTCACAGCTCTAAAATGAGGTACTTGGAAAAAGGCACCACTGGGGGTGCGGGAAATGCATAACTTTAGGTTTTCTAAAATGTCTTTGATTATGTCATTGATTAGCTGTTTTGCTCAACCTTTCATTGGACAAGTTTGTGTTTTTAAACTTCTAACCAGATAGCAATTAGGGAAATTCAATTTAGCCGAAATCAAAAATCAAAATAGTCAATGTAGGACATAGCAGCAGCTCCAGCCCTGAGTCCCTCGCTTCTCATAAGAGCTAGTTACACATTGTAACCAATACAAGTTACATATAAATATTACGAGGAAAACGGTAATCAGATTCAAAATTCAAACCACTCATGAAACATTTAAGCAATGCCCGCTAAAGTTTAATTTGAATAATACATTTCCAAAACAAAAATGAACTAATATATCCCTTCTCTATCTAAATGTTTTATTCACCATCCCAATTTACAGCCAACTGTCAACGTCTACCTCCCGCTCCCCCCCCGGCTGCGCGTACGTCACCAGTATCATTATATTTACACCTGCCACCGTCGTACGTGCACCCGCCTCCAGGACACCACTTGACTCCATCACCCTTCCTGATTACCTCTCGATATCTGCCACTTCCCGTGGTTCTTCCCAGCGTATTGACTCGTCCTGAGTT
>NC_036858.1:27531149-27815218 GCF_002910315.2 Salvelinus sp. IW2-2015 | reverse complement strand
CACACACACACACACACACACACACACACACACACACACACACACACACACACAACGGCTCCTCTCTCTCGCCTCTATTTTTGCCTCAGTCTTCAAAGTGTGTTGGTCTGCGTGGCACCATCCTGTTAATTGCTTCTTATTAAAGATGAAGAAACATACTGCTTTGAGGTTAGTCTAGGGATGAGTCAGTGAGTTGAACACAGGGGCATACACTGCTTCTTTGGCCGCCCCTCATTACGACTGAATGGAATGACGCCTGTGACTCCGAATGTCAAACTGCCCCACAACACCCCTGCCCAGTCTCAAAGCCTTCCAGAAGACTATGAATCCTGTTTAACCCAAAAAACACTAAAGTTCATAAAAAGAGGACGATGCTAATGAGTGTTTACAGTATCCTAATGGCCTTGCATACTAACTGAGTGCTCATTGAGGTACTTCTATCTGCATTTTTTTTTTTCCTTTCTCCATCTCACACTAAAAGGCTATTTCCCCCCCTAAATTATGAATCGGCATGTATGTCATATTTTTTWTTTTTTTATTGGCAGTAACATTATCACAAGCCTGTGGAAGCCGGCTGAACACCTTGTACTTTGGGAAAAAATGGGAGACCAGCCATATTGTCACGCCCTGATCTGTTTCACCTGTCGTTGTGATTGTCTCCACCCACCTCCAGGTGTAACCTGTTTTCCCCATTAGTCCCTGGTGTATTTATAGTCCCTGTAGTGGTTTTCGTAGCTCCTATTATTTCCCCAGTCTCTGGTTTTTCCTATCCCTCCTGATTTTTGACCCTTACATGTCCTGTGGCCGAATCTGCCTGCCTGGCCATTCTGCCTGTCCTGACCTCGAAACCTGCCTATCCCCTTGTACTGTTTGGACTCGGACCTGATCATTGGCTTTGTGAATAAAAGTATACCAGTGACTGAGCCTACGAGTGACTAGAGAAGGCCAGTCAACCCTGGTATACAAAGTGTAGTGTAGTGGTGTTTAAGGGTTTTGCAGATTAAAATAAATCTCAAAGTGCCATGGTAAAGGGTGTCAATTGTTTGAGATCAATTGACACCCTTTACCATGGCACTTTGAGATGTATTTTTTATTCTGGCATTTTTATTGTTCAGAAATGTGGTGGGTACTCTCTTCGTTCGCTGGACTTTATCCTGCTAACTGTTCCAAATGTCCGAACTGNTCGGACCTGATCATTGGCTTTGTGAATAAAAGTATACCAGTGACTGAGCCTACGAGTGACTAGAGAAGGCCAGTCAACCCTGGTATACAAAGTGTAGTGTAGTGGTGTTTAAGGGTTTTGCAGATTAAAATAAATCTCAAAGTGCCATGGTAAAGGGTGTCAATTGTTTGAGATCAATTGACACCCTTTACCATGGCACTTTGAGATGTATTTTTTATTCTGGCATTTTTATTGTTCAGAAATGTGGTGGGTACTCTCTTCGTTCGCTGGACTTTATCCTGCTAACTGTTCCAAATGTCCGAACTGAATTTGGTAAAAGGGCTTTTATGTACTCTGCGCCATCGTCTTGGAACGCCTTGTAAAATACTTTTAAACTGGAAGAACTTGTCACAATTGGTATTTTTAAATCACTGATGAATGATCTTGAGACTGATTCCCTGACCTGTCAATGTTTTTAATTAGCTGTTTTTGATTTTGTTATGCTCTTGTGAATTCTATGGTTTTTACTAGATTACTTGTAGTTTTTCATGTTTGTCTGTAATTTTTGTAATGACTTGGTGCTGCCTATCTTGGCCAGGACGCTCTTGAAAAAGATTTTAAATCTCAATGAGCCCTTCCTGGTTAAATAGACGTTAAGAAGATTGTACCCCTGCCTCTCCTGACCTCGAGCCTGCCTATCGCCTGGTACTGTTTGGACTCTGACCTGGTTCATGAACTCTCGCTTGTCCCCGACCTGCCTTTTGCCTACCCCTTTTGTTATTATAAACATCCGAGCTAAACCATCTGCCTCCTGTGCCTGCATTTGGATCTCGCTTTGTGCCCTTAATACAGTACATACAGACCGAAACCACGTCAGCTAAGAAAGCTGTCATCGAGTGTCCTTCTTTCGCTGTGGCCACTGGTCATTGTCCTAATAAAAAACACAGACAAGACCTATGTAGAGAAATTCATGGAAGAGACCAGAACTGCTTTGTTTGGAAATGTACTTCGTGAACTGATTACGAAAATAAATATTCAGGCTAAGTATAAACCAGTCTGAGGCAATTTAGCAAGATGTATCATTTTTGCCTGGTCTRAGACACACATTTTGTGCATATCATACAGGTTATGTAAAGGTAGATTGTTTCTGTTTTGAGCGATCCCTCTAGACTGAAGCTTGACTTGTAAACCAGTTGCCAAGTCAGAAAAAAGATATTAGAATGGAGGATTGGCACTACTTTATTTGCACAAAACAATCAGTAAGGAATGTTTTTCTTTTTCAAATGGTTGCTTCCTTCAGGAAAGCTGATCCCCTGCCACCATTTGAAGTGGAATCTCAGACTTTCTATGTGATAGCAGGTTACTCTGTAGCCCTTTCCTGCAGTCAATGGCCAAGAATGCCCTCTTTGGCCACATGTGGAATGTTATTAATATTTATCATAATTAGACTATTTACAAAAAACCTGACAAATCTGMTATTTCTTGTCAAATGGTTGTTATATTACAGTCTTCTGTGATGTTTAATATTGGGATGCAAACTCAAAATTGAACACATTTAAACTCTATATCTGACATGGTACAGGTGTCTTCTTTTTTTAAGCTCATAACTGTCTGTACTTTTGTTTCAAAGTAGATTTAAGACTACCAAGAATCACTCTGTTGCCCTGATTTAGCCCACTGCAGTAAAATGTTAACATTTGTGCACACAGAGAAAATAGTTCTGCAGCAACTGAGAGGCTTGTTACCATGCCTGATGAGCTCTAATCTTATCTAGCCTCTGCATGATGACGATGATGCTATTCTAACCCTAACCGAGTCTGTCATTGTAGCTTAGTGGTCTCCCTCTTCTGTTTATCTGTCTCCCCCATGTGAGAGGTCAGAGGTGAATAATCACTACAAAGGGAATCTTAGCCTCCCCTCTAACCCCTCCCTGGGCCCATCTTTGGTGTTTTTACAAGCAGGTAATGATGACGGACAGTCACGCACGATTGGCCACAGCCTGCAGAGGTGAAGTCATGCAAGGTACTGAGTCGTCTTGTCTGTTGTACAATCTGCAGTGTTCTCGAGATGAGTCGTGTCCCAGCTAGCACATAACGTTCTGAGAATCATATGCTTCTTAAAGCTTAGTGAGAGCGTGGTTTTCCTATGGCAGTGGTATTCAACTTACCCAACGAGGTCCAGAGCCTGCTGGTTTTCTGTTCTACCTGAAACTATGCACCTGTCCGGTGTCCCAGGTCTAAATCAGTCTCTGATTTAACCTTTTCTCAATATAGGGGTGCTGTTTCAACGTTAGCATTTATCGCTCCAAATTAAACTGCCTCATACTCAAATCTTGCTCGTACAATATGCATATTATAGTTATTATTGATAGAAAACACTCTAGTTTCTATAGCCGTTTGAATTATGTCTCTGAGTGAAACAGAACTCATTCTACAGCATTCCTGATATGGAGTGAGATTTCAGAAATTTTGGCCTCTGGTCCCAGGTCAGTTTTAAAGTCCCTGTAAATCCTATGAGGATAAAAAACACTGCCCATGCCTTCCTCTAGATGTCAGTAAGAGGTGACAATTTGAATGGAGTCGATTCGCAATCAGGCCTGTATAAAACGCGAAAGACCGGATGTACCGTTCTTTTCCTGCTGCGCCTGACGCAAGATGGACGTCGGACTGCTCTCTTTCCAAGCGTTGGTTTAGCCACTTATATATCGCCGGTCATGTTTTTTACTTTATAGTGTGTTAAAAACATCATAAGGTAGTTAATTTAAACCGTTTTATAGCAATTTAATCCTACGTAGTGCGATTTGAGGCATTGCTTTGTGGATGCTCTTTGAAGCGCCGAGCTCGTTTCGGGGTCCCGGTCGAACGTTAGTGGGCATTTCGACGGACAAGAGGACATCTTTCGACCAAAAGAAGATTAGACCCAAGAAAGGATACATTGCCCAAGATACTGATGGAAGAACAGCTCACAGTAAGAACTATTTATGATGATAAATCGCTTGTCGTTTGAAAATTTTTAAACGCATATATCGCCATTTTGTTATGTGTAGCTTCGCTTGGCGGACCCGGTATTGCACAGTAAGGATAATTTTAGAAATGTAAGTCAGCGATTGCATTAAGAACTAATTTGTCTTTCGATTCCTGTCAACCCTGTATTTTTTAGTCAAGTTTATGATTAGCTATCGATTAGACTAGATCACTCTCAAATATAGCGCCCGACATTCAGGCCAGTTTTGCTACTATTCTCATTGTATAACCACGTTTTTTTGTGGCTAAATATGCACATTTTCGAACAAAACCTATATGTATGTTGTTAATATGATGTTACAGGAGTGTCATCGGAAGAATTCTGAGAAGGTTAGTGAAAAAATTAATATATTTTGGTGATCATAACGTTATCGCTCCCCTTGCCTTGGATTCATGCTGGGGTAACGTTTGCACATGTGGTATGCTAATATAACGATTTATTGTGTTTTCGCTGTAAAACGCTTAGAAAATCTGAAATATTGTCTGAATTCACAAGATCTGTGTCTTTCCATTGCTATGCTTTGTCTATTTTTATGAATGTTTTATGATGAGTAAATTGGTAATACACGTTGCAACTGTATTTATTCTAGTCGAGTTGTGATGGTGGATGCAATTGTAAACTATGATTTCTACCTGAAATATGCACATTTTTCTAACAAAAACGATCCTATACAATAAAATTGTTATCAGACTGTCATCTGATGAGGTTTTTTCTTGGTTAGTGGCTATCAATATCTTTATTTGGCCGAATTGGTGATAGCTACTGGTGGAGAGAAAAAAATGGTGGACAAAGAAAAATGGTGCTTTTGCTAACGTGGTTAGCTAATAGATTTACATATTGTATCTTCCCTGTAAAACATTTTAAAAATCAGAAATGATTGCTGGATTCACAAGAAGTGGATCTTTCATCTGGTATCTGGACTGTGATTGAATGATATTTAGATGCTACTATTTACTTGTGACGCTATGCTAGCTATGCATTCAGCTTTTTTACTGGTGGGGGGTGCTCCCGGATCCGGTGTTCTGACTCGGTAGAAGTTAAAAGAGTCTCTGATTTAGAGGGGAACAATGGAAAAACACGGAGTTGCGTTTAAGTGTCCTATGGTTATTTTTTGCATACAACTCACAACGTTCTGAGAACCATATGTTCTTGAGGTGGGATTTTTAATTTTTTATTTAAATTTTACCCCCTTTTCTCCCCAATTTTCGTGGATCCAATCGCTAGTAATTACTATCTTGTCTCATCGCTACAACTCCCGTACGGGCTCGGGAGAGACGAAGGTCGAAAGCCATGCGTCCTCCGAAGCACAACCCAACCAACCGCACTGCTTCTTAACACAGCGCGCCTCAACCCGGAAGCCAGCCGCACCAATGTGTCGGAGGAAACACCGTGCACCCGCCCCCCTTGGTTAGCGCGCACTGCGCCCGGCCCGCCACAGGAGTCGCTGGAGCGCGATGAGACAAGGATATCCTTACCGGCCAAACCCTCCCTAACCCGGACGACGCTAGGCCAATTGTGCGTCGCCCCACGGACCTCCCGGTCACGGCCCGGCTGCGACAGAGCCTGGGTGCGAACCCAGAGACTRTGGTGGCACAGCTAGCGCTGCGATGCAGTGCCCTAGACCACTGCGCCACCCGGGAGGCCCCTGAGGTGGGAATTTCAGTACTTCTGCATAACGTTTCCTCATGGTTCTATTTAAAGTAATGTTCTCATTGTTCTGAGAACGGTATTAAATAACATTCTTCGTGGGAACATCAGTACTTCAACATAATGTTTTCTGCAGGTTTTCTCACAGTTCTATTTAAAGTCATGTTCTCAGAACATTAAGAGAACTTTATCCAACTTCTCTGACAAAATACAGATGACGACCCTGGAACAATACATGAGCTGTTCTCCGATGTCTCAGCTGTTTACTGACTTTTTGGGGGATTGGGTCCATATTAAATGAAAGACCAGAGTTGACTGATTCATTGTTAATCCTCTTGTCATATTGGTTGAGGAGAATGAATCAACCGACTGAGAGCCTTTGACAATCAGGATTCATAGAGCGCGAAGCGACAAGGAAATCCCGGCCGGCCAAACCCTCCCCTAATAATGCTGGGCCAATTGTGCACCGCRTCATGGGTCTCCCGGCCACAGCCGACTGTGACACAACCTGGGATCAAACCAGGGGCTGTAGTGACGCCTCGAGCACTGCGATGCAGTGCCGTAGACCACTGCGCCACTCGGGAGGCTAAACGTGCTGCTTTTGCATTAAACCTTGATGTCATCATTGTCAAAATACCTCCTTCGAAGCAGAAGGGTTCTAGTCTGTTCCCTGACTTTCAGAATCATTCATGACTCACATGAGTTTCGTGCCTGTATGTGAAGTCACCTTGTGTGACTTTGGACCCCAGTAGGAAGGGAGAGAAATTCCCCCCTTGGAGAGAGAGCTCCCTGTTGACAGCCAGTCTCCATTCAGGCACTGCATGTTCTCAGCTTATTGTGCCATTAAGGCAGCGGGATTGATATTTCCTCTGAGCTGTTAGTTGCTGCTGATAAGGCATTCAGAGTTGATCAGGTGGTGGCAGATTTTGGACAGATTTAGTGGTTTACCGAGTGTCTCTGGTCTTAAACCTATTGTTGAGGTCAAACTTCCGTTAGGCAAGGGGTCAATAGCAGACCTGGGCGACTTCTTCGGAGGTGACTTGCAGTCAGAGTACGTTGTTGTGGTTGTTGTCCTGCTCTTTTTGCATTCATGGACTGGAGGAGCAAAGGAGGGGTCTATTTTTCATTCATTTAATGTGGACCCAGATCAGTAGGATGTTGATATCAACAATATGGTTCAGCTAGCCAAGCCCYGTCCCCACAGGAAGGAAGCTGTGTGACTTTTGGAGCTGCATAAAAAACAATGCCAGATGATGACCCCCACCTCTACTGCCATCAAGACACACACACTTGCATGGAAACACCCACACACCCACACACCCCATCATTGTGCCACCTCGCCTCTGTAGGTCCCAGCTTTCACAGTGGAGAACAAGGCACTTCCCTTCCACCCACGTCCCCGTTCACCAGGAGACTCATCACTCCCGACAGTAATAATAGAGAGCCCCAGTGGGCCTAGTCCAATGAGAGGAGGAAAGATGGAGAGGGGTAGGAATGTTATAAATTAACAAATTTAAATGCCATTCATTAAAACCCTTGTGAGTCTGAGCCTTGATTTGTTGATTTGAGTTTTAGGACCACTGTAGGTATCCAATTGTCACGTTCTGACCTGTATTTCCTTTGTTTTTGTCTTTAGTTAGTTGGTCAGGGCGTGAGTTGGGGTGGGCAGTCTATGTTCTGTGTTTCTATGTTTAGGTTTGTCATTTGGCCTGATATAGTTCTCAATCAGAGGCAGGTGTTTTTCATTGTCTCTGATTGGGAACCATATTTAGGTAGCCTGTTTTCACTGTTGGTTTGTGGGTGTTTGTTTCCTGTGTCAGTGTTTGTGCCACACGGGACTGTTTTCGGTTAGGTTACTTTGTTATTTTGTATTTATGTCTTGTTCAGTTTGTTCTATTAAAACATGGACACTTACCACGCTGCGTCTTGGTCCGATCCCTGCTACACCTCCTCTTCAGACGAAGAGGAGGAAATCTGCCGTTACACCAATTAAAAATATATATTTTATGAAATATTGAATGTGGCATTACTGCTATTAGACTCGTGAGAGTCACAGCTTTCGATACTGGGGTCCAAAGAATTTCTAGCTCAAACTATTCGGACTTTAAAGATGATTTAGTGAAAATGTACTTTTTGACATCCTCTCATGTCTGACAAAAACTAACTTTGGGAAGCACCTGTRCACCGAATAGGCGAATGACTTAAAGCGGTGGATTCAGTGGATTGCGCTACAGCCAATGCAAAAAAACTGGTAAAAGTGTCCATGTGAACATTTAACAGTTTGGCAAGTGGGCTAATGTTCAACCAAAGAGGAGAGGAAAATGGSGAGAAATGATCTGTAAAGTTTCTTATGGTGTTATGTTGGAACTCATTCAACTTCCAGTCTTATACACGGAAAATGTTGCCACAACATCAGTAGAATGTCACAGCTCCTTAAAATGAGGTACATGGAAAAAGGGCACCACTGGGGGGTGGCGGGAAGATCAAAACTTTTAAGGTTTTTCTAAATGTCTTTGATTATGTCATTGATTAGCTGTTTTGCTCACCTTTCCAGTGTGTACAAAGTTTGTGTTTTTAAACTTTTCTAACCTAATAGGAGGGGACTTTTCATTTTAAGTCGAAATTCAAAAATGCAAAATATGTCAATTGTTAGGACATAGCACAGGCTCCAGCCCTGTAGTTCCCTCGGGTTTCTCTAAATGAGCTAGTTGACACATTGTAACAAATACAAGTTTATCATATAAATATTACTGGAGGTGTATATAAGCTGGTAATAGATGTTCAATGTCAAACACTCATGAAACATTTTAAGCATGCCGGCTTAAGTTTATTTGAATAATACATTTTCCAAGAACAAAAATGAACTAATATACCCTTTTCTCTATCTGAAATGTTTTATCACATCCCAATTTACAGCCAACTGTCACGTCTACTCCCGCTCCCCCTCTCCGGCGCTCGACGTCACCAGTTTATTCATTATTATGTACACCTGCCACCGTCGTTACGTGCACCTGCGCCTCATGAGACTCACTTGGACTCCATCACCTTCCTGATTACCTCTCCGATATCTGCCACTCCCGTTGGTTCTTTCCCCCAGGCGTTATTGACTCTGTTTCTGAGTTTCATATCATGTTCCGTTATTTATTAAATTCACTCCCTGTACTTGCTTCCCGATTCTTAGCGTACARGTTACACCGACTGCGGAAATAATGGAAACAGTTGAATGATTGAGGGTTCTAGAGGCTCTGTTATGGTGTGGGGTGTATTTACCTGGCATGGTTTAGATTTACCTTACCTAAGAGGGTAAGGTAAATGGCAATAAATACACAGCCGTTCTGATTGAGCACCTTCAACCTATGGTGAAACCCCAATTGAACACTTATGGGAGATCCTGGAGTGGTGCCTGAGACAGTGTTTTCCACCACCATCAACAAAACACCAAACGATGGGATTTCTTGTGGAAGAATGGTGCCACATCCCTCCAATAGAGTTCCAGACACTTGTCYAATCTATGCCAAGGCGCATTGAATCTGTTGTGGCGGTTCGCGGTGGCCCAATTAAGACACTTTATGTTGGGGTTTCCATTGTTGTGTCAGTTACCTGTGTGTTGTCCAAGCCGACTCCTGATGAGCATCTCATGACTTGAGGTAATTAGGGTGCATATGTTAAACATTTTCAGGCAGGTCACGGACTGTTAACACATTTTACTGGCACAGCAAGCTTTCATCCAAAACCATGATGTAATTTGTTGTGTGCAAAGTTCAGCCCAGTTGTGCTGTTATGACTCGTTAAGATGTAGTAGTGTATGTTAAAGGAAATCTTAAATGCTCCCACGACAAGAAAACGGGCGTATACCAAGTCAAATTTGGCATGGCAATCCTTACAGTTCATATACTTATGACTGTGATCACGCCCTCCGTAGCCGATGTGGGTAAGACCTTTTAAACANACCAAGTCAAATTTGGCATGGCAATCCTTACAGTTCATATACTTATGACTGTGATCACGCCCTCCGTAGCCGATGTGGGTAAGACCTTTTAAACAGGTAAGTGTTCATAAGGCCGCAGGAACAGACGGATTACCAGGACGCATACTCAGAGCATGCGCTGACCAATTGTTTTCACTGACATTTTCAACCTCTCCCTGACCGAGTCTGCAATACCTACATGTTTCAAGCCGACCACCATAGTCCCTGTGCCCAAGAATGCCAAGGTAACCTGCCTAAATGACTTCCGCCCGTAGCACTCAAATCTGTAGCAACGAAGTGCTTTGAAAGGCAGATCATGGCTCACTTCAACACCATCATCCTAGAAACGCTAGACCCACTAAAATTTGCATACCAACCCAACAGATCCACAGATGATGCAATCTATATTGCACTCCAAACTGCACTTTCCCACCTGGACAAAAGGAACACCTATGTGAGAATGCTGTTCATTGACTACAGCTCAGCGTTCAACACCATAGTGCCCTCAAAGCTCATTGCTAAGCCAAGGGCCCTGGGACAACACCTTCCTCTGCAACTGGATCCTGGACTTCCTGACGTGCCGCCCCCAGGTGGTAAGGGTAGGCAACAACACATCTGCCACGCTGCTCCTCAACATGGGGGCCTCTCAGGGGTGTGTGCTTAGGCCCCTCCTGTACTCCCTGTTCACCCACGACTGCGTGGCCACCCACGACTCCAACACCATCATTAAGTTTGCCGATGACACAACGATGGTAGGCCTGATCACTGACAACAATGAGAGCCTATAGGGAGGATGTCAGAGACCTGGCTGTGTGGTGCCAGGACAACAACCTCTCCCTCAACGTGAGCTGATCATGGACTATAGGAAAAGGAGGGCCAAGCACATGTCCTCAGATCCTCAAAGTTCTACAGCTGTACCCTCGAGAGCATCCTGACTTGTTGCATCACCACTTGATATGGCAAATGCTTTGCATCTTACCGCAAGGCGCTACAGAGGGTAGTGCGTATGGCCTGTCATGTCAAATAGTGTCCCCGGCCAAATAGTGTCCCCCTATACGTCACAATGGGATTCGATGAGTTCTAARTTCTGTTGCTAGGGCTGTTGCTAGAACTTGCAACATTCTGACCAGATTACGTAATGAACCAAAGTGTCCGTTGCTATGCTGGTTGCTTGGCTCTATTTTACCTCATAGCGGTCGCGAAGGAAGGAGGATGCGGGCAGTTCTAGTCCTATTTCACCGCATAATTTTCTTTGATCTTTCCAACCAGGCAAAATACTATGAAGACACCACTGATCTCGACAAGAGGCGCAACATTCAGAGAAATTCACAATTCACGGTAACGTTAAGCAGTTCAATTAGATAACTGGACGGATTTAGCTATGTACAACTATTTTTTCAACAACCATTTTCCATCTAACGGCAACATCTGGTGTCTGACGGCGACCGATCACTTTACCAAGTGGGTGGAGGCAATACCCATTAAGGTCAGTAAAGGAAGAGTACTGTGCTTAACTCTCAATTCCCTTCTGAAACCCATTAAAAAGGGTGCTTGGAACAAAAACAGATTTTTTTTATACCCATCAAGGACGAGACTAGAGAGGCCACCTCCAAGGCGATGGTGGACATCTTCAACACCTGCCCCCCAGGATGTATCCCGTCCTCCAGAACCAGTGAGTTTGGATCAGTCTGATTCTCTGTGCTCTGAGTCGGAGGGGGACCAGCTTGAGGTAGGCTATACCTTCCAAAAGTGTTGAAAAGTACATATCTCCCATTTATAACACTGCACTAATCCATCAAATTTTCTCACAGTAAAGTGTTTGCTTGTTTACGTCTCTGTTTCCAACCCTGTTCCCTTTAACTCTGCTCCTGTTCTTCAGGACCTAGGGGTTCTGCCCAACACCCAGACGTGGATCCACCTGACGTCCTCCATTACCAACCACCCTCCAACTTTTCATGACATCATCTACAGCTACTGTTGTTGTCATGTTGTCATGATCTGCTAAGAAGTTTTTCTTGCTCTGTCATACCAGGCACATAATATGTGAGATACACAGATTAACTAAAAACACCAGCATTGCAAACACTCAGAACAAAGAGAGCAGCAGTGCCTGGACTTTGCAGTCTCCTCTTCAAGTCCCCCGTCTGTTGAGAACAAGTGACAGGCAGAACCTCGCAACCACCTCCTCTATATTCCAAACACCTGAATTCAGTATTTTGGTCTATGATTGCCATGTGAGTGTACAAAAAATCTGTGAAAATAAATGAATGACACAATTGTACCAAAAACGATCAAAGTTTATGTATTATAATCTTAAATATTGCCAGGTTGGTTTTCACAGCTGTTTCACAAGGTGTTCATTATTGTAAGTTCTCCTTTGATTGTATTTATTTTCTCTACATTATTCATTGTTGTATCCTAAGACCTACAATAGATACATATATATTCAACCTCAAGGGTGTACTAATGAGCTATGCAAGATATACATTTTTTATTATAATAGAGGACTACTGAAATTATATTATTTCAGTGTAGATAAGGGAAGGGCAGGTTAAAATAAAAACATGACTGCCAGACAAGCCAGTGTATGAATCAAACGGATTTGCACATGAATGGAGTGGAAATTAGCTGACTTCGTGATCTGTAAGCTAAGTAACTTTAATGTGTCAAGTATATTACACGTTTTCTTTGCCATTTCCGAAACGTAGCAATGTTTAAGACATGGATTTCACGTTGTAATGTTAACAAAGTACCAAAAAGTAGTTTGAATTAATGTTTTCATTTTATTAGCTAAACAAAACTTGTTTAAATAGCGAAATTGTCGCGAAAATCAGCCTTGTTTGCACAGCGATGATGAAAATAACGTAATTTAGGCCGTAATGATATAGTAACGGATGCTAATAGTATATCGAATCCCATTGTGATTATGAGGGGTGCACTATTTGACATTATGAGTCATGACAGGCCCAGTACATCGCTTCCTGCCATCTAGGACCTCTGTACCAGGCGGTGTCAGAGGAAGGCCCTATAAATGGTCAAAGACTCCAGCCACTCCAGTCATAGACTGTTCTTTCTGCTATCGCACAGCAAGCTGTACCGGAGCACCAAGTCTAGTTCGAAAAGGCTCCTTAACAGCTTTTACCCCTAAGCCATAGGACTGTTAAACAGTTTTCTACGCTGCTGCTACTCACTGTTTATTATCTATGCATATTCACTTTACCCCTACCTACATGTATATGATCTCGACTAACCTGTACCCCCGTACATTGACTCGGTACTGCACTCCTCCCTGTATATAATGAAAACTTATGAAACTTCTTCTTTGTTTGGTCTCTCCCTCCCTCTCCCCTGGAATGACAGAAGGGTCGATAGAATAGGGTGCAAGGAAGAAACACAGCTGCCCTCGCATGGCCACAATCAAAGGGAGAGGGAACACCTTAACACGACCCTCCACAAACACTCACCCATTACTCCCCAATACACCCCGAATGTACCTCGTCAAAACCCACCTTCACTGCTCTAGCTCCAGGGACAAATTGGAAACCCTCAATGTCCGTTTACTTTAAACAGGCCCGAACTGGAAAAGGATGAGCATAGAAGGTTTTACGTTCAATTTAATTTCTATTCATTTCTAGGATTGAGATTAGAGCTTCACACCTTTTTTGCACATCCCGAAGAACCATGGATGCTCTTTTTCAGTGTTTAGAGCACTGCTGGGGCGGTTACTAAGAAGTTAACAAGGTGTGTGGAGTTGTGCCAGGAAGGATTGTGCTGCTGGGATTGTTTTGTTTCTCATAGTTAAAAGTAAAGAGACTGTCATGGCTTTGGTACTCTAGCGTGGAAGGAAAGGGCTGGCCTGTTAGTCGGGATTACTTCTGTCTAAACAAGCTTTGATGTATGGTGACAGCACCAGACAACATTTACATGCTGTGGAACCCAGGCTTCCTCCCCGAGTGTTTAGATTGGCTCCTATCTGTAGCAGGGAGAGAGAAGAGCAGTTGTGTGTGTGTGCACGTTTTACTATACTTGTGAGTACCAGAAGTCCTTACAAGAATAGTAAACCTACTAAAATAAAGAGAAGTGAGGAATTGGTATTAGAATTGGGATTAGCGGTTAGGTTTAGGGAAAATAGAATTTTGAATGGGAATTAATTGTTGGTCCATAAAAAGTCCTAATGTATAGTAAGACATAGCTGTGTGTGTGTGTGTGTTTGTTTAACTATACTTGTGGGTACCGGATGTCCTCACATGGGTAGTAAAACAATGACAATTCTGACAGGTGTCACCAGTGGTGTTCGTGCCGTTTAAGATGAGGGAGYATGATTATTTGTTTTACGAGTATTGCCTTATTTTCTATTACAGCAAATTGGATGACTGTCATTCATATTGCATTCACCCAGTTCAATTTAACATCAATAGGTTTAGGCTACTTTTTTTATATATCTTTTTTATTTAACCTTTATTTAACCAGGTAGGCCAGTTGAGAACAAGTTCTCATTTACAACTGCGGCCTGGCCAAGATAAAGCAAAGCAGTGCGACAAAAACAACAACACAGAGTTACAAATGGAATAAACAAACATACGGTCAATAACACAATAGAAAAATCTATATACAGTGTGTGAAAATGTAGTACGATTAGGGAGGTAAGGCAATAAATAGACCATAGTGACAAAATTACAATTTAGCATTAATACTGGAATGATAGATTTGCAGATGATGATGTGCAAGTAGAGATACTGGGGTGCAAAAGAGCAAAAATAAAGAACAATATGGTGATGAGGTAGTTGGGTGGGCTATTTACAGATGGGCTGTGTACAGGTGAAGTGATTTGTAAGCTGCTCTGACAGCTGATGCTTAAAGTTAGTGAGGGAGATATAAGTCTCTAGCTTCAGTGATTTTTGCAATTTATTGAGTTGGCTTTGGGAATGACCAGTGAAATATACCTGCTGGAGCACATGCTACGGGTGGGTGTTGCTATGGTGACCAGTGAGCTGAGATAAGGCGGGGCTTTCCCTAGCAAAGACTTATAGATGACCTGGAGCCAGTGGGTTTGGTGATGAATATGAAGCGAGGGCCAGCCAACGAGAGCATACAGGTCGCAGTGGTGGGTAGTATATGGGGCTTTGGTGACAAAATGGATGGCACTGTGATAGACTACACCTAATTTGCTGAGTAGAGTGTTGGAGGCTATTTTGTAAATGACATTGCCGAAGTCAAGGATCGGTAGGATAGTCCGTTTTACGAGGGTATGTTCAGCAGCATGAGTGAAGGAGGCTTTGTTGTGAAATAAAAAGCCAATTCTAGATTTAATTTTGGATTGGAGTTGCTTAATGTGAGTCTGGAAGGAGAGTTTGCAGTCTAACCAGACACCTAGTTATTTGTAATTGTCCACATATTCTAAGTCAGAACCGTCCAGAGTAGTGATGCTGGACGGGCGGCGGGTGCGGGCAGATATCGGTTGAATGCATTTAGTTTTACTTGCATTTAAGTGCAGCTGGAGATCACGGAAGGAGTGTTGTATGGCATTGAAGCTCGTCTGGAGGTAAGTTAACAGTGTCCAAAGAAGGGCCAGATGTATACAGAATGGTGTCGTCTGCGTAGAGGTGTATCAGAGAATCACCAGCAGCAAGAGTGACATCATTGATATATACAGAGTCAGCCCGAGAATTGAACCCTGTGGCACCCCATAGAGACTGCCAGAGGTCCGGACAACAGGCCCTCCAATTTAACACACTGAACTCTATCTGAGAAGTAGTTGGTGAACCAGGCGAGGCAGTCATTTGAGAAACCAAGGCTGTTGAGTCAGCCGATAAGAATGCAGTGATTGACAGAGTCAAAAGCCTTGGCCAGGTCGATGAAGACGGCTGCACAGTATTGTCTTTTATCGATGGCGGTTTTGATATCGTTTAAGACTTTGAGCGTGGCTGAGGTGCACCCATGACCAGCTCGGAAACCAGATTGCATAGCGGAGAAGGTACGGTGGGATTCGAAATGGTAGGTGATCTGTTTGTTAACTTGGCTTTCGAAGACTTTAGAAAGGCAGGGCAGGATGGAAATAGGTCTGTAACAGTCAGGGACTAGAGTGTCTCCCCCTTTGAAGAGGGGGATGAACGCGGCAGTTTTCCAATCTTTAGGGATCTCAGACGATACGAAAGAGAGGTTGAGCAGGCTAGTAATAGGGGTTGCAACAATTGCGGCGGATCATTTTAGAAAGAGAGGGTCCAGATTCTCTATCCCAGCTGATTTGAAGGGGTCCAGATTTTGCAGCTCTTTCAGAACATCAGCTATCTGGATTTGGGTGAAGGAGAAGCGGGGGGCAAGTTGCTGCGGGGGTGCAGAGCTGTTGGCCGGGGTAGGGGGAGCCAGGTGGAAGGCATGGCCAGCCATAGAAAAATGCTAATTGAAATTCTCGACTATCGTGGATTTATCGGTGGTGACAGTGTTTCCTAGCCTCAGTGCAGTGGGCAGCTGGGAGGAGGTGCTCTTATTCTCCATGGACTTTAGTGTCCCAAAACTTTTGGAATTTGTGCTACAGGATGCAAATTTCTGTTTGAAAAAGCTAGCCTTTGCTTTCCTAACTGACTGTGTATATTGGTTCCTAACTTCCTTGAAAAGTTTCATATCGCGGGGGCTATTCGATGCTAATGCAGTACGCCACAGGATATTTTTGTGCTGGTCAAGGGCAGTGAAGTCTGGAGTGAACCAAGGGCTATATCTGTTCTTTGTTCTACATTTTTTGAATGGGGCATGCTTATTTAAGATGGTGATGAAAGCACTTTTAAAGAATAACCAGGCATCCTCTACTGATGGGATGAGGTCAATATCCTTCAAGGATACCCAGGCCAGGTTGATTAGAAAGGCCTGCTCGCTGAAGTGTTTTAGGGATCGTTTGAAAGTGATGAGGGCTGGTGGTTGGCCGTGGAACCATTATGGATGCAGGCAATGAGTTAGTGATCACTGAGATCCTGGTTGAAGACAGCAGAGGTGTACTCAGAGGGCAGGTTGGTCAGGATGATATCTATGAGGGTGCCCGTGTTTACAGATTTGGGGTTGTACCTGGCAGGTTCCTTGATAATTTGTGTGAGATTGAGGACATCTAGCTTAGATTGTAGGATGGCCGGGGTGTTAAGCATATCCCAGTTTAGGTCACCTAACAGTACGAACTCTGAAGATAAATGGGGGGCAATCAATTCGTATATGGAGTCCAGGGCACAACTGGGGGCTGAGGGGGGTCTATAGCAAGCGGCAACAGTGAGATACTTATTTCTGGAAAGGTGGATTTTTAGAAGTAGAAGCTCAAATTGTTTGGGCACAGACCTGGATAGCATGACGGAACTCATGCAGTAGATTGCGACCCCACCCCCTTTGGCAGTTCTATCTTGGCGGAAAATGTTGTAGTTGATGATGGAAATGTCAGATTTTTTGGGGGGCCTTCCTAAGCCAGGATTCAGACACAGCTAGGACATAAGGGTTGACTGTGTGTGCTAAAGCAGTGAATAAAACAAACTTAAGGAGGAGGCTTCTGATGTTAAAATGCATAAAAATAAGGCTTTTACGGTTACAGAAGTCAACAAATGATAACACCTAGGGAATAGATGTGGTACTGGGGTCTTCAGGGTCTGGGTTAATCTCTACATCACCAGAGGAACAAAGGAGTTGTAGGATAAGGGTACGGCTAATCGTCTAGGTCATTGGCGAGAATAAAAGGAGCAGATTTCTGGGTGTGGTAGAATAGATTCAGGGCATAATGTACAGACAAGGGTATGGTAGGATGTGAGTAGAGTGGAGGTAAACTAGGCGTTGAGTGATGATGAGAGAGGTTTCATCTCTTTTGGGACCAGTTAAGCCAGGTGAGGTCTCCGCATGTGTGGGGGATGGGACAAAATAGCTATCTAAGGCAAGGTGAGAGGGACTGAGGGCTCTACAGTGAAATAAAATGATAAGGACTAGCCGAGACAGCAGTAGACAAGGCATATTGACATTAGAGAGAGACATATTGACATTAGAGAGAGGCATAAAGCAGTCACAGTTGTTGATCGGGAGAGCTAAGACAACAACGGGTAAATGGTGATGAATGGGCAGTGTGGGTCAGTGAGGTACATACAGGACCTCAGGAGTTCGAGGCTGGGGCCGACAGATGAACAAAATGAGGTACCGTGTTATTGAAACAGTCCAGGTGGTATCAGCTGTGTAGTCGAGTGATCATAGGATCCAAAGAACAGCAATAGGTGAGTCAGGGAGCCATTCAGTAGTCAGTACTATGCTAGGCGAGTGGGAGACACGGCGCTTAGACAGCTTGCGGGCCGGGGCAAGAAGATGGGTCTTCGGCGACATCGCAACGGAAAAGCCCGTTGAGACCGCATCGGGTGACCACGTCGGCAGACCAGTCGTGATGGATCGGCGGGGCTCCGTGTCGACAACAAAGGGTCCAGGCCAATTGGCAAAAGAGGTATTGTAGCCCTAGAATTAGCTGGTATATGGGCCTAGTTCATGGCTAGCTCAAGGCTAGCTGGTGCTTGCTTCGGAACAGAGGCGATAGCTAACAGTAGCCACTCGGTAGCAGCTAGCAAGCTGCGATGACCCGGTGTAATGATCCAAAGCGGCAGGAATCCGGTGATGTGGTAGGGAGAAGCAGTCCGCTATGCTCTGGGTTGATATTGCGCTGTGCAGACTGGCATGTATTGTCCGAGCTAAAGCTGTCAGTGTCTGAGTTAAAAGGTGAAGACTGCTAGCCGTGGCTAACAAAGACTAGTAGCTAGTTAGCTGGCTAGCTCCTGATGGAGGATCCAGTTATAAGGAATAAAAATAGCAGATCCGTACCACATTGGGTGAGGCAGGTTGCAGGAAAGTATATTTAGTTCGTAGATAGAAAGTGAGATTAAAATGTATACGAGAAGAAAAAAAATTTAACGTCTATTTACACGGGATCAGACACGGGATAAGACAAAGACAAACACACGACCGACTGCTATGCCATCTTGGATAAACAAGATCTTGTCTACTACATGATACTCAAATTTTCCCTGTATCCATCATGAGGTTGCTACAACCTGGCCTATGAATGGAGGTTTGCAACATAGGCGCACACAGGTCAAGATAATTTTGAGGTGACACATGGCGAGAGAGAGAGCTCTTGTTTCTCCTTCATTTTTTAAGTAATTAATTTTTTCAAAACTGTTCAACTATTGGCTTTCTTTATCTGAGTCAACTTCTCAACACATTTTATGCACTGCAATTCTAGCTAGCTGTAGCTTAAGCTTTCAGTACTAGATTAATTCTCGGATCCTTTGATTGGGTGGACAACATATCAGTTCATGCTGCAAGAGCTCTGTCAGGTTGGAGGACATCCTCTGGAAGTTGTCATAATTACTGTGTAAGTCTATGAAAAGGGATGAGAATCATGAGCCTCCTAGGTTTTGTATTGAAGTCAACACCATGGTGCTACCCTACAGAGGGCTGTTGAGACTACTGTAGACCTCCATTGCAAAACAGTGTGTTTTAATCAATTATTTAATGAAGTGAATATATTTAGTATAGTTTTAACTAAAAATAATAACTTTTTAAATGGTTCACTATTTTTATTTTTATAAAAATTCACTGAGGAGGATGGTAATTTTGTTCCTCTGAGGAGGAGTCTCCACTGGTGGGGACATTTTGCCGGACCAACAAGGAAAAATGCTATTTTAGGGTTAGGGTTACAATTAGGGTTACAATTAAGGTTAGGGGTTAGGGTTAGGGTTAAGAGTTAGGGTTAGATATAGTTTTATGACTTTGGGGTTACGGTTAGGCTTAGGTTTAAGGTTAGGGTTAGGGTTAGGGGTTAGACAAAATAGGATTTTGGATGGGAATCAATTCTTTGGTTCCCACAAGAATAACTTTTCAAAAGTGTGTTTGTGTGTGCGGCTTTTGTTTTTGTATGTGCATTTTTTCCGATTACATTTTGGTCATATGCATTTATTGAAAAGTTTATTGATAATAGTCCATCAGTGATTGTGCAGCACGTGTTGGCACTATGACTGAGAGCTAAGTGATTTTATCACACTATATTCAGCCTTTGAAACGGCCTATGTTTGCTCAGGAATACATTACCTAGTAGTTGTGTACATATGGTGGATTTATGACATTTTTACCCTCTTGTGTTTCCATTGATAAAAGTTTTGTGCTCTGTAGAATGTGACAGTGTCTTTTTTTACAGGAGGGCTCATTACATTCCTTGTAGTTTACATCCGTTTATGTAACCAGGAAATGGATTTTGTGTCAAGCTGAATAGAACACGGCAAACTGGATTGGCAAGGTCGCAGCGGGATAAACACACACGGGGGCTCTGTAATCTCCCAACTCTCGCACGCTAACATGTCCACATTTAAAAACACACCCCTTACAACAGAACCAGACCCGCACTCTTCAGTTCATTTCTAAAGACAGGAATACACTTAAGAAATACTTGGCTATTAGGAGTATAAGTAACACTTTCTTTAAAGCATTGCAACTTATTATAAGCATGTACTGTATGAGACTTTATAATGTCTCATAATAAGTCTTATAATATGTTACGTCTCTTTATGTATCAACATTTCAAGTGATTCAAAATGAAGCATTTTTTGTGTTTGGGGGAAATAGCATTATGCAAAATGCAAAAGTWAATGTGTCATAAATTATAACGTCTATATGCTCTGTTCACTATGTCATAGAATACTGTGATATATTGTTGTGTTTGAATGTGTGCCTCTCCTGACTCTGTTGATTGCCTACTACACGTTTCTTTGTCAGTCAGACATCAAGGTTTACAGAGGTAAGAGGAGCTGCCACAGTGTTATTGTTATAGAATAGTATATCTCGTGTGGCGGCTCTGCCCTGATAACTTTCCGTTGCACCGTCTTCTCACGAACACATACAGAGAGGGAGGGGAAAACGCGTTCAGGGAAAATCTGAGCAGGACTTGTAAGAGAAGGATCTCTCATATAATGCTATCATTTTCTATTGTCCTTTTCTAAGAACTCGTCAAACTCTAATCTGACATCTTCATCAACGTTATACTTTCTTCAGGCTGCCATGGACAGTTTGAGGAAGTCAGACAGTGTTCCTAGACGGAGAACTCGCACAACCTCTACAGTTATTTGTTCAGTCCCACAGAAATATGATCTGAATGCATTTATTACAGCTGCAAAGGAAACTGCTGTGTATTTGGGGTCCTACCATAGTCTATTCAGGATTTTTCCCCTTCAATTTCAATGATTACACATCATTTGTTATACTGTATGTATGTAGTGAAATATTTAACTCTTAAGATACTGGTGTGTATACTGTATTTCTGTATTGTTTAGGGAACTGAGTTTGACAGAGCATGAGTTTAATTTGGGCTGGTGTCAAGAGAGATTTAATTCCCTCTGACAGCATATCGCATGAAAGTATAACAAGTCAAAAGGTATTCCTAATTGCAGTTTAGATTGTGATAAACGTGTTAATGCAACAATTGTCCCTGAATGTTGACTTCTTCTCAATGTCTGGGGCCTTTGTCACAGCTAAATGGCTGTATGCTAATTATGTAAACCAAATGAAAACAGCAACAATTCTTGTCAGACCTAGGACGGGACAGTACATAGTGCATCCCCCATGCGGGTAGCTGTGCTGTGGGCCAATGTAAACAAGCAGCACACAAGTGTCGACTTCAGAGCTTTTTTTGGTCCTATGCCAATGCTTGGTATTTTCCATAACTAAACACTAAAACCATGTCATTGCTAACTTAGAGATCATTCCATAGAGCAAGTCAAAACATACACATATCTGGGAGTTTGGGTTGATGAGAAGTTGGGTATGCTGGAAGTCAAGCAGGGACGTGCTCATCTTTAGATACCATTGGTACTGATACTATGTTGTACTAGCTAGCGAATATGCTAGCATTAGTTAGCTAGCTAAACATTTGGCTATGGGCTGGCACTGGCAGTATGGGATTATGGAGAGTGATTTAAATTGTTTCTTTGTCATCTTGCTAGATACTTATCTAGTTGTGGCCATCTGACTAGTATCAACAAGGGCTTTCTACAAAATAGCAACAGTAGTGCAGCTAGCTAGCTAACATTGAAATCTAGACCATAAACTAAGCAACACACACGGACATGCATTGCCAAACAACGCTACTGCCACCTTCTGGTTTGGATTATTTTCACAAGGCTGAGTAGCTGACGACTTCAAGGTCTTTGCTGTGTGAACACTAAAGTGACTGACTGCCGACACTCTCTTTAGAGGGAAAACGTTTGACAATCCTACCGGTGTGTCTGAGCTTTAACTTGGTTAAATAATGGTTAAATAAAATGAAAAGCAAAGTTGTGGCTTAATCTTTATGATGACAAAATGTAAGCAGCGCTTTCACCTTTAAACATGTTTCAAGTGGTGTGACTAGTTCAGCAAGTACCGCACAGGAACAGAGTTAAGACTTGATATTAAATTGCTCATATGCCTGTGTAATAACACTGTCATTACCTCAGTGACAACATTTTTGTTTCATAATAATAATTTGTTTAGTAATTGCTTTGTAATTGTAGTGGCATAGAGATTAGCAGTTTTTGAGATGGGCATTTGGGTAAGTGGGTATCCTACCTGTCCCTTGTCTTCCYATTCTGAAGGTCTGACTAATATGTCACTTCAACATTGATGCCTGTTGGCTGTTCTATAACGTCTGCGTGGGGACCTGCTTTACAAATACGTAGTACAATGGTGTTATGAGAGTCAAACCATCTCAACCAAACCTCTGATTGATGGAGGAAATTGTTTAGAACCTATTACGAGTCAGTGAATCCTCTTCCTTCCCTGTGATGTGCGTACATGGAAACGTGTGGGCATAACTGTGCAGCAGTACAAACAGTGGCTGGTTACCACAACACAAGACAGAAACGCCTGACTGTAAGGAGGCTATGCAGAATATTCCATAAACTTCCAATACGTTCCCTTTACAAGCTGAGCTTTTCGTGTGCCAAACTTTATTGACTCTCCCGCGTCACATTGTGTTTGGATCACAGCTGACCGTAAATCGGGTCAAAGGCATTTTTCTGAAATGTAGTTTGTGCTGTTATATTGAGAGTTTTATCATCTGTAACTGAGATCCTCCTCCCAACGGTGTTGGAAGTCTGACTAAGGCATTCATTAATTACCGGCTTGCTGATAGTGGCATTGACAGCTTTCTCATTGGGGTGTGTAGGCTCCGACCATTCCTTCCTGGCTTTCGGAGGAGCGTGCTGAATTTAACACTTTCGAACAGGACTTGGTGACAGACCACTGTTTTCATTTGTTAGTTCGTTGCTAATTGACGTCAATATCCGAAATTCATCTGTGATTTCCCACCCCATGTTACTGTTATGTTTATGACCGTGAGAGAGTTTCATTACATTTTAGTACCCATGACCAGAGGCCACCAACAACAAAATACAGTATAGGGTCCACTTTTATAGGACAGGCATGGGATGTTACCTCTGCTTTACAGGTTCACACACATTTGAATAAAACGTTTGTTTTGAAAAGCATGTAACCCCCCTTTTCACCAAAATCGCTACATTACTTAATGGTTTGCTTGTGTGAATCTCTACATTTTGTGACTGCACCTCTGAGAGTGATGTCATCGTCATGGAGAGAAACAACAACAGGTTCTATTTACCTGTGTTTGGTTTTGTTAGACATGTTTAATGTAGTGATGTAAGTTGTTGATCATTTTGTATATATTTACAGGCATGTATGCATACTGGGTGCACTCACTGCACTGTGTGTCCCACCCTGGGAGAAATACTGCACAGTAAAAATAGAAAGACTCAAAACACAATGATTTGTGTAATTAAACCATGAAAAGTAGTGCACCTAACCTGAGAGCTGGTGTTTGAATGTAAACCCCAATGTATAAAAGTACACTGAAACACCCAAAGTGGTTAATCAATCTGAGTATTAGTGTATTTAGGTTAAGTGTTGTCAAAACACTTTTTGGGGGTTCAGTGCATGTAAAAGGCAGCATTAAAACACCTACAAATATTTTTTTGCAGACTGTATCTCTCATATAATCAAATGAATACGAAATGCAAATCATTTATAGCCTATATATTGATTGATTGATTGCATCCTTCATCTTTTGAAGGCTTTATTTAGACAGATTAGAAAAGGGAGGAGACAGAAAAGGAGCGAATGTGGGACAGGCAGAAGCGGGAATTGAACCCCTGACTTCTGGGGCAGTAAGATTGTACATTTCATTGTAATTTCTTTAGAATTTTACACAGTCAACACACACAAAAATATTCTGGGGTGAATTGAAATTGACTCAAAAAAACAACCAACATATACTTAATACAAATTGAATGCAAGATAGAGAACATTAGAGTGATTTAACTCATTGGTACTTTGGTGCACTCCTTGCACTTCCTATCTTTCCATGTGGCTCAGTTTTTGGAGGATTGTGGGTAATTCAACATTGTTAGATTTTATTCTTACTTTACACGATGTTGTACGCATTTTTGAAAAAAGGTAAGTATTATTCTATATTAGTATCAAGCAGCCTTTTGTGCTTAGACAAATTGGCGTTCAATGATGAGACCAACCTTCCCACATTTACATCCACCATTAGTAGTTGGAAACACGGTTTCTAGTTACTCTTGGTGCATTGAGTGCTGTGCTCAACAATGCCTACAAAAAAAAATCTGTTCAACTGGCAAATAATCAGATATGCACTGAACAAAAAAATATAAATGCAACATGTGAAGTGTTGGTCCCATGTTTCATAAGCTGAAATAAAAAATATCATAAATCCACTGGCTTCCAGTTGAAGCTCGCATCCGCTACAAGACCATGGTGCTTGCCTACGGAGCTGTGAGGGGAACGGCACCTCCGTGCCTTCAGGCTCTGATCAGGCCCTACACCCAAACAAGGGCACTGCGTTCATCCACCTCTGGCCTGCTCGCCTCCCTACCTCTGAGGAAGTACAGTTCCCGCTCAGCCCAGTCAAAACTGTTCGCTGCTCTGGCACCCCAATGGTGGAACAAACTCCCTCACGACGCCAGGTCAGCGGAGTCAATCACCACCTTCCGGAGACACCTGAAACCCCACCTCTTTAAGGAATACCTAGGATAGGATAAAGTAATCCTTCTAACCCCCCCCCCCCCTTAAAAGAGTTAGATGCACTATTGTAAAGTGGTTGTTCCACTGGATATCATAAGGTGAATGCACCAATTTGTAAGTCGCTCTGGATAAGAGCGTCTGCTAAATGACTTAAATGTAAATGGGAAAAATCTATTTTAGAAAAGGCTATAACGTAACAAAATGTGAAAGAAGTCAAGGGATTTGAATACTTTCCGAATGCACTGTAGAACAGATCAATCGCTTCTTAGACTTGCTTTCAATGAGAATGACAGATCTATAARTCACATTTCTAGGTGAATTTGGTCAGTTCACCCAAAAAGTTTCATGTTGCAGCTTTAAACCTGGAGCCTGGTCAATGACGACTGTTGTCATACAGTTCCATGTTTAGTGAGGACTATGGTAGATTTATAGGTCTATTGTTCAACCCTTATGGTACACTTTTTCCACCTTCCAAATATTTTATGGCTTGAACTTTAATTTGACAACTTTCAAGATGATTCAAACCACTGTATTTCAGTCATCAATATATTTTGAGCATATGACGAATATGTATATATTTATATAGCTTTCTTTCATTGATCCATATATTCTGAACCTGTTCTTTTAATGTATTCTGGTCTGTCAAGAAAATTCTAATTAAAAGGTAGGGTGAATTCGGGAATAATTGGGACACTTTTTGCATTTCCGTCTTCTATAACCAATTTCAACATCTATCCTAGATATTAGCCTAACATGATACATTTCTGAAATCCTCAAGATGTTTCCTAATCACACACAAACAAACYAATGTTAATATCATATTCACAGGAGGCATGACACACCCATTTGTGTACACTGAGTCAAAACCATATTTTCAGTTTGCATTTGGTAGACTGGGACAGCAGGTTAGATAAACTTGGACACCATTATTACATGCCTAACTGTACCCCATTGACAATTCAATTACATTTTGTGTGATTAGGAAACATTTGAGAATTTCAGAAATATATAATGTGTTGGGGTAATATGTTGAATAGATGTCTGAAATGGTAAAAAAAATATTTAAGTGTCCAACCTTTTCTGAATTCTCTCAAATAACCGTACAACAAGAACTAGAACCCTACTTTACTAACATATTTGAAATATTTAAAAATATCTAAATTAGAACCATTTTAAATACATTTCATGTATTTGTCCATTATATTTAAGTATATTAAATACACTTAAATTGATCTAAATTGGGACACTTTTTGTTCTTAAGTATATTCGATAAAGAGCAAAACAAATATACTTTGAATACACCTTAAGTACACTATATATGTATTTCACAAATTTGAATTATACTAAAATGGTCATTAAATTAGAAGTCCTGTATTTTGACAAAAAAAAGTGTATGTATAATGTTTCAAGTATACTTTTACAAATACACTTCTACTAATTACCTGCATCAGCTACGTAAAGGTTACCTTGATTGACCAAGGTGTCTTCTCAGCAAATGTTAACATGATATTTACAAAGCAGTTGTGGCTGGAGCAACAATTTAAAATAAACACTTTTGAGAACTGTGCACCATTGGCATTTCACACGTTAGATGTTCATCTTACTGTAATAAATTAACATTTCAATAATGTGTTATACGTAAAAGTAAAATAATATTCAGTTTGAAAATTAACATCAAAACATTTGAATAAGCTAAATGAGTAACTGTATCAGATTATAAATCAAAACTTCAGTTGCAGAAAAGGATGCTGGGTAATATGCTAATTTTTGTTCACGTGCGTTATTGAAAGTATTCTTATACTTACATATTTTGTGGACATTTAGGTTAAATATACAGTACCAGTTAAAAGTTTGGACATACCTACTCATTCAAGGGTTTTTCTTTATTTGTACTATTTTCTACATTGTAGAATAATAGTGAAGACATCAAAACTATGAAATAACACARATGGAATCACGTAGTAACCAAAAAAGTTAAACAAATCAAAATATTTTATGTTTGAGATTCTTCAAAGTAGCCACCCTTTGCCTTGATGACAGCTTTGCACACTCTTGGCATTCTCTCAACCAGCTTCATGAGGTAGTCACCTGGAATGCATTTCAATTAACAGGTGTGCCTTGTTAAAAGTTCATTTGTCGAACTTCTTTCCTTTTTATTAATGCGTTTCAGCCAATCAGTTGTGTTGTAACAAGGTAGGGGTGGTGTACAGAAAATATCCCTATTTGGTAAAAGACCAAGACCATATTATGGCAAGAACAGCTCAAATAAACAAAGGGAAACGCCAGTCCATCATTACTTTAAGACATGAAGGTCAGTCAATCCTGAACTTTGACCGTTTCTTCAAGTGCAGTCGCAAAAACCATCAAGCGCTATGATGAAACTGGCTCTCATGAGGACCGCCACAGAAAAGAAAGACCCAGAGTTACCTCTGCTGCAGAGGATAAGTTCATTAGAGTTAACTGCACCTTAGATTGAAGCATTTATTTGGGCTGCAACGAGTTCAAGTAACAGACACATCTCAACATCAACTGTTCAGAGGAGACTGCATGAATCAGGCCTTCATGGTAAAATTACTGCCAAGAAACCACTACTAAAGGACACTGGCATTACTCCTGGGAGGGTCAAAGGATCAGGCTACAGTGGATCAGCTCAGATTTTTGGTTCAAACTGCTGTGTCTTTGTGAGACGCAGAGTAGGTGAACGGATGATCTCCACATGTGTGGTTCCCACCATGAAGCAGGTGGTGTGATGGTGTGTGGGTGCTTTGCTGGTGACACTGTCATTGATTTATTAAGAATTCAAGGTACACTTAACCAGCATGGCTACAACAGCATTCTGCAGTTAAACGCCATCCCATCTGGTTTGCGCTTAGTGGGACTATAATTTGTTTTTCAACAGGACAATGACCCCAAACACACATCCAGGTCGTGTAAAGGCTATTTGACCAAGAAGGAGAGTGATGGAGTCCTGCATCAGATGACCTGGCCTCCACAATCACCCAACCTCAACCCAATTGAGATGGTTCGGGATGAGCTGGACAGCAGAGTGAAGGAAAATCAGCCAACAAGTGCTCAGCATATGTGGGAACTCCTTCAAGACTGTTGGAAAAGCATTCCTCATGAAGCTGGTTGAGAGAATGCCAAGAGTGTGCAAAGCTGTAATCAAGGCAAAGGGTGTCTATTATATATAAAGATTGATAGATATTAAATAACTAAAATATAGTCGTTGCATAATTATTCAACCCCCTGAGTCAATACATGTTAGAAACACCTTTGGCAGAGATTACAGCTGTGAGTCTTTTTGAGTAAGTCTCGAAGAGCTTTGCACACCTGGATTGGGCAATATTAGCCCTTTATTATATTCACAATTCTTCAATCTCTGTCAAGATGTTGGTGCTCATGACTACAAAGCAATTTTCAAATCTTGCCATAGATTTTCAAGCATATTTAAGTCAACTGTAACTTGGCCACTCAGGAACATTCTTTCTTCTTAGTAAGCAACACGTGTAGATTTGGCCTTGTGTTGTAGGCTATTGTCCTGCTGAAAGGTGAATTCATCCCCCAGTGTCTGTTGTAAAGCAGACTGAAGCAGGTTTTCCTCTAGAATTTTGCCTGGGCTTAGCTCCATACCGTTTCTTTTTATCCTAAAAATCTCCTCAGTATTTGCCGATGTCAAGCATACCCATAGCATGATGCAGCCACCACCATGCTTGAAAATAAGGCGGCAGTTACTCAGTGATGTCTTGTGTTGGATTTGCCCCAAACATAAGGCTTTGCATTTAGGCATTCTGTACATTTGTATTATTCTTTTCACTCTGTCATTTAAATCCTTCTCGTGGAGTCACTACAATGTTGTTGATCCATCCTCAGTTTTCTCCCATCACAGCCATTGAAGTCTGTAACGGTTTTACAATCACCAATGGTCTCATGGTAACATTCCTGAGCAGTTTCATTCCTGTCCTGCAACTCAGTTCAGAAGGACGCATGTATCTTTGTGTCTGGGTGGTTTAATACATAATCCACAGCATTATTATTAACTTCACTATGCTTAAAAAGATATTCAATGTCTGATTTGATATTGTTACCGATCTACCAATCACTGGCATTTTATGAGGCTTTTGATAGGCTCCATGGTCTTTGTAGTTGAATCTGTGCTTGAAATTCAAAACTTGACTGAGGGACCTTACAGATGTATGTACTGTATGGGGACAGAGGAAGGGTTAGTCATAAGAAAATCATGTTATCCCCTATTATTTCCCATAGAGTCCATGATACATATTCTGTTATTTGTTAAGCCAAATTTTACTCCTGAGCTAATTATTTCAGCTGAGTGCTGAAATACTTATGCAATGACTATATATAAGTTAATATATCTTATTAATCTCTATTTTCCTTCCACTGACAGAGTAGAGTTCACTGTTGACAACAAATGAAAATTAAATACATTTTAATCACACTTAACACAATTTGAAGAAATATAAGGGGTATGAATATGTCTGCAAGGCACTGTATACTTAGATTTTAATTGATCACTCAAGCAGAGTTTCATAAAAATAAAATAAATGCTTTAACTTAAAAACAATTGCAACTCACGCATCATAAATTTGTGAAATGAATGTGTAAATCTTTAGTTAAAAGGTGCAATATGCATAAATCGCTCCGCCATTTCCTGGTTGCTAAAATTCGAATACTCGCCTAATTTCAATTTGTGACAAAACAAGGAGTCATTGTAGAGTATCATTGTACCATCTAAACTGCTGTGATATCTTTTCCATAACCCAAAATATTGTATTTTCAGCTGTTTGCTGGTGTACAAAAATAAACAAAAACTAAATTTAAGAACTGGAAGAATAAAAATATCGCACATTGAACAATCTACCGCTTCTTAACTTGCTTTCAATGAGAATCACCYATCCATAACTGGATCGGGTCACCCAAAAAGTTACATATTGTAGCTTTAAAAGGCTTTTAGAGGGGGTTGCTGATGTCCTTGAACATCGCTTGCAATTAGGCCTATTTATCTGGAACGTATACTGTTTTGTGATATATTGACGCTCTCTAGTGGACAAAAACGAGAAGAAAAAAAATAGATCTGAAAACCTACAGCTCCCATAATGCGTTTCTTTATAGCCAACATTTCCGCATTGTAGGCATGCATTTACAGTAGCTAGCCAGTAACTTGTTTCGCCGTATAAAAGCTTTACTAACATTACATTTCTGTGTAACCTGTTGATAGCGGCAATGAACAGTGAAGGTATCAAGGCGATATTGCTCGACTTGGATAACACGCTCATTGACACAGCGGGTGCCGGTGGAGTGGCCATTCAAAAAGTGAGTAGCCCTGCCGTTTCATGACGTTCCATTTTTTCCCCCCGAGTAAAGTAGGCTTACAGGTACTTGATTAGATTGTCCTTTGCTTGATTAAAACATTCTCTGGGTTGTTTAGGTACACATATTACAATCAGCATTGGTTTCCTTGTWTCCCAGGTCACAGAGCTCTTGAAGACAACATTAGACCATGAACACACCATTGCCATTTGTGACAGATTTAAGCACAAGCTCCATCACGAGACCTTTGACCCAGCTGGTGGTAGGACAATAGATGAGGTGCGGATCAGTCACTGGGAAGAGAGCATCCAGGAGGTTATGGGTGGGAGTCCCAGCTCTAACCCCACCCTTGCCAGTGAGTGCTACTACCAGTGGAAGAACACTCGCCTGGAGCTTCTAACCATAACACCTCCAGTACTTACCCTGCTGAAGCAGCTGAGGACCAGCCACAAACTGCTGCTGCTGACCAATGGAGAGACCCAGACACAGAGGGAGAAGGTAGTGGCATTAGGGTGTCAGGGGCTGTTTGATGCTGTGGTGGTGGGGGGAGAGCATGCAGAAGAGAAGCCAGCCCGCTCCATCTTCAGCCATTGCTTTGGCCTGCTCGGGGTGCAGGCTCACGACTGTGTTATGGTGGGAGACTCCCTGGACACAGACATTGTCGGGGGGTTTAATGCAGGGGTTAGAGCCACAGTGTGGATTAATAACAGAGGGGTGTGTCCACCTGAGGGATCTGTCAATCCAGACTACACCATTCCCTCTGTGCTGGATTTACCTGAGGTGCTGGCCAAGTTGAAGTGAAAGTACAGGGAACAATGTCTAAACCAATCACATGAAGATTGTTTCCAAAGGCCCAAGTTAATGAAAACATGATTTCTTTGTAAAAGGGATTGTAAAAAATCTAAAATCAGCTTATTTTCTTTCATATTCATTCTGGATGAAAGACAAAATTACTTTACAGCAACCAAACAATGATTAGCTTACCTACCAAAATTCTGTTTCATTGTCTGTACTCTCTAATGCAGCTCATGTATAATTCTGTCATTTTATGTTATCTGTTGGTGGAGGTCGGTATTACATATAGTTTAATGGAAATAAGAAGCTGAAGCCCTGTGCACAGCAGTGTCAAGGCGCTGGTTAGGTCCGAAACAACTGAGCCACTTGGAAGTGTCTTGATTGTCATTCCGAAAAGTAACGTAAAGTCAAAACTCACTTTCCCTAGTGGTCACATGAATCAACTTTGTCTAATACACCATCAAAGTGTATTTTCTTACAGAATGTCACTCTAAATAGACTGATTTACAGTATTGTGTGCTGATAAATACTTTGAGGGAAAATGTACTTGATATGATTGTGATGTGTTGTCTCACCTAGCCACCTTAAGATGAATGTACTAATTGTAAMTCTCTCTGTATAGAGCGTCTGCAAAATGACAAATGTTATTTATATATTAAACAGTTACTGTGCAATATCTTTACAATTTTTGGTAGATTCCAACTATCCTTTGACTTGTCTTAACTCAGCCATTATTTATGATAGGTTAGAGACCATTTTTTATTTATTTCACCTTTATTTAACCAGGGCCAGTTGAGAACAAGTTCTCATTTACTGCGACCTGGCCAAGATAAAGGAAAGCAGTGCGACAAAAACAGTTACACATGGGATAAACAAACGTACAGTCAATAACACAATAGAAAAATATATATACAGTGTGTGCAAATGTAGTAAGATTAGGGAGGTAAGGCAATAAATAGGCCATAGTGGCAAAATAATTACAATTTAGCATTAACGCTGGATAGATGCACAGATGATGATGTGCAAGTAGAGATACTGGGGTGCAAAAGAGCAAAAATAAATAACAATATGAGGATTAGGTAGTTGGGTGGGCTATTTACAGATGGGCTGTGTACAGGTGCAATGATCGATCGGTAAGCTGCTCTGACAGCTGATGCTTAAAGTTAGTGAGGGAGATATAAGTCTCCAGCTTCAGTGATTTTTGCAATTCGTTCCAGTCATTGGCAGCAGAGAACTGGAAGGAAAGGCGGCCAAAGGTGGAGTTGGCTTTGGGGATGACCAGTGAAATATACCCGCTGGAGCGCGTGCTACGAGTGGGTGTTGCTATGGTGACCAGTGAGCTGAGATAAGGCAGGGCTTTACCTTGCAAAGACTTATAGATGACCTGGAGCCAGTGGGTTTGGTGACGAATATGAAGCGAGGGCCAGCCAACGAGAGCATACAGGTTGCAGTGGTGGGTAGTATATGGGGCTTTGGTGACAAAACGGATGGCACTGTGATAGACTGCATCCAATTTGTTGAGTAGAGTGTTGGAGGCTATTTTGTAAATGACAATCGCCGAAGTCAAGGATCGGTAGGATAGTCAGTTTTACGAGGGTATGTTCAGCAGCATGAGTGAAGGAGGCTGTGTTGCGAAATAGGAAGCCAATTCTAGATTACATTTTGGATTGGAGATGCTTAATGTGAGTCTGGAAGGAGAGTCTACAGTCTAAACAAACACCTAGGTATTTGTAGTCGTCGACATATTCTAAGTCAGAACCGTCCAGAGTAATGATGCTAGTCGGGCGGGTGCGGGCAGCGATCGATTGAAGAGCATGCATTTAGTTTTACTAGCATTTAAAGAGCAGTTGGAGGCCACGGAAGGAGTGTTGTATTGCATTGAAGCTCGTCTGGAAGTTTGTTAACACAGCGTCCAAAGAAGGGCCAGATGTATACAGAATGGTGTCGTCTGTGTAGAGGTGGATCAGAGAATCACCAGCAGCAAGAGCAACATCGTTGATATATACAGAGAAAAATAGTCGGCCCGAGGCAGTCAGAGCAGTTGAATAGGTGGTCGTGGAGCAGGAATGAGATCCCGTGCGCCAGCAGTCATCGAGTCATCGCACTCCATCTCCCCAAAGCGGAGAAGTTGAGCTCTGTCCGGTGTTGAGGTTGATGTAGCTGTAGAAGGTGGCTCAGTACTGTAGCAAGACGTCGACGGGGGGGCAGACCATCAGCATCCAGTTTGTCCATTACCTTGGGATCACCGGGTTTGACCCCAAACACCAGGTTGTCCTCACCCTTCTTCTCAACCAGGTCCACCAGCTCTGTCTTGTAAACACAGCCGCGACCAAAGTTCCTCTCCCATGATGACTTGTTCAGAATCTGGTAAGAAAAGACAGAAACCATGAGCATTCATCTACACATTCCTTCTAAACATGCAAACACAGAATTAAATAGAACACTTATTAATTTTAATATATATACAGTGCATTCGGAAAGTATTTAGACCCCTTTCCTTTTTCCACATTTTGTAACGTTACTGCCTTTTTCTAAAATGGATTAAATTAGTTGTCCTCAATCTACACACAATACCCCATAATGACAAAGCAAAAACAGGTTTAGACATTTTTGCAAATGTATTAAAAAACAAATACCTTAAAACATGAGTATTCAGATCCTTTGCTATGAGACTTGAAACTGAGCTCAGGTGCATCCTGTTTCCATTGATCATCCTTGAGATGTTAATAAATGAAAGGCCACTAAAATGTGCAGTTGTCACAACACAATGCTACAGATGTCACAAGTTGAGGGAACGTGTAATTGGAATGCTGACTGCAGGAATGTCCACCTGAGCTGTTGCCATAGAATTTAATGTTATTTTTACCATAAGCCACCTCCAACGTCATTTTAGAGATTTTGGCAGTACGTCTAACCAGCCTCAAATCGCAGACCACGTGTATGGTGTCATGTTGGCAAGCGGTTTGCTGATGTTAACGTTGTGAACAGTGGCCCATGGTGGGGTTATGGTATAGACAGGCATAACCTATGGACAACAAACAAAATTGCATTTTAGTCAATGTCAATTTGAATGCACAGAGATAACATGACGAGATCCTGAGGCCAATTTGTTTTTTTTACGGTAACTGTGACCAACAGATGCATATCTGTGTTACCAGTCATTTGAAATCCATAGATTAGGGCCTAATGAAATGATTTAAATTGACTGATTTCCTTATATGAACTGTAACAGAGTAAAATCTTTGAAATTGTTGCGTTTATATTTCTGTTRAGTATACTTCCATTAATTTTTTCAACTGATATCGAAGGACCTTCAGACAAGTCTTGTGAGGCCTGTTGGCATCCTGGAGAAAAACAACCGACATGTTCATGAGTCTCACATTTCCACAAAGGGGTCATGGTCATATTTGTGTGTAGCCCTAACTGTTCAGACGCTACAGACAAAAGTTGGCAGAAGGACAGTACAAACTTCAGATTGAGTTACTAGATGCTCGTGGGCGGGATGGGGGGTGTAAACTTTGTTTGTAGGCCAAACTGTTCGGACTCTACAGACAATTTTGTGAGAAGACCGGTTTTTGGGATGTCTCATGACAAACACAGCTCTAGCTCTGTCACCGCTGATGCAAAAACCCAGACATCTCTAGCTTAGACAGATTTTTTGTGTGAACGTTTGTATTATGCTAATTTGATTTATGCAGGGGTGTGGACATCGACTCGAGGTTTTTAATAAAATGTCACATGTAGGGTGGGGCGATATGGCCTAAAAATCATATTGATTTTTTCAAATTCATGGCTGATTCACAATATATTTGTATTGTTTTCTCTTAATAGGCTGTTGTACAATTAAAGTTAAAAAACACTGCATTTCAAACAGTCAGCAATAATCTAATGAATTCAGGGTGTGTGTAATTAGGCTAAATTTAAGCCCCACTAATAATGTAATTCTTTTATCAAAATAATTGAACCTGCTTCTTTGCAATAATCATGATCTGGCTTTCAAGTCTGTATATAAAAAATGACCAGAACTATGCATAATGCAAATTCACTTAATGACTAACTTCTTATAGCAACCATTAGAAAATTAACACAGGTCTCAATCTTTCAAGCACAAGCCCACGTGCTTTATATTTCAAGTTTAGCCAACTTGAATGTATTTATTAGCGAACAAGGGAGAACATTTGAATTGTTATGAACACACCTTTCGGTCTTGTCTCCAACTGTTTGAACAGCATGCTAGCCTGTCCACTTTGTTCAGATGTTGAAATCAAGTGGCCTACCTCATTTCTCAGAATGAGTATAAATTGTGTTTTATGCTTATTGCACATTTATAAAATACAGACTAGACAGCAAGTAGAACAGTCTTTGGCTAAAATGCTGCTAGCATACATTTTCCAGGATCAACGTTCTTCAATAGTCCTGTTTTAGTAGTCTGCTCTGCGTGCAATTTGAGTAGCTGAGACATAAAAAGGATATTGTTAGAGAGGTTAACTTCTCTATTAGAGAAAATAATGTCGCAATGTGTTTTGGTGTCCATATGACCGATTCTGTTGAACCAAACCTCAAATGCAAATAGTGAGTTGAAACCGCTTGTCAGAGATGAAGAAATGATCTCTCAACTGTGTTGGTGTGAYTGGCAGGGGGAGGGGCTTGGTGTGTGTTTGTGTAAACAGAGGAAGAGGAGAAGAGCGAGGCTTCACCTGCCAAAATATGTCCAAAATAAGCCCAATGCGTTTCTACGGGCTTATTTTGGACCTAAGCTTGTCGCCTGCCTTCCCACCATTTGGGTCAACGGCTCCCATTGTTAGGGCAGCGACATGAGCATCTCGTCATTATATTCAGATCTCTGATGTAAATGGAAGATGCACACCGCACAGAAGGAACGAAAGAGACGAGACCAAAAAGACACGAGAACAAGCAGACATGAACGCTCATAAAAACGAATTCTTGCGATACAGGCATTTGGAATATTGTGCAAAAACAAATTTGAATTAATCAAATTCAATATATCGCCCTGCTCTAGTCACATGTATGTACCTGTTCCAAATATCACTGCTTCATTTCACCTTCAGTGCAAAGCCTAGGGGCAGGAAGAAGAGCTCTTTCTGGTAGATGAGGTTGATCGCAGTCCCGTTATCCAGGTAATGCAAGTTCATATTGATAGCAGTGCACTCCTCCTTCACACAGTGCATGGTGATATCTGGGGAGACAGACAAAGCATAGCTTGATCTTTTGTCTGGATCAAGGTGATAGAATTGTGATAATGAGGGCGGCAGGTAGCCTAGCGGTTAAGTGTTGGGCCCAGTAACCAAAATGTCGCTGGTTCGAATCCCAGAGCCGACTAGGTGAAAAGTCTGRCGATGCGCCCTTGATCAAGGCACTTAGCCCTAATTACTCCTGTAAGAGTGTCTGCTGAATGACTAAAATGTAAAATCAATGTTAGGCTATTTACAGTAGGCTACATATGTCTTAAATACTCCAACACCGCAATGTTCAGCTCGTACATAAACACCCTCCACATACTGTACATTAACTGCCTTGCTTACCATACTGAGTGTATCCCTAGCCTCTGTTCTTCCACTTGGGTCTTGACATAGCAATAGGGTAGTTCCTCCTTGGCATGATCAGCATGCGAATAACCTTCTAGATCCCATTCACAAAATAACCACCCATTTCCTGTTTCAATGAGGATAGAGAGGGCGGTAGAGAAAAGGAGAGATATCGAAATCTAAAGAATGTAAAGTAAGACATAAAAAGTGCCTTTATTTCTGCTTTGAAACTCAAATGATAAGATTGAATAGTTCCCACAGGTGTGCTGTGGGCTAGGAAGCATGCCATTCTCCTACCTCAGCCTCCTCCTGGTGCTCAATGAGCTCTTTGGGATCTAGCCCATGCAGGTTACACAGCCTAGACTTCACCATGATGGGCACCTGGCCCAGGGACTGCTTGATGATGCCTTTGGGAATCCCATTCACGGACCAGTTGACATCTGTCTGTGATGAATCACAGCTCAAAACTTAAATTCATCACAATGGGCAAGTGTTGTGAGTATAGATAAACAGTGTCATGACAGTCATATACATTACAATCCGAATTAGCTCTAGAAATCCATTCTTATTATCGGTCGAGTTTTCAGCCCTTACCTTCGCCCAGAGTTGGCTGAGTGAGAACTACAATTCCGACGCTGTGTTTTAACGTTTAGAAACGTCAATAATCATCGCTTGGGAAATGGTTTTTGAAACCTATGCTGATATGCCCCTTACATTTCATTTCAGCATAAATAATATTTCAAATAAAAAAATATACACTTACTGTAGCAGTTTTGCACAGATCAATACACTATGTTCCTCCAGTTGAATAACTACATATCCTCGCAGTTATGCTTACACACAGGTGTTCGTAGCACGCTATATAGCTAATTCACACAGGTAGCCTGTCTTCAATAAACAATCACTGTAACATGGCGATATGGACGTGTGGGAACACTAAACCCATAAAAGGTGTGTAGTAATTTAACCTTTTTTTCTTCGATAATTTCTCAAAAGATGCGTTTTAATGTTCAAAATGAGCGCCCGACCAGAAGACACTATCGTCTATATGATCCGGTCATTTCTAAACATAAACTCCAAGGGAGGAATGGCCTGAAAAGGAAAATAGAAAAACAACATTTCACACAACTCTAAAACATCTAACCCCATGGTTTTAAATGACAGACGCTAACTACAACCAAGTTCCAGCGATAGCTAAGCTAACTTGAACACAGTGAACATCAGCTCAAAGTTGGACGGTAACCGTATTTGGGTCAGATTTTGTGGCGTACTGGGGAGAATGACATCAAATTGAATTGAAGCCTTAAAAAAGTATTAAATTAAAGACAATCAGGTAACATTAACTAGGTCACTTTCTCGCAAATACATATCAGTAACTTCCTCAAACAAAATCTTATTTTCTTACTGTTAGGATTTGTGTTTATTGCACTATAACCCAATGCTATATCACATGTGATTGAATATTAGCAACTGTTGGCCTGGGCGCCTGGGTGTCTGTGTGTGTGTGCTGGAAGTAACAGTTAGCCCCAGATAAGTGTGCTGGGAAGCTGTGGTTAGCCTTGAGCGAGAACAGTGTGCTTTGTATGCAGGTGCAAATAGCTCAGACAATGTTGCAGAGCTGTCTGACCTCAGTCTCTGGGTTGAGGGAGCGTAATCTGCACAGCAACAGCGCCGGACACCAAAGAGCGCCAAGAGGCTGGGACCAGTCTGAGCGCCGGCGATAGGCTGAGCAAAGTTTAAACCACGCTCAGCCTCTACTGTGATAGGTCAACAGACGGGTTGGAACTACGTCTGTCACAGTATAAGAACAGCTATTTACTTACATCCTGCCAGTTCTCTGTTCTATCCTGCGAGGTGATACAGAGAACCCGTATATACGAAAATTGCATTTACCATTTATCGCTTGAGTTTAATAAAAATACTTAAAGTATATTCGGTGACTCTGAATCACATTTTGTCCTGATACCAGATTTGAATTGACGCAAATCCCTAATATTACGTTGCTGCAGGACACACATATCAGTAGACCTAACTATTGTATTAGCTAACCGCTAGCTACTTCAAACATTGTGCTTGAAGGGGCACAGCTTACACAGCACTGATTTTCCCACGTGAGAGTTCCCACTGCACCTAACGTTACCTGCACAGCACGACACAGACCATCTGCGACTCATTGGTCAAACGACTCAATATGAGCCTTCGTTAGGTCCTGAAAAGCGGAATGTTGTTTTTCCTTAGGTATGCCAAAGCCTGGTTCAGTAAAGAAAATGTAAGGGTTGGACTTCCACTGCGATGCAAAAACCATGCTTTTTCAAGTAGTTTTTTTCTTTTTTCTTTCTTTTCTTTTTTAAAAACGTTTTAATAAACAGTAACATGCTAAACATAAACAGAACAGGCAGAGGGATTCCACAAAGAAATAAGAGAGAAAAAAAATACAAATCCACAGTAATTCAATTCAAATACAGACATGTAGCGAATACATTTTTTAGACATTTTGTTTTGTATACGTTTTAATGACTAAATAGTTGATCAAATAAGATGAAAAAAATAAGAAAAGGGGAGTTTTCTTTATAAATTTCGATTTGTGTATTAACATTTTTCCTAATAAAATAAAGAGATTTATGACATACTCGCGTTCAATTGTGGAATCAGTGTAGTAAAATAATGTCAAACTTAGATATTTCAATTGTTGTATGTAATTTGTTGCCAAGATATAGTTTTACATTAGTCCAGAACACTTCACTATATAAACAATGACAGAATAAGTGTTCAATAGATTCAATTTCTAGTTCACAAAAACTGCATTCACTGGTAACATCAGGTGTATATTTAGAAATCAAGCTATTACACGTATAGAATCTATGGATAATCTTAAAGGAGATCTCCTTTACTTTATTGGTCACCATAAATGTGTGTGGAGTGAGCAAAGCACGGCGCCAGTTTACATCAAACGATGAAGCCCAACAAAATATCATGGAGGGAATAGACTTCCTGTATAAAATATCCCTTAATAAACAATTGTTGAATTTCTTATCTAGTAAACCTATGCCATTCAACTGGATATCGCTTACAATAGGAGATATTCCAAAATATGCATTATTCTGAAGTAAAGATTTTATCCCACTAGGTATAGTTTTTATAACAGTCATATTCCTTGCTTGAAACCTCAAAGTTGTCTTTCCATAAATTCTCTCAGCGTAAATAGATTCCCACTAATACTAACTAATTGGCTGACAAAGGCAATGTTTTTCGAAAACAAGTTACGGTAAAATAACATCTTGTTTGTTTCTATGTAATATCGACCCATTATTGCATATAAAACATTTATGAGGTGAAATGTTGCGTTAATACACCAAAGCCCAGCACATTAAAGCCTACTTGTGAAAAGCCGCCAACTTCACAGGAAGTTAGCTTTTTCTTGTTTTCCACATGTGCATAGTGACCCAGGAAATACACTTGTCGTAATAAGAGGTGAGTGAAAGGTCAAGTAATTTAAAAGGACAGCTTGCAATTTTCTGATAAGTGAGTGAGCTATCAAACAAAATCCAAGCTGTCATTTTCAAAGTGATCGTTTAAGTTGTGTTGAAGATTCATAGAGGTGAGAAATGTGTTGATAGAAATGGAATGACCAGTATCAAAGATAATTTCCATTGTAACCAAATAGCTCTCTCTCTCTCTCTCTCTCTCTCTCTCTCTCTCTCTCTCTCTCTCTCTCTCTCTCTCTCTCTTCTCTCTCTTCTCTCTCTCTCTCTCTCTTCTCTCTCTCTCTCTCTCTCTCTCTCTTCTATATATATATATATATTATATATATATATATATATATATATACAGTTGAAGTCGGAAGTTTACATACACCTTAGCCAAATACATTTAACTCAGTTTTTCACAATTCCTGACATTTAATCTAGTAAAACCTGTCTTATGTCAGTTAGGATCACCACTTTATTTAAGAAATGTGAAACGTCAGAAATAATAGTAGAGAGTGATTTATTTCAGCTTTTATTTCTTTCATCACATTCCAGTGGGTCAGACGTTTACATACATCAATTAGTATTTGGTAGCATTGACTTTAACATTGTTTAACTTGGGTCAAACGTTTCAGGTAGCCTTCCACAAGCTTCCCACAATTAGTTGGGTGAATTTTGGCCCATTCCTCCTGACAAGCTGGTGTAACTGAGTCAGGTTTGTTGGCCTCCTTGTTCGCACATGCTTTTTCAGTTTCTGCCCACAAAATTTCTATAGGATGAGGTCAGGGCTTCGTGATGGCCACGCCAATACCTTGACTTTGTTGTCCTTAAGCCATTTCCACAACTTTGAAATATGCTTGGGGCCATTGTCATTTGGAAGACATGTTGCGACCAGCTTTAACTTCCTGACTGATGTCTTGAGATGTTGCTTCAATATATCACATAATTTTCTTCATCGATGCTGCCATCTATTTTGTGAAGTGCACCAGTCCCTCCTGCAGCAAAGCACCCCCACAACATGATGCTGCCACCCCCGTGCTTCACGGTTGGAATGGTGTTCTTCGGCTTGCAAGCATCTCCCTTTTTCCTCCAAACATAACGATGGTCATTATGGCCAAACAGTTATATTTTTGTTTCATCAGACCAGAGGACATTTCTCCAAAAAGTACTATCTTTGTCCCCTCGTGCAGTTGCAAACCGTAGTCTGGCTTTTTAAATGGCGGTTTTGGAGCAGTTTTTTCGCACCAAAGTACGTTCATCTCTAGGAGACAGAACGCGTCTCCTTCCTGAGCGGTATGATGGCTGCGTGGTCCCTTGCGTACTATTGTTTATACAGATGAACGTGGTACCTTCAGACGTTTGGAAATTGCTCCCAAGGATGAACCAGACTTGTGGAGGTCTTGTGGAGTGGTAGAAAAACGTGTTTTAATCCAACCTAAGTGTATGTAAACTTCCGACTTCAACTGTACATCAGATCTCAGTTGCTCTATGTATTGATTTTGACCGAGTTCGAGAGCATCAAAACTGTTGTATTATGGGTAAACTGTGACCGACTGATAATATTGAGTAGTTATTTATGATGCAAGATGATTTGTAGATCAGTCAGACTCAACTAGCCTTTAATGTCAGCTGCAATGTGGAAAGCCTTTTGTGTGAGTGGTCTATTGCGGAGTCAACGTGACTGTCATTCATAGTTGGCAATTATGTACAACAAATTATTATGCCACAATATCTACAGTATGAGTCAAAAGTTTGAACAAACCTACTCATTCAAGGGTATTTCAAATGTATTACTATTTTCTACATTGTAGAATAGTTGTGATTACGTCAAAACTATTTAATAACACATATGGAATCATGTAGTAACCAAAAAGGTGTTAAACAAATCTAAATATATTTTATATTTGAGATTCTTCATAGTAGGCACCCTTTGCCTTGATGACAGCTTTGCACACTCTTGGCATTCTCTCAACCAGCTCAATGAGGTAGTCACCTGGAATGCATTTCAAATAACAGGTGTGCCTTGTTAAAAGTTAATTTGGGGAATTTCTTTCCTTCTTAATGTATTTGACCCAATCAGTTGTGTTGTGACAAAGTAGGGGTGTTATACAGAAGATAGCCCTATTTGGTAAAAGACCAAGTCCATGTTATGGCAAGAACAGCTCAAATAAGCAAAGAGAAACAACAGCCCATCATTAATTTAAGACATGAAGGTCAGTCAATCCAGAACATTGAGAAACTTGAAAGTTTCTTCAAGTGCAGTCACAAAAACCATCAAGCGCTATGATGAAACTGGCTCTCATGAGGACCACCACAGGAAAGGAAGAGAGTTAGCTCTGCTGCAGAAGTTCATTAGAGTTACCAGCCTCAGAAATTGCATCCCAAATAAATGCTTCACAGAGTTCAAGTAACAGACACATCTCAACATCAACTGTTCAGAGGATATTGCATGAATCAGGCCTTCATGGTCGAATTGCTGCAAAGAAACCACTACTAAAAGGACAGCAATAAGAAGACTTGCTTGGGCCAAGAAACACAAGCAATGGACAGTAGACTGGTGGAAATCTGTCCTGTCATCTGATGAGTCTAAATTTGACCAAGAAGGAGAGTGATGGAGTGCTGCATCAGATGACCTGGCCTCCACAATCACCCGACCTCAACACAATTGAGATGGTTTGGGATGAGTTGGACCGCAGAGTGAAGAAAAAGCTCATATGTGGGAACTCCTTCAAGACTGTTGGAAAAACATTACAGGTGAAGCTGGTTGAGAGTGTGTAAAGCTGTCATCAAAAACACTTTTTTGGTTCCATGATTTCATGTGTTATTTCATAGAGTTGATGTCTACACTATTATTCTACAATGTAGAAAACAGTAAAAATAAAGAAAAACTTTTGAATGAGTAGGTTTTCTAAAACTTTAGACTAGTTCTGTATATTATATCTAGTGTACATCCCTGGGTCTTATATCAGTTTACACCACAAGAGAAGTCAGGAGCCGCAGATCAACAATTCATTTTATTCTACATACATTTTTTACCCAATCAAATTTTCATGCAAAAGTTTGAGAAACATTAGCAAAAGAAAAACACATCATAGGCATTCCTCTGACTACATACAGTACAGTAAAATCTTGTTGACTGGAGGAGAGCTTAACATTTCAAATGTGCCAATGTTGCTGTTATGTCTTATACGGATTTCTTTCTTCTTGGCTGCCTTGGTTTAGTGAAAAATGTTTGATAATGACAGATTTAAGTCACTTCATCTCCCATGGCAGTACACTCAAAGGAAGTTACACATTGCTCTTTAAAGGCCTTGAAATACCTACAACTCACATTCATAGCTAGAGAAGTAATAGTACGGGGGAAAAGAAAGACATTCATTTTAGACATAAAGACATTTTCTTTGGTAAGAAATAGGAATTCACAAAATACGATGATAATGCAAGTAATTKAAAATGGGAAACGTTCAGTGCAAATAAACTGAGGAGAACCAGACGTTACAAGAGATTGAACAATTAACAGTCACACAGACCAGATAGCAATAGCCAAATGTATCTTTTTGCAATCAAACAAATGAAAGGTGCATTTATATGAAGGAGGTTTATTGCGTCTTCCAAACATCAAGAGGCAATTCCCACTAAGACACCCCTTCCCTTGGATTGAAAGACATTTCCCTAATTTTGATAATACTGATAGTCTTTGGATATTTTCCAATATGTTGAATAATAAAGTTTAGCTCTTACCAAAAAAATTTAAATCTAGAAACAAACTCCCCCCCCTATGATATACAATCTAACTGAACATTCAACGGCAAATACTATATAATATAATTCATAGCCATTGTATGTTATGACCATGTGCATATCAAATAGATTATATTTTAGCAGTCATTCACTTGTCCGTACATCATTCCCCATAGCAATCTTGTAAACATAAGATACGGATTAAAATATAAATATGTGCCAATGTTGTCCCTTAACCGGTGTTTCACTCAAAACATGTTGAAGCATGACCTCAACTAAAATATTTGAAAATGTGTGATAATGAAGAGAAGCGGTAGTGGTTAAAGGGGCAGTCTGCAGTTGTACCCATTGATTCTTGAAGAATATAACTTGCACATGCCTCATGAGTTAAGTTAAACTGTCATATCCCATCAGAACCCAAAATACACMATATATTCAAAAGTATGTGGACACCCCTTCAAATRAGTTGACTTGGCTATTTCAGCCTCACCCTTGCTGACATGTGTATAAAATCGAGCACACAGCCATGCAATCTCCATACACAAACCTTGGCAGTAGAATGGCCTTACTGAAGAGCTCAGTGAGTTTCAACATGGCACAGTCATAGGATGCCACCTTTCCAATAAGTCAGTTCGTAAAATTTCTGCCCTGTTAAGAGCTGCCCCGGTCAACTGTAAGTTCTGTTATTGTGAAGTGGAAACTTTTAAGAGCAACAATGGCTCAGCCTTGAAGTGGTAGGCCACACAAGTACACAGAACGGGACCGCCGAGTGCTGAAGCGTGTAAAAATTGTCTGTCCTTGGTTGCAACACTACCGAGTTCCAAACTGCCTCTGGAAGCAACGTCAGCACAAMAACTGTTCGTCGGGAGCTTCATGAAATGGGTTTCCATGGTCCAGCAGCCGCACACAAGCCTACGATCTCCATGCGCAATGCCAAGCGTTGACTGGCGTGGTGTAAAGCTCGCCACCATTGGACTCTGGAYCGACGAATCACGCTTCAACAACTGGCAGTCCAACGGACAAATCTGGGTTTGGCAGATGCCAGGAGAACGCTACCTGCCCAAATCCATAGTTTGGAGGAATAATCGTCTGAGGAATAATGTTCTGGGGCTGTTTTCCATGGTTCGGGCTAGGCCCCTTAGTCCAGTGAAGMGAAATCTTAATGCTACAGCATATAATGACATTCTAGACAATTCTGTGCTTACAACTTTGTGGCAACATTTTGGGGAAGGCCCTTTCCTGTTTTAGCATGACAATGCCCCTGTGCACAAAGCAAGGTTCATACAGAAATGTTTTGTCGACATCTGTGTGGAAGAACTTGACTGGCCTGCATAGAGCCCTGACATCAACCCCATCGAACACCTTTAGGATGAATTGGTACGCCAACTGCGAGCCAGGCCTAATCACCCAACATCAGTGCCCGACCTCACTAATACTCTTGTGGCTGAATGGAAGCAAGTCCCAGCAGCAATGTTCCAACATCTAGTGGAAAGCCTTCCCAGAAGAGTGGAGGCTGTTATAGCAGCAAAGGGGGACCAAGTCCATGTTTATGCCGATGATTTTTTTAATGAGATGTTCAACGAACAGGTGTCCACATACTTTTGGTCATGTAGTGTATATGCTTGGTTTACTCCAATGTTTGTAAACAAACAATAGCCTAAAAACATGGTTAAAACTATCATGTTGATATCATGGATGGACAGTCCTTGCATCCATAGCTCGGTCTATGAATTTGAGAGTGGTTACATTTTTCCAGCCGCATCCCCTTAGCTTTTTACCGAAACAGAAGCACTTCGTTATCGTTTCAACTGCGGATTGCCCCTTTTAAGGGACTAACTAATACTTAAAACAAACGTTTAACAGACGAAGTAACTTAATCAAAGAGTTAACTGTGGGTGATAATGCTACAAAGCCTCTGTAAACTGAACGTGGTCAGGTTGTCTACACTGAATATTACAGTTTAACACAGACAGACAAGGGCAGGGAAAACTACTTGTTAGCATGCATGCATAACAACTCCACGTACTATCATGGAAGCTATGCAACACCATAACCAACAGCGTTAGAAGTCTAAAAATCCTTTAAAAAATAAAAATAAGAATAATACTTGCGTTGACAAAGTCGTTTTGTGGGTTTGAAGCTACTACGTTTACTACAGGTTTTCAAAGGAAGCAAGCAAAAACTAACAAGAAACTCACTTTCTATGAAATACCCCATTTAAAAAAAAGGCAGCTCTTGGCTAAGAACCATCAGTATTAGAGGCAAAAGGGAGAGTAGGCCTATTTCCATTATGACACACAACAGACACAGTAACATGCTTCCACAACGACATGCAATCTCTATTAAAATCACAAACAAAAAACAGATCTACAGCTGTAGTGGAGATCCCCATGCATAACCGTGTAACAGTTTGACCGGTAGAACCTTTAGAAGGTTCAAATGGGTTGAAATGTTCTGAAGTTGCAAAGCTAGTCTCAAATTAAACAGGGGAGGTTTATCTCTAGTCCGTCCACAAATGCTCTTTGTTGACAGAGGAAAAAAAGAGTAATCTGTCTAGGAATCTTTTATAGTGTGAATGAACAACACTGACTAAATGAACTTGAATAAAAGTCTGTCAAAATGGAAGACCTAACACTACACAGCGTGCATGGAATAATAGCTATCAAATAGCTATAATACAATTACAGTAGCAATAAAATGTAGCCTATTTTCTGCTTTGATCCTCTTTTAAAATACAGTACAAAAAACACTCCGGGGCTTTGTGAATAACCATGATATGAAGTATGCCTATAATCAATGTCAGGTATTCATATCAAGATGTAGGAACGTCCCCCCCCCCCCCTGATAATGCTAACTTTTGTGGATAAAATCCAAAGATCTCCAAACCCAGAGAAAAAAAAGACTAGACCACACAGACATACACACTTGCCTGACCGACAATACACAGGCTCACATAACACACACAGTAGCAGAGGCGCTATGCTAAATCGACAGGTTGCATCTTTAAGGGGGTATGGGTGGAGATGTAAGGCACTAAAGTCTGTAGAATAAGTGAAGCGTCCCCTCCATCTTCAGAGGTCGTCCATACAGTCTCGGGGCGCAGTCTAAGGGAATCGCTTCTTGTTCTGGGACCCCCAAATCCGTCATCAGTCTGTCGCCAATTTATCTTAATCCTCATCACCATCCGAACATTCACCAAGTCTACACACATTCATTTTCTGCATGCCTGTCCAGGCTTTCCTCTGAAATGCGCTTCCACTGTGGGGTTATGGGGAGGAGAATGTGGTAGCACATACGAGAAAGTCACACAATCTTCAGTCAATCACAAGGGTATTCCCATTCGAGACAAAACTTGCCATGCAAGAACCAATGAGATGGCAAAGCTTCCTGGCCTGTGGGACATCACGGGAAAAGCGTAGGAGTGAGGAGCAGAGGGCAGAGGTTGGAACTTCTGAAGCAGAGGAGGGACTTACAATCGGGTGAATGGGCCCACGTTGAGGGGTCCTCTCAGTTTCGGCGAGGAACAGGATGAATTGAGAGTGGAAAAGGAGGGGGAGGAGGAGTAAGGAGCGGGGGAGGAGGAAGATGATCGTGGTTCGGAATCATTGTTCAGTGGGAAGACACTGGAGATGGCTACGTCCACGATACCTTGGCATAGCTCCGGGTAGAGTTTCCTAGAGGATGGAGAGAGAGTGCAATTAATAAGATGCCCCTTAAAATCAGGCTTAGTGAGATGATACTGGGAAAAATGAATGATTCAAAGGACAATTTTACAAGCACATTTAGGTTCACTGGCACGTCAGTCATCAAAAGACACAACATTAATTAAGCCTAATATGGGGGGTTGACATAGCTTTGAACAATGGAACAAACATTTTCAAAATAATTCAAATCTCTGCCCAAACCTCTCGGTTGGACAGAAACTAGCGTGAACGAGCAAATATATAACTGACACACATTGTGTTACGTTACAGCCTTATTCTAAAATAGATTAAATCGTTTTTTCGCCTCAATCTAAACACAATACCACAAAGCAAAAACAGGTTTTAGAATTTTTTGTAAATTTCTTTAAAATAAAAAGCTGAAATATCAAACAAGTATTCAGACCCTTTACTCAGTACTTTGCTGAAAAACCTTTGGCAGCGAATACAGCCTCAAGTCTTCTTGGGTATGACGCTAACACCTTGGCACAGGTGTATTTGGGGAGTTTCTCCCATTCTTCTCAAGCTCCGTCGGGTTGGATGGKGAGCGTCGCTGCACAGCTATTTTCAGGTCTCTCCAGAGATGTTCATTCGTGTTCAAGTCTGGGCTCTGGCTGGGCCACRAAAGGACATTCAGAGACTTGTCCCGAAGCCACTCCTGCGTTGTCTTGGCTGTGTGCTTAGAGTCGTTGTTCTGTTGGAAGGTGAACCTTCGCCCCAGTCTCAGGAACCTGAGCGCCCTGGAGCAGGTTTTCATCGAGGATCTCTGTACTTTGCTCCYTTCATCTTTCCCTCGATCCTGAAAAAAATCCACACAGCATGATTGCTGCCAACACCGTGCTTCAACGTAGGGATGTTGCCAAGTCTTCTCCAGACATGACGATCGGCATTKAGGCCAAAGAGTTCTTGTTTTCATCAGACCAGAGAATCGTATTTCTCATGGTCTGAGAGTTCTTTAAGTGCCTTTTGGGAAATTCCAAGCGGGCTGTCATATGCCTTATACTGAGGAGTGGCTWCCGTCTGGCCACTCTACCATAAATGCCTGATTGGTGGAGTGCTGCAGAGCTGGTTGTTTAAAAAATATATATATTTTCACCTTTATTTAAAACAGGTAGGCCAGTTGAGAACAAGTTCTCATTTACAACTGCGACCTGGCCAAGATAAAGCAAAACGACACAAACAACACAGAGTTACACATGGGATAAYCAAATGTACAGTCAATAACACAATAGGAAAGTCTATATTCAGTGTGTGCAAATGTAGTAAGATTAGGGAGTTAAGGCAATAAATAGGCCATAGTGGCAAAATCATTACAATTTAGCAATTAAACACTGGAGTGATAGATGTGCAGAAGATGAAGGTGCAAGTAGAGATGCTGGGGTGCAAAGGAGCAAAAAATAAATAACAATATGGGGATGAGGTAGTTGGGTGGGCTATTTACAGATGGGCTGAGTTCAGGTGCAATGATCGGTAAGCTGCTCTGACAGCTGATGCTTAAAGTTAGTGAGGGAGATATAAGTCTCCAGCTTCAGTGATTTTTGCAATTCGTTCCAGTCATTGGCAGCAGAGAACTGGAAGGAAAGGCGGGCAAATGAGGAGTTGGCTTTGGGGATGACCAGTGAAATATACCTGCTGGAGCGCCTGCTACGGGTGGGTGCTGCTATGGTGACCAGTGAGTTGAGATAAGGTMGGGCTTTACCTAGCAAAGACTTATAGATGACCTGGAGCCAGTGGGTTTGGTGATGAATATGAAGCGAGGGCCAGCCAATGAGAGCATACAGGTCGCAGTGGTGGGTAGTATATGGAGTTTTGGTGGCACTGTGATAGACTGCATCCAATTTGCTGAGTAGAGTGTGTTGGAGGCTATTTTGTAAAATGACATTGCCGAAGTCAAGGATCGGTAGGATAGTCAGTTTTACGAGAGTATGTTCAGCAGCATGAGTGAAGGATGCTTTGTTGTGAAATAAAAAGCAAATTCTAGATTGGAGATGCTTAATGTGAGTCTGGAAGGAGAGTTTACAGTCTAACCAGACACCTAGGTATTTGTAGTTGTCCACATATTCTAAGTCAGAACCGTCCAGAGTAGTGATGCTAGACGAGCGGGCYGGTGCGGGCAGCGATCGGTTGAAGAGCATGCATTTAGTTTTACTTGCATTTAAGAGCAGCTGGAGGCCACGGAAGGAGTGTTGTATGGCATTGAAGCTTGTCTGGAGGTTAGTTAACATAGTGTCCAAAGAAGGGCCAGAGGTATACAGAATGGTGTCATCTGCGTAGAAGTGGATCAGAGAATCACCAGCAGCAAGAGCGACATCATTGATATATACAGAGAAAAAAGTCGGCCCGAGAATTTAACCCTGTGGTACCCCCATAGAGCCTGCCAGAGGTCCGGACAACAGGCCCTCKGATTTGACACACTGAACTCTATCTGAGAAGTAGTTGGTGAACCAGGCGAGGCAGTCATTTGAGAAACCAAGGCTGTTGAGTGTGCCGATAAGAATGCMGTGATTGACAGAGTCGAAAGCCTTGGCCAGGRCGATGAAGATGGCTGCACAGTATTGTCTTTTATCGATGGCGGTTATGATATTGTTTAGGACCTTGAGTGTGGCTGAGGTGCACCCATGACCAGCTCGAATACCAGATTGCATAGCGGAGAAGGTACGGTGGGATTCAAAATGGTCGGTGATCTGTTTGTTAACTTGGCTTTCAAAGACTTTAGAAAGGCAGGGTAGGATAGATATAGGTCTGTAACAGTTTGGGTCTAAAGTGTCTCCCCCTTTGAATAGGGGGATGGCCGCAGCAGCTTTCCAATCATTAGGGATCTCAGACAATACGAAAMWGAGGTTCAACAGMTTAGTAATAGGGGTTGCAACAATTGTGGCGGATAATTTAAGAAAGAGAGGGTCCAGATTGTTGAGCCTAGATGATTTGTAGGGGTCCAGATTTTGCCGCTCTTTCAGAACATCAGCTATCTGGATTTGGGTGAAGGGGAAATAGGGGTGGCTTGGGCAAGTTGCTGTGCGGGGTGCAAAGCTGTTGACCGGGGTAGGGGTAGCCAGGTGGAAAGCATGGCCAGCCGTAGAAAAATGCTTATTGAAATTCTTGATTATCGTGGATTTATTGGTGGTGACAGTGTTTCCTAGCCTCAGTGCAGTGGGCAGCTGGGAGGAGGTGCTCTTATTCTCCATGGACTTTACAGTGTCCCAGAACCTTTTCGAGTTTGTGCTACAGGATGCAAATTTCTGTTTGAAAAAGCTAGCCTTTGCTTTCCTAACTGCCTGTGTATATTGGTTCCTAACTTCCCTGAAAAGTTGCATATCGAAGGGCTATTCGATGCTAATGCAGTACGCCACTGGATGTTTTTGTGCTGGTCAATGGCAGTCAAGTCTGGAGTGAACCAAGGGCTATATCTGTTCTTAGTTATACATTTTTTTGATTGGGGCATGTTTATTTAAGATGGTGAGGAAAGCGCTTTTAAAGAATAACCAGGCATCCTCTACTGACGGAATGAGGTCAATATCCTTCCAGGATACCCGGTCCAGGTCGATTAGAAAGGCCTGCTCGCTGAAGTGTTTTAGGGAGCGTTTGACCGTGATGAGGGGTGGTTACGGACCCATTACAGACGCAGGCAATGAGGCAGTGGTCGCTGAGATCCTGGTTGAAGACAGCAGAGGTGTATTCAGAGGGCAGGTTGGTCAGGATGATATCTATGAGGGTGCCCGTGTTTATACGGATTTAGGGTTTTACCTGGTAGGTTCCATGATAATTTGTGAGATTGAGGGCCTCTAGCTTAGATTGTAGGACGGCCGMGGTGTTAAGCTGTTGATGGAATTTATAGGTTTAAATTAATGACTAGAATATTCCACCCTGAAGCCATATAATTGTATGAAATTGATTAGAATCATGAAATTATAATCAATTACGTGTGTAGTGCTAGTCAGTACAATTATAATAAATGATGTGTTGTAACGGCTGATCTTCAGACGAAGAGGAGGTGTAGCAGGGATCGGACCAAGACGCAGAGTGGTAAGTGTCCATGTTTTAATATAATTAATAACCGAAACAGTCCCGTGTGGCACGAACACAGACACAGGAAACAAACACCCACAAACCAACAGTGAAAACAGGCAACCTAAATATGGTTCCCAATCAGAGACAATGCAAAACACCTGTCTCTGATTGAGAACCATATCAGGCCAAATGACAAACCTAAACATAGAAACACATAACATAGACAACACACCCCAACTCACGCCCTGACCATACTAACTAAAGACAAAACAAAGGAAAATAAAGGTCAGAACGTGTCATGTGTGTAGTTTTAGTCAGAATTAGGGTAAAACAATATAACTGTAACAATGTCTATTGTAGTATCTTAAAAACAGACTGAGCAAGATTCGGTGCCAACCTTGGCTGGGGGGCCACAGAGTACTTCCCAGGGTCTCCCTATCTTGAGGGAGGACGGGGAGTGATTCTCACGGACTCCCCTAATCTTTGTCGGCTGGGTAGCAGGACAGTATGTGCGTAGGATACCTACTGCTTGTGTACAAATGTATGTGCGCATAAATTCTGTTTGTGTGCAAGAGTATGTGCGTAAGGAGCTAGTATAAAATGAATGGTTTTGTACAACTAACCAGCGCTCTCGTGAATAAACCTTATTGATTATCTTAGCTGGGCCTCAGTCTGTTTCATTTCAATCAGTATCTTACAAATCCTGATTAGCAGACTGAGTAGTTTAATTGAATTGGTTTATGAACATCGAGAACATAATTCTCATGACATAAGCACATCCCAGTTTAGGTCATCTAACAGTACAAACTCTGAAGATAAATGGGGGGGCAATTAATTCACATATAGTGTCCAGGGCACAGCTGGGGTCTGAGGGGGTCTATAACAACCTTATTTCTGGAAAGGTGGATTTTTAAAAGTAGAAGCACGAACTGTTTGGGCAGAGACCTGGATAGCATGACAGAACTCTGCAGGCTATCTTTGCAGTAGATTGCAACTCCACCCCCTTTGGCAGTTCTTTCTTGACGGAAAATGTTGTAGTTGGGGATGGAAATGTCCGAATTTTTGGTGGCCTTCCTAAGCCAGGATTCAGACATGGCTAGGACATCAGGGTTGGAGGAGTGTGCTAAAGCAGTGAAAAAACAAAGGCCTCTAATGTTAACATGCATGAAACCAAGGCTTTTACAGTTACAGAAGTCAACAAATGATAGCGGCTGGGGAATAGGAGTGGAACTGGGGTCTACAGGGCCTGGGTTAATCTCTACATCACCAGAGGAACAGAGGAGGAGTAGGATAAGGGTACAGCTAAGGGCTATAAAAACTGTTTGTTTAGTGCGTTGGGGACAGAGAATAAAAGGAGCAGATTTCTGGGCGTGGTAGAATAGATTCAAGGCATAATGTACAGACAAGGATATGGTAGAATGTGTGTACAGTGGAGGTAAACCTAGGCGTTGAGTGATGATGAGAGGTTTCGTCTCTGGAGGCACCAGTTAAGCCAGGTGAGGTCTCCACATGTGTGTGGGGTGGGACAAAAGAGCTATATAGGGCATTTTGAGCGGGACTGAGGGCTCTACAGTGAAATAAAACAATTAGAACTAGCCAAGACAGCAGTAGACAAGGCATATTGACATTAGAGAGAGGCATAAAGCAATCACAGGTGTTGATCAGGAGAGCTAAGACAACGGGTCAATGGCGATGAATGGGCAGAGCGGGTCAGTTAGGTACATACAGGACCTGAGTTCAAGGCTGGGGCCGACAGGTAAACAAAATGAGGTACTGTGTTATTGAAACAGTCCAGGAGGCATCAGCTGTGTAGCAGAGTGATCATAGGGTCCAAAGAGCAGCAATAGGTGAGTCATGTGCCGTTCGCGAGTCACTACTACGCTAGGCGAGCAGGGGACACAGCGTTCAGAAAAGCTAGCGGGCTGGGGCAAGTAGATGGCTCTTCGGTGACATCGTAACAGAATAGCCTGTTGAGACCACATCGGGCGATCACGTCGGCAGTCCAGTCGTGATGGATCGGCGGGGCTCCGTGTCGACAATAAAGGGTCCAGGCCAATTAGCAAAGGATGTATTGTAGCCCTAGAATTAGCTGGTATATAGGCCTAGCTCGAGGCTAGCTCAAGGCTAGCTGGTGCTTGCTTCGGGACAGAGGCGTTAGCTAACAGTAGCCACTCGTTTGCAGCTAGCTAGCTCCGATGATCCGGCCTAATGGTCCAGAGCGGCAGGAATCCGGTGATATGGTAGAGAGAAGCAGTCCAATATGCTCCGAGTTGATATCGTGCTGTGCAGACTGGCAGGTGTTGTCCGAGCCAAGGCTGGCTGATGACCGGAAAAAAGGTGAAGACCGCTAGCCGTGGCTAACAAAGACTAGTAGCTAGTTAGCTGGCTAGCTCCGGATGGAAGTTCCAGTTATAAGGAATAAAAATAGCAGATCCGTACCAAATTCGGTGAAGCGGGTTGCAGGAAAGTATATTTAGTTTGTAGATAGAAAGTGAGATTAAGATATATACGAAAAAGACTGGCTATTTACACGGGATAAGACACGGGAACAAGACAACAACAAATACACACATCCTACTGCAATGCCATCTTGGATCATCTGGAAGGTTCTTCCATCTCCACAGAGGAACTCTGGAGCTCTGTCAGAGTGACCATCGGGTTCTTGTTCACCTTCCCGACCAAGGCCCCGATTGCTCAGTTTGGCCGGGTGGCCAGCTGTAGGAAGAGGCTTGGTGGTTACAAACGTCTTCCATTTAAGAATGATGGAGGCCACTGAGTTCTTGGGGACCTTCAATGCTGCACATTTTTTGGTACCCTTTCCCAGATTTGTGCCTCGGCACAATTCTGTCTTGGAGCTCTACGGACAATTCCTTCAACCTCATGGCTTGGTTTTTGCTCTGACATGCACTGTCAACTGTGGGACCTTATATAGACAGGTGTGTGCCTTTCCAAATCATATCCAAACAATTGAATTTACCACAGGTGGAATCCAATCAAGTTGTAGAAAAATCTCAAGGATGACCATGGAAACAGGATGCACCTGAGCTCAATTTAGAGTCTCACAGCAAAGGGTCTGAACCTTATGTAAATAAGGTATTTCTGTTGTTTATTTTTAATAAATGTGCAAACATTTCGAACAACCTGTTTTCACTTTGCCGTTAGGGGGTATTGTGTGTAGATTGATGAGTAATTTTTATTTTATTTTTTAAAATCCATTTTAGAATAAGGCTGTAATGTAACAAAATGTGGAAAAAGGGAAAGGATCTGAAAACTTTCTGAATGCACTGTATATGTGTATATGACCACTAGGAGGAGAAGGATATAAAATAATACTGACTGCGCGCAGGCCGGCGCTCCATTGATCTCGATCAGCCACACCTTGAAGCTTTCGTCCACCATGAAGTCAAAGCCAAAGAGCTGGAAGCTCTGATAGGACAGGTGCTTAGTGCTGATGGCTGGCTCAATGCATGTCAAACAGCTCCTAGGAGACCAGACAGAACAACCATTGTCAGGAGTCTGAGTAGTGGTGTAGCAAATACCTGTACATAGCTATTTGTAGAACTACGCATGTTAGGGAAAGGTCATGTTTGCAAGGTCATCTGACAAAAAAAGGGTATTTTTCCATCTTCAATTAAGTAAAACACAGCACAGGATGAAAAGTAGCTACCTTATGATCTGCTTGATCTGAGGTAAAATGCTGGTCTCCAGTGTTATGTTGTGGGTGCTCAGCAGGTACTGCCGGAACTCGTCGAAGAACATCTCATTGCCCTCCTCGTAGCGGCCGTAGTTCTGGGAGTGCTCTTTCTGGATGCAGTGGTTAGTCAGGTGGCTGGTCATGTCCTGGAAGTTGGAGCTGTCGTAGGGCTCCGAGGCCGTCCGCAGCACACCCTCCCGGTAAAGGTAGATGTTGTACTGATGGTCCACGAGCACCCAGCTCCTAAGAACAACACAAACCCGCAGAGTCAGAGACTACTGGGCAAAACCCCAGCAATAACATTGCTTCTGTTACTGTTCCTCAGACAGCCTGAATTGTGTATTAATAAGGCTATATGGTATTTTGTTGGTAATAAATATGTAATAAACACACATTAGATGTGCTATCACTCACAAAAATATTAGTATCAGCTGCTTACCTGATGTCAAATTTACGGTTGCCAGGTTGCAGCAGTAGTGGTCTTTCTAGGTACTTCTGAATGACATGAACCTGCCCTTGATTATCAATGAACTCCAGCAATTGATTTGCATCGTAGGATATCAAAATTCCAGCACCTGGAACAAGAAAACCAACCCAAGCCTAATCTTTGTATACAATCCTTGGAATACATATTTAGCCAATAAAGAGTTTGTAACTCACTGGGCAGTCCAAGGAAACTTCCAAAAACATGAGGCAAGCATTAACTTAAAAAGAGAGATTCTTTAGGCAACAATACTATCCTATTTTCCCCATAGTGCCCAATGACTACAGTATCTAGCAGTACTAGCTGTCAATAGAAACCCGCGCCTTCAGACGTGATGACTGGGATGTACCTTTTGCTCCAGCAGATGACTTGGCGATCCACACTGTTCCCTCTCCGCTTTCCTTCCTTGAGTGATAAGAGGCCAGGAAAACTTCTCTTTCATCTGTCTTGGGGTTACTTTTCAGGTGGCCGATGCCATTCTTTACAGGAGCGACGGGGGTATTGAGGTTAGTAGGATAGATGATGTAGGATTCAGGCAACCAGTTGCTGGGGTCTGGAAGCTCTGGGCTAGTCTTGATTAACCTGCATAATGTAAAGAAAGAGGATATTGATCATATTTACAGCATCAGTGTGAATTTGAGTGAAAGTTACAGTATCAGTGTGAAAATTATTACACAACCCTTTTCAATACCAAAGTTCAAATACCTACTTGACTAAAGATGCTTTGCGGCACAACTTGTCTGCTCCTCTGTAATAATTCACCTGTTGCATCAGTCCTGGCTCATGACCTATGGAGGATAAACAAACACATGAAGAAAAAAGTGATGACAATAGGGCGGTCTAAGCACAGGAAAGCATTTTGCATGTGTCTGGTCCTTTTCCCTCTCTGTAGTCAAACTTCAATGTGTGTGGCATTCGTACTTATCCGCAGAGGATGTGATTGAGTGAAGTCACCAGGATAAGGTTTAKATTTCGTAACAAAGTAGCCAATATAGTCTAGACTATAGGCTCCAGGATAGTCAAGCCCAAAATATGAATCATAAAGTGAAACAGGGGTGGGCCACAAAAAATAATGAAGGAACATTATTAGTGGTATAAGGGAATAACTTTCTTGTACTTTGCATAATACAGAAAATGCAGCAGTCCTGGTTAGACTCACAAGGAGGCTGGGAACGATGCAGTGAGTGCCATAATAGTACTGGTGGTGTGTGTGTGTGTGTATCTACTATGGGCCTCCATCAGATCTCTACATTAACTGTTTCATGCGACACAATTCATGGGTTCAACTTGAGGGTGAGAACAATAATACTGACACTCCAACAAAAGGTATTCAAAGCCATGCAATACCATTTACTGAGTTTGCCAAAAGTGCTACTCTTACCAAGCCGTCCAAATGGCAGTCTGTTCCGTTCGCCCAACATCAAATTGAATCTGGGATTATCCCTTTTCAGTCTCTTCCATTGTCCAGTTGCGACGAGAATTTTGGAAACTTCAGCATAAATAGTGCTGTTCTCGTCTCTTGCGACAAATGTATACATCGGTGCATTCATATTACAACAATAGTATATGTGCAACAGCACACAACAAAACGAATTATTAGCTAGCTAGCCCAGGTGTAGCTATTGAATTTAGCAGACTGGCTGGCAAACGCTATCTCGCGGACGGATGTCTTTGGCATGATGATGAGAAAGTCATATCCAGGTTCTGAAAAAAGTGCTTCGCGTGTTCTTGTTGCTAGTGAATGTCTTTCATGATCACAAAAGTCCTAACTACTTCATGTTGCATGACTCTCGCCTAACGTTACGTTTCAGTCATGGGTGCCCAGATTTAGGGTGTGCCTGACTAACGACGTTAACGTTACTTGGTCCCACGTCTGGCTGAGATCCTCTGGCTTCTATCTGGCTTGCTTGCTAATGTTACGTAGCTAGCTAACTTGCTGTCGTTTACTGGTAGCTGAATATATTTCTTAATTGTTGTTTAAATCGTTATCTATGTAAACTGGTACTTTCCTAAGATTTTAGCTGTTTAACTTGGGAGACAAAAAAAACGACCAATGAAAAGAGATTAACATTTTCCAGTAAAGGTTATTTTAAGGAGCTTTCAAGACAACTGGGAACTCGAAAAATAAGAGCTCAAATCATGACGTCGATGATGTTCAGGCCGGAAAGACTGAGCTCTTGAAAGATGCCAGAGTTTCCGACTTGGAATTCCGACTTCGATGACGGTTCAAAACGATTGTTCACAGGCGGAGCTCGTTCTCCCCCCCCCAAATTCCCAGTTGTCTTGAACGCGCTGGAGTAAATCGGAGATTTCCGAGTTCACAGTTGTGGTTATTGTAGTCTTTATATTCTGGTACCTCACTTAAGGTAATTAAATGAAATACCTTCTGCAGATTTAAAATCAACCGTTACATTTCAACGGTATATTTCCTCATAATAACAGCAATTTGGATATAACGGAAATGTTGATGTACTGGATATCCCGGTGCGGACCCCCATTTTAGAAAGGCAAGTCGCTAGATATGTTTATTTATTTTTTATTGCTCATTTTTGTCTATATATTTTTATTTTTAGTAGCTAGATAGTTTAGCCAGGCCAGGGTGTTAGCTAAAGCACATGTATTGTAGTGATTTTCACAGAAAATGTACAACTACGGCATTAACGTCTGCTACATTTTTGTAAATAATGCTGAGTGCTTTTCTAGGTCGTTCGATTATTTAAAAGGGTATCACATTTATACATCCGATTAAATATCAGCCTAATTTTTTTTTCATTTTTGAACGCGGCACGTGTATAATTACAACCAGTTAGCAAGTCGCATATTTCAGAGCTTCCTAGTTCCGAGTAGCACATTAGCAGTCGTCACTAGTTCCCACGGCCACAAATTCGACCAATCAGATGAGGGAGTGATGTTTGATAACGCYTGACCCATCAATGATTTGGTTATTTGTTAGCTATAATAAAACCAAATATTCTACATGCAGTGATAATCGGATGTCTTATTCAAACCCAGCTTGCAAGTTTATCATGATGTTTGCCCTTACTCATAGTAACTTGTCTTAACCCAAAATATTCTAATGTTTGACAGAATGTTGACAGCTGTATAGAACACATTGTATTGCTAAAATGCGCAAACTTAATAGCTACTCACCGACACAGGATACACATTATCCCTCATGCTGGCCTTCTCCAAARCGGCAAGTTGCCCCTAACTATAGCGGCACTTCTCCACATGGCCAGACTTATAGCAGTCTTCTCTCCTTTTAAATTTTCATTCTTGAAAAAATGTCATAAGGTCTGAAATAGACACCAGTCGACATACTGTACAAACAATTATCTAGGCTAAGTAATACAAAAATATTATTTATCTACTGCTCTGCTAACTAGTTCAAGTGTAGTCAGTGGCTAGCCAAGACAGAGAAAGGGGACATAATAAGTTAAACACTTTATTCAATTCAAAATCAAATTTTATTGGTCACATACACATATTTAGCAGATGTTATTGCGGGTCTATCGAAATGCTTGTGTTCCTAGCTCCAACAGTGCAGTAGTATCTAACAATTCACAACAATCTACACAAATCTAAAAGTATTCATTTCAATGCAGATTTCAATGCGGATTCAACATGGATTGGGCACAGGTATCTGATCGCACTGGTGAACGTAGCTGAAAGCGTTGGCTAGAGGTGATATGCAGGAGCTTCCTGCAGGAATTTGTAGTCTTGCTGAGGTCTTCTCTGTTGCTAATTAGCATTTCGATTTTTGGAGTAAATTTAGACATATATTGATAACACTCACCTTATCCGAGAAAGAATTACACCAAACACATACTGTACTTAATTTGAAGTGTTGGTAAAATTCACTATGTAAAAAATGAATGGTGGAAAGACAATTGGAACCATTGCTGCGTTTGGCCGCTAGGTTTTATGGGTATTATGATGCGTCCACTGTGTCAGACTACAGCTGCATTGTTTTTAAAATGGCATTTAAACAAACGGACAAGTAGATCACGTAAAGTAAAACATACACACTTTCGCATAAATATTCCGTTTTTTTCCTTTTTAAATTAGTTAATTTTTGGCTAATTTAAGATTTCAACCCTGTTGATTTATTTGGCACTTACTACGGTCATTTTTAAATTTTTACATCTTAAATAAATGCAGCTATAGACTTTTACGAACAGTAGGTAGATATACTTTTTCATATTTACCTTAAAACCAGGAAAGTAAAGCAGATAACTTGTGCGATGTTTATTATCACCTTGCAGTCCAGCTTTTTATTTTTTTTAAATCAGTTTCCATCTCTGTGCAAAGGCATGGTCTTCAAGCTACGGAAGATGGCAAAACAGTATTATAATAATTGATTGGAATTGCATCGCACTTTTCTAAACACCCCAAAGCTCTTTGCAGTGTTTCCTGTGCATCTGTTAAAGGTAAAGAATACGATAGGCGAGGGATTGGGAGGGATGGTAGGATTAGGGGGAACTAATAAAGGAAAATATATTTTAAAATATATATTATATTGGAAATGATGCAGACAATTACATTGACGGAAGCCACAATCTATCTGCAATATTAAAGCTGATCTACCCCCCCCCCCCAAAAAAATAAAAATAAATAAATATAGAAATAATATGATAGGCTATATTACTATTATAATGAAAGGCTTGTAGAGAATCTAAAAACGAACAATGTTGCTCTATCAAATAGAATAACTCTGTGGTTGGAATGGAATCCATTATGCTAGTTAGCTAGCTCATTTTAGATGAGAGTTGCAAGTTAGCTATAACTAGTATATTAGTTAACTAAAAAAGAAAAAGACAACTTACCCTTTTGTCCTTTCTCAATGTTATGAACGTCAGTGGCGTTGCAGAATGTATTGGTGGTTCCAAGTTGTCTTGAACGTCCTGATTCTCAGTTGTTTTGAACATGGCATATTTAGTTATGTGTGTCCCATTCAAAACAACTTGAAACTCGGAAATCCCCGTCTTCTGATTGCAGTGCATTCAAGACAACTGGGAACTCGGGAAAAAAAACTAGCTCCGACTGGGAAAAATAGTTTAACGGTCATCCAACTCCGAATTCCAAGTCGACAACTCTTGCATCTTTCTAGAACTCAGACTTTCCGACCTGAAGATCATTGACGTCATGATTTGACCTAATTTCTTTCCAAATTCGCAATTGTCTTGAAAACACCATTGAACCTAAAACTTGAACTCGAAATATACCGAAACCGGTAAACGTGTTATTATACTCCCTCACCTGATTGGTCGTGTAGACAGGCCTTGTGACTTTGTAGTTGTGGTAACTAGTGACGATCTAGCTAAGCTGATGCGCAGAAACACGTCATCGGGTCTAACAGTCATCTTGCGCCGAACTGCGCATGTAAAGGCGGTCAAATGAAAGGAACTCCAATATGAAGTTGTTTACGGAAAAAAAACGTGTCAGTCTGTCAATTTTATGAGGTTGGAGTAATTACATGTTCAACTACTTATGGCAATTTACAACTAAGGAATAATGTTTATCTTCTCTCAATTGGCTGCCGACTGACTGATCTACAAATAACTTTGCATCATAAATAACTACTCTATTTGTTGATAAGTCAGTCACAATTTACCCATGATACACTACAGTTTTTGATCCTCTCGAACATGGCCATTGACTTCTCAAACCCCAAAGCGGTCTGCTTTGTCTCTTTCGCAAGCGTTCCTGGAAGTCTCGCGATGTTGCGCCTCTGGGTTTAGAAAGTCTGTTCTAAGGGTCAAAAGGTTTTGATAGAGAAAGTGTTTTTTTTTTTGTCTAAAAGAAACCTCTATTTTGGTTGTTTGAAATGGATACAGATGTAATCTCTGAATTCATGTATCTTATTCTCTTGAGAGTATTGCCTAATAATGGTCAGTTGAGCTTGCCTCCTATTCAATCAATACCCAGCACATCTTATAAATTATGAGACATATAGTGAAAAACAATGCAAAGCAATGTCCGGGGTCCAAGCCTGTTTGGACACGTGGCTAGACATGACTGATTGACTAGACTGGGCGGACTACACTTGACTAATTAGACTTGAACTGAACTTACTGGACTGGCCCGGACTATCCCCAATTAAACAAAATATATTTGAATTCCCACAGTACGCTATAAATGTTCTGCTATTAGCTACAGTGGCAAGAAAAAGTATGTGAACCCTTTGGAATTACCTGGATTTGGTCATAAAATTTGATCTGATCTTCGTCACAACAATAGACAAACAGTCTGCTTAAACTAATAACAAACAATTATACGTCAGGATGGTCAGGAGGAATTTTGGACCATTCATCTTTACAAAACTGTTTCAGTTCAGCAATATTCTTGGGATGTCTGGTGTGAACTGCTCGAGGTCATGCCACAGCATTTTAAATCGGGTTGAGGTCAGGACTCTGAAGGCATATTTTCTTCTGTTGAAGCCATTCTGTTGTTGATTTACTTTGGTGTTTTGGGTCGTTGTCCTGTTGCATCACCCAACTTCTGTTGAGCTTCAATTGGCAGACAGATAACCTAACATTCTCCTGCAAAATGTCTTGATAAACTTCGTAATTAATTTTTTCCATTGATGATTGCAAGCGGTTCAGGCCCTGAGGCAGCCCCAAACTATAATGCTCCCTCCACCATACTTTACAGTTGGGATGAAGTTTTGATGTTGGTGTGCCCCCCCCCATAGTGTTGTGTGTTCCTTCCAAACAACTCAACTGTAGTTTCATCTGTCCACAGAATATTTTGCCAGAAGCGCTGTGGAATATCCAGATGCTCTTTTGCGAACTTCAGACGTGCAGCAATGTTTTGTTTTTGGAAAGCAGTGGCTTCTTTTGTGGTGTCCTCCCATGAATACCATTCTTGTTTAGTGTTTGACATATCGTAGACTCCAGAGATTTCTGTAAGTCTTTAGCTGACACTCTAGGATTCCTCTTAACCTCATTGAGCATTCTGTGCTGTGCTCCTGCAGTCATCTTTGCAAAACGGCCACTCCTAGGAAGAGTAGCAACAGTGCTGAACTTTCTCCATTTACAGACAATTTGTCTTACCGTGGACTATTGAACATCAAAGCTTTTAGAGATACGTTTGTAACCCATTCCAGCTTTATGCAAGTCAACAATTCTTAATCTTAGGTCTTCTGAGATCTCTTTTGTTCGAGGCATGGTTCACACCAGGCAATGCTTCTTGTAAATAGCAGACATTTTGTGAGTGTTTTTATAGGGCAGGGCAGCTCTAACCAACATCTCCAATCTCGTCTCATTGATTGGACTCCAGGTTAGCTGACTCCTGACTCCAATTGGCTTTTGGAAAAGTCATTAGCCTAGGGGTTCACATATGTTTTCCAACCTACACTGAATGTTTAAATGATGTATTCAATATAGACAAGAAAAATACAATAATTTGTGTGTTATTAGTTTAAGCACACTGTTGTTTGTCTATTGTTGTGACTAAAATGAAGATCAGGTCAAATTTTAAGACTAATTTATGCAGAAATCCAAGTAATTCCAAAGGGTTCACATACCTTTTCTTGCCACTGCATTTCTTCACCACCAGATGGCACCATGGACTATCATTGAGCTCTGTAAGATGGGAGGGCTCAGGATTCGGCCCAATTTGAATATAGTGTTTTACACCTATCCTACCCAAGTGTTAAACATAAGTCTCATCTTGGCCTCCGCATAGCTACATAGATCTACAAATCACTGCTTTGTTGAAGGACGAGAATTGTGAGGAGTGACGCCACCTAATATATGCCAAGCTTATGTGCATGTTGCAGCAGTGTGTAGGAAGGACTGATTCCAAGATGTAAGAAGTGTGCAGGTCAGGAGGGCATGAGACAAAGGAGTGTGTAGAATCGTTGGAAAAAGCTGTGTGTCAACTGTGGGGGTTCCCTGGGGATCAGAAGTGTCAGGTGCGATAGAGACAGTTAGAGGTTGTCAGGGTCATTGTGCAGAAGGTGTCGTATGCTGAGGCATGGAGGAGAGTAGAGGATGATGGGCAAGGATAAGAGTTCAGTTCCCTGTGAGTAGTAGGCCAATACAAAGTGATCTGAATAATATGTCATTCAGTAAGGTTGGCATCTTAACATTATGTTTTTATAGGAGAGTGGGATATAGGTGCAGGGTTAGTTGGTGGTGCCATCTCCCCCAACCTTTTTAACTTCCCTTTTCACCACAGCCAGCACACTGTTTTTTGTATCACAAAGTAAGTGTAACGTGATCGACTACAACAGTGAACTCTGCTGAGGGGAGGACGGCTCATAATAATGTCTGGAACGGGAACAAATGGAATAATACTGTTCCACTATATCCGCTCCAGCCATTACCACAAGCCTGTCCTCCCCAATTAAGGTGCCACCAACCTCCTGTGGACTACACACTCCCGCACAGTAGGTGGTGGCATGCACATTCCAATTGTTGGTGGCCACAATAATTAATGACACAAAAAAAACAGTAGGTACAGTCAGGGCTGGCTCCAGGCATAAGCGACATAAGCGGAATAGTAGAATGCACAAGGTGCAAGTTCGGAATTTGGTTATGGCAGTCAATGACAGTCACTCAATTAGCCATGTCAGCTAACAATTTTTTTATTTGTAAATTAGTCTAGACAGCTATCATGTCCAAATACCGACCGGTTACGCATTGCACTTGCCCAGGGGCCCTGACCTCCAGGGGGCCCCTATTGATTTTGTTAGTTACTCTCACTCAGATATCATTAACATGGCTTAAGTCACGGCAAAATGTGTAGAATTGCGGGAAATGAGCTTCAAAACAGAAAAAACATTATCTCCACCCCATGGCAAAATGGTAGAATTGCAGAAAACTTGCTTTAAAACTGAAAAAAATATAAAACATTTTGGAGGAACTCGGGGTCTCAACTTACTGAGTTAGAATAGTAGAATACACAAGGTGGAAGTTCGGGCCATGTAAGGGCCATGTGAAAAAAGTTATTTTTGCGCATTTGATATTGCCTATAGGGTGCAAAATTGCTGGGACCATGACTGGCAAGTGAGCTGCATCGCTAAAATAACATGGCGGGACTGTGGTTGGGTTTGGGACCAGTTCTTGCGGTAGCTGGTGGGAGTCAGACGGAGTGTGGTATGAAAAGCTGCAGATGCAGGCTGGCGGGAGCGGAATGAAGAGATTGGTTCCATAAAGACCTCTACTGTGCACCATGACAGTGAAGCCTGTAACGTTAGAGCTGTTTATTACTATGTCAGTGTGAAAAGTAGGGAATTAGCTAGGGAAACTGACAGATCAATAACATTACATTGCCATACTGTCTAATAAAAACTCACATTGCACTGAAAAAAACATCAGAATATCAATCTTGAATCATTTGGCTGATGGTTTCATCATTTGATTCAGGTCTAGTGTGAGTGAGGCAAAAATAATAGCTAACGTTAGCCAACATTTGGCCAGCTCTTTCTCTCTAACGGTACATCAACTGGCYAAAGCTAGCCAAGTTAATTTACTTCTGTTCAAACTGGAAAAAACTAAGGCTAAAAAACATTTCCATACAAACAACTGCTGTAATATTGTAGTAATAGCCACTTCATATCGCTATCTGATAGATAGCTAGAGGATAGAGCTGACCTGGCTGTTGTAGCTACTAGCTAGTATAGCTAATTCATTCACCTCAGTCGATAGGGGATGAAACATTAGCTAACGTTACAATACTAGCTCAGCACTGCGAATAAACACTGGTTTCGTTTTTTCTGTTAAGTTAAACAGCAGTTACCTTGCCAGCTACATCAGTCAACTAAAGAGTAGCCAGTTTCTGCTCTGCTTGCCTTCCAGAAGCTTTGCTTTCACACAGCCTGTCAGCCTGCTCTGTAGTGTCCACGCAGTCCTAAATCCAGTGCTGGGACCCTTTAAACAGCCACCGTTGTCATTTTTTGTCTTTGATCATCATGTCTTGTCCCTGTGCTTCCCTCTGCTGGTCTTATTAGGTTCTTTCCCTCTTTCTATCCCTCTCTCTCCCCCTTCCTCTTTCCCTCTCTCGCTCTTCTCTCTCTATCGTTCCGTTCCTGCTCCCAGCTGTTTCTCATTCTCCTAACGACCTCATTTACTCTTTCACACCTGTCCCCTATTTTGCCCTCTGATTAGAGTCCCTATTTCTCCCTCTGTTTTCCGCTTCTGTCCTTGTCGGATTCTTGTTTGATGTTTGCTGTTTTCGTGTCCTTGTTCCGCCCTGTCTGTTTTTTTGCCTTCTTCAGATGCTGCGTGTGAGCAGGTGTCTATGTCAGCTACGGCCTGTGCCTTCCTAAAGCGACCTGCAGTCTGTGGTCGCGTCCCCAGTCGTTCCTCTCTATTGACGAGAGGATTTCAGTTTCCTGTTTTGGATTTACCATGATAATAATCCAGGAGAATCATTATTTGTTTAATACTGGATATAAGACTCTGTTTCTATTACGTCGCTTTTGGGTCCTCATTCACCAGCATAACACCACCCCAACCACTCGAAGGCATCCGCATGGTACTTAAGCACACGTTGCCGCTTTTTGTATCACATTGCAATGATAAAACTGGGGGGGACAAAAAAGCAATTTCAGAATGTTGTGAGGGGGACATGATCCCCCATCCACAGTGAAAGTTGCGCTCCTGTCAAAAACGTACAGAATGTTTTAAGAAAGCATTGCGTTCAGTACAAACCAGTCTGCAACGTTACAAACGTTCAAGCTAACTGAACGCACCCATGGTGTGGTGCCTAGTTGAAGCAAAATCCTGCAGTACCTGCGGCATTCCAGGAACAGGGTTGCCTAACCCTGCTCCAGGGTCCTGTGGTGAACGGACTGCTGTGCAAGGTATTGGGCAACAGCTTTCTTCCAGGGCCCAATATCACAAAGTGTCTTAGAGTAATCAAATCAATAACTTGCTAACACCAGACATTTATATATTAGCCCTTATTGAGACTCACTTAGATAATTAATTTGATGATACATCCGTAGCAATACAAGGATATAACATCTATAGAAGAGACAGAAATGCTTATGGGGGATGTGTTGCTGTATATATTCAGAGCCATATCCCTGTAATGCTTAGAGAATATATTATGTCAAGTGTTAGTGAAGTGTTGTGGTTGCAGGTTGACTTGGCACACTCCAGCTTTTTCTATTGGGGTGTTGTGCTAACAGTCAGTAAGTACATTTATTTTATTTTTTTATTTCACCTTTATTTAACCAGGTAGGCTTTAAGAACAAGTTCTCATTTGCAATTGCGACCTGGCCAAGATAAAGCATAGCAATTCGACACCATACAACACACAGTTACACTGGAATAAACAAAACATACAGTCAATAATACAGTAGAAAAATAAGTCTATATACAATGTGAGCAAATGAGGGTGAGATAAGGGAGGTAAAGGCAAAAACAAGGCCATGGTAGCGAGGTAAATACAATATTACATTTACATTACATTTAAGTCATTTAGCAGACCTCTTATCCAGAGCGACTTACAAATTGGTGCATTCACCTTATGACATCCAGTGGAACAGCCACTTTACAATAGTGCATCTAAATTCTTTTAAGGGGGGGGGGGGGGGGGGGGGGGGGTGAGAAGGATTACTTTATCCTATCCTAGGTATTCCTTAAAGAGGTGGGGTTTCAGGTGTCTATATATAGCAAGTAAAACACTGGAATGGTAGATTTGCAGTGGAAGAATGTGCAAAGTAGAAATAGAAATAATGGGTGCAAAGGAGCAAAATAAAAATACAGTAGGGGAAGAGGGTAGTTGTTTGGGCTAAATTATAGATAGGCTATGTAAAGGTGCAGTAATCTGTGAGCTGCTCTGACAGCTGGTGCTTAAAGCTAGTGAGGGAGATAAGTGTTTCCAGCTTCAGAGATTTTTGCAGTTCGTTCCAGTCATTGGCAGCAGAGAACTGGAAGGAAAAACAACCAAAGGAGGAATTGGCTTTGGGGGTGACCAGTGAGATATACCTGCTGGAGCGCGTGCTACGAGTGGGTGCTGCTATGGTGACCAGTGAGCTGAGATAAGGCGGGGCTTTACCTAGCAGAGACTTGTAGATAACCTGTAGCCAGTGGGTTTGGCGACGAATATGAAGCGAGGGCCAGCCAACGAGAGCATACAGGTCGCAGTGGTGGGTAGTTATGGGGCTTTGGTGACAAACAGATGGCACTGTGATAGACTGCATCCAATTTGTTGAGTAGAGTGTTGGAGGCTTTTTGTAAATGACATTGCCGAAGTCAAGGATCGGTAGGATAGTCCGTTTTACGAGGGTATGTTTGGCAGCATGAGTGAAGGATGCTTTGTTGCGCAATAGGAAGCTGATTCTAGATTTAATTTTGGATTGGAGTTGCGAGTTTGCAGTCTAACCAGACACCTAGGTATTTGTAATTGTCCACATATTCTAAGTCAGAACCGTCCAGAGTAGTGATGCTGGACGGGTGGGCAGGTGCGGGCAGCGATCGGTTGAGAAGCATGTATTTAGTTTTACTTGCATTTAAGAGCAGTTGGAGGCGACGGAAGAAGAGTTGTAATGGCATTGAAGCTCGTCTGGAGGTTAGTTAACACAGTGTCCAAAGAAGGCCAGAAGTATACAGAATGGTGTCGTCTGCATAGAGGTGGATCAGAGAATCACCAGCAGCAAGAGCGACATCATTGATGTAACATGAGAAAAGAGTCGGCCAGAGAATTGACCCCTGTGGCACCCCCATAGAGACTGCCAGAGGTCCGGACAACAGACCCTCCAATTTGACACACTGAACTCTGTCTGAGAAGTAGTTGGTGAACCAGGCGAGGCAGTCATTTGAGAAACCAAGGCTGTTGAGTCTGCCGATAAGAATGTGGTGATTGACAGAGTCGAAAGCCTTGGCCAGGTCGATGAATACGGCTGCATAGTTTGTCTTTTATCGATGGCGGTTTTGATATCGTTTAGGACCTTGAGCGTGGCTGAGGTGCACTCATGACCAGCTTTCTGGAAACCAGATTGCATAGCGGAGAAGGTACGGTGGGATTCAAAATGGTTGGTGATCTGTTTGTTAACTTGGCTTTCGAAGACCTTAGAAAGGCAGGGTAGAATAGATATAGGTCTGTAACAGTTTGGGTCTAGTGTCTCCCCCTTTGAATAGGAGGATGACCGCGGCAACTTTCCAATCTTTGGGGATCTCAAACGATACAAAAGAGAGGTTGAACAGGCTAGTAATAGGGGTTGCAACAATTGTGGCGGATAATTTTAGAAATAGAGGGTCCAGATTGTCTAGCCCGACTGATTTGTAGGGGTCCAGATTTTGCAACTCTTTCAGAACATCAGATAGAGGACTCATCTTTGTATCTGTGCCATTATAGCATCTGTGACAGCATTGAGGCTATCTCGATTTAAAAAATAGTCAATTTTATTCTTCTTTATTTTTTCTTTATTTATCATAGGAATCCCCACCCAGTTGACTACTTTAAAATCGTGGAAGCCCTCAATGGCAATGTCCATGCTAAAATGTGTTTTATAAACTGGGTGGGTCGAGCCCTGAATGCTGATTGTCAGACAGCCGTGTACCACGGGTATGACAAAACATTTCCTTTCACTGCTCTAATTACATTGGTAACCAGTTTAAAATAGCAATAAGGCACCTCAGGGGTTTGTGATATATGGCCAATATACCACGGCTAGGGGCTGTGTCCAGGCACCCCGCATTGCGTTGTGCYTAAGAACAGCTTTTAGCCATTGTATATTGGCCATATACCACACCTCCTCTGGCCTTATTGCTTAAGGGTGCATTCGTAAATTTCCTCTGGCTATCTACTCCGATTTCTGATCACTCTAATCTGAGTGTGCCAGAGCGCAGAATAACTGATGAGTTGAACATGGCTGGTGTCAGTAAACATCGGCAAAGAGTTAGCACAGTTACAGTCACAGTCAAGTCAACGCTCTGGATAACATGAAAACAGCCTAACCAGCTCTGTTAGGGCAAGTAAAATGGTCAAAGTGAGGTGTTCTCTCATTTATGTCTGGAAGTAGCTAACAAGCTAGCTAACTTTAGCCAGTTAGCTTGGGTGCTTAACTGCAGTTGTGATGTCAGAACACTCGAATGTACGCTCTGAGAGCAAAAACGCTCTGAATTTACGAACGGACAATCTGATAATTATCTGAATTTACGCCCTCTGGCACTCCACAGTGAAATATCTTTGACAAGTCCCCTATCTGTTGCTATGACAACGGGCTATAAAGTCGTTTTCCCCCCAAAGTTGCCAAAATGCCTCGTGCGTCCACTTATATCAGTCCATTCGTAACAACCTAACCATTACGAAACTTATATTCGAACAAATAAACCTCACGTAGCAATATATGTTATTGTTGACCAAATTCGAAATTCATTTACCTCCATACAACATTTCGTCACTTCGTGGGCGGAGTAAAACCTCTCGCTTCTCCTCTTCCTATGGACGGGAAGCATTGTTGTACCAGCTGGGCCTGTGAATGGGATATAACCACTTTTCCATGGTGCAAAAAGTTATTCTCTATTTTTCCAGCTACAACTGTTTGTTACGTATCTGTGGTAAGTCGAGATCTGTCTAGCACGCCAGTTAAATTTGTAAATTAGCTAGCTTAGCTAGCTAACTAGCTAGAAGATACCGATCCTACCGCGCTTGTTTACGACGTGCACTGGGTCAGAACGCAATCATTGTTACATTACATTAAGACACCGTGGATCCGACGCGTACCTCAATGCAGGGATGGGATATGCCACTGTACTCCAAATGTTACCTTTATCCACACTGCTCCATCGAGAAGATTGAAATACTGCTTGCCACTATGTGAACAGAATAAGCAGTTATTTTTGATTAAACTGTCCATTTTCCTAGCCTGGTCGCCTGCAAAATGTGCCCGCTAAATTTACAGTTCATCTTGTTTCAGTCGCGCTGCACTTCGTTATCCAGCCAGGTGTTACGAAAATATGCTCGGAGCGAGTAAAAAAAAAAGACAACCTTGAACACAAATTATAACAGTAATTTAGGGGACCGTGACGCCGAGACTAGTGGGTAAATATTTTCCAAAAACATTATCTTCCACTTTCGGACGTTATATTCATAATCCCAACTGGAGTTCGGAAATGTGCCATATGGCTAAGATGTGAAGTTCGCTACTTGACATGACACATTGAATAAGTGAAGTAATGTGACGTTCTCTTCAACACRAACTGGACTCGGGGGTAGATCCAGGACACTCAAATTAGTATATGTTATGTTTGGTATATTTACAGTGTTTGGTATATTTCGTAATAGACAGAACGTCTGCGCCCCGCCCGCCTTGGGGGGGGGGGAAATATCCCATTATCACCTTGACTCACAGCAAAAACGTTACCTTTTTCAAACACAATTTTCTTGTTCTGTGCAGTTTTGGAAATTGCATTGCCTAATACAGACAGAAGCATGTCTGTTCCACMWAATATATAATCAAATATTTTATTTTCTCCGCATGATTGTTGATGACACTCCGATGTTCCGATGAAGGGAATTAAATAGTCAAATAATGCGCTCAACTCAGACAGCGGTGTGTAGCCTACTGTAGCTGCTGGCAAAGTAATTCAAAGCCTATACTGTGTCACTCAGGATGTAACTTTCCAGTGCTACTATTTTTTGCAATGTAATGTTACTAAAACAAAATCAGACAACCCCATAGTAGAATAGTTTACATATTTACCTAGTCGGCTTGTTGTGTGTGCTATGCGAGATAAATATTKTTCTTGAGACGCATTTAATGCTAGAGGCATCTTGTCTTCTTGAGACGCATTTAATGCTAGAGGCATAGGAAAGAAACATGTGTTCAAGCAGTCAATGCACAACAATTCTTAAAGAAAACAGCAGGAAAACACTTTTGAAAGCAGTTTTGGCCTTTGTTTTTGTTTTTTTAAGGGGGGGGATCCCAGTTTTACATTGCTACCACGTTTATTCCTATACTCATTCAATTGTGGCATTCAAGAATGGTTTAAGGTGGCAGCAGACTCTATGTTGCGTTCCACCCAGAGAGGAAGTCTGTTTTGTGTAGTGTATATCCACTGGGGGCTTGGGGAGCCAAGGTAGTTTACCATTCAAGAGGGGCTGAGGCACTCTTTGACTCTAGCTAGCGAAGGCGTTTGAACTTCCGGATCTGGTATTATATGTCTGTTTACAAATGCTAGTTGCAAGCCAGACTAGTCTGGTGTTCTATGCTTAATGACACTACTTTTACTTTTGACACTACTACCTTTGACACTACTACTACTCTATGCTTAATGACATTTTCAATACTTTCGGATGTCGGTTGCCAGATTTGCCGACTTGCTTCAGCGACTTGCCCCATACATCTCGCACGAGAGAATTCACAGCTTGCCTGTAAGTGCTGCAGAAAGGCTGTCTGTGACCCTTTGGGTTTTTAGCGAGTGGCAGAACACAGAAAAGTATCGCTGAGAGTTATAAGTTAGGAATCTCAACAGTTTGTGCCATCGTCATGGAAGTGTGCCACACTATCTGGCATGTCCCGAAGGAAGATTTTGTTGCTTAATGGGCAGAAATTGCCAGAGGTTCGGGGTACTGCTGGAATGATCCGTTTTGTGCATGAGCTGTCGACAGAAAACATGTTCAGATCCGAGATCCGGCAAGCTCGGGCAGCGATTACTACAACTAAAATCAATTTTTCTCAATGGTCCTGATGGCAGTCTGCGATGCAAGGTACCAACCATATCCAGGTAAGATGCGCTAAATACATGTGACTATATACATATGTGAAAATTATACCAATATAAACGTTGTAATGATATGCCTCACATAAAAGTGATCTGGCATCCCTATAAGAGGATGGGTCCTATGTCCAAAGTATAGGCCACACAGTTATGACAGTACACATTTGATAGCTTTCATGGTCCTTTTCAATACTAATGGTAACCCTTTTATTCAAAGGTTCTTCTGGCCTTGATGACGCCAAGAAGATCTACAACTATTGCCACTCAGGAGCCAGAATAATTTCAAAGAACTGCTTTGGGATCCTTGCTGCAAGATGGAGGATCCTGGGATGAGCCCTTGAGGTTGCCCCAGACAAAGCTGAGACCATTGCGAAGGCATGTGTGGCCTTCCACAACTACCTTTGCACCACAGACACTGACAACACAACACAGATTCATCAACACGGTACATCCACCTCACATTTGTTGACCACTCCACACCCACTGTGTGGGACCTACTTCCAGAGCAGTGGAGACAAGGTTGTACAAGGCGACACCAGCTTCCTGGACCCAAGAAACATGTCGGCAGAAAGGGCAACCAGAGTTGCAATAGACGTGTGCAACAACACAAAGGACTACATCCACACACCAGTTGGTCAAGTGTCTTTCCAGGATGCTGCTTTCACACATGGAACCCTACAGTAAATGTTGGAGTGTGGTTTTGAAACATGTCCACAAGTACAGTACCAGTCAAAAGTTTGGACACACTTACTTATTCAAGGGTTTTTCTTTATTTTTACTATTTTCTACATTGTAGAATAATAGTGAAGACATCAAAACTATGAAATAACACATATGGAATCATGTAGTAACCAAAAAAGTGTTAATCAAATCAAAATATATTTTATATTCTTCAAAGTAGCCACCCTTTGGTTTTATGACAGATTTGCACACTCTTGGCATTCTCTCAACCAGCTTCACCTGGAATGCTTTTCTAACATTCTTGGAGTTCCCACATATGCTGAGCACTTGTTGGCTGCTTTTCCTTCACTCTGCGGTCCAACRTATCCCAAACCATCTCGATTGGTTTGAGGTCGGGTGATTGTGGAGTCCAGGTCATCTGATGCAGCACTCCGTCACTCTCCTTATTGATCAAATAGCCCTTACTTAGCCTGGAGGTGTGTTGGGTCATTGTCCTGTTGAAAAACAAATGATAGTCCCACTAAGCGTAAACCAGATGGGATGGTGTATCGCTGCAGAATGCTGTGGTATCCATGCTGGTTAAGTGTGCCTTGAATTCTAAATAAATCACAGACGGTACCACCAGCAAAGCACCATCACACCTCCATGCTTCACTGTGGGAACCACACATGCAGAGATATGTTCATCTGCTCTGCGTCTCACAAAGACATTGCGGTTGGAACCAAAAATCTCAAATTTCCACCAGTGTAATGTCCATTGCTTGTGTTTCCTGGCCCAAGCAAGTCTCTTCTTATTATTGGTGTCCTTTTAGTAGTGTTTTCTTTGCAGCAATTTCACCATGAAGGCCTGATTCAAACAATCTCCTCTGAACAGTTGATGATGAGTTGTGTATGTTACTTGAACCCTGTGAAGCATTTATTTGGGCTGCAATCTGAGGTGCAGTTAACTCTAATGAACTTATKCTCTGCTGCAGAGGAGACTCTGGGTCTTCCTTTCCTGTGTCGGTCCTCATGAGAGCCAGTTTCYTCATAGTGTTTGATGGTTTTTGTGACTGCACTTGAAGAAACTTTCAAAGTTCTTAATTGTCCACATTGACTGACCTTCATGTCTTGAAGTAATGAAGGACTGTTGTTTCTCTTAGCTTATTTGAGCTGTTCTTGTCATAATATGGACTTGGTCTTTTACCAAATAGGGTTATCTTCTGTATACCGCCCCTTCTTTGTGACAGCACTGATTGGTTCAAATGCATTAAGTTCCACAAATTAACTTTTAACAAGGCACACCTGTTAATTCAAATGCCTTCCAGGTGACTACCTCATGAAGCTGGTTAAGAGAATGCCAAGAAAGCTTTTCATATTTTTTGAGAGACTCTCAAGGCATTTACCTTAACTTGGGTCGTGTCATGGCCTTTCAATGAGATCTTTCCTGCTATGTTAAATGGGTGAGAATGGCTGTCCAGCTGTAGATAGTAAGGCTAGACCCCCAAGTCCTCATCTACATAGCTTATGTACAAAGCAGTACAATTTTACTGAGTGACTGATTCAAACACAATTACAAATAACCAGACAAATACTTTTTAAGATATGTATTTACTATCACCAGAGAGAAATAGTGCAATGTAATACACTGGGGGGGACAAGTTAGCCCCCCCCCCAGTAAATTTCCCACCACCATAACGTGTGAATAAGAAAAAGAAAGCATGGAACATTTTTTGCAGTGAGACAAATGGGAGATGTTGATCAGCAGTAATAGACACCATCCATGGTACTATGACATCGTAGATGGCCTTTGCTGGACTCTGCTGCTGTTTCTGTAACTCCTGCTATCATTTCTTTAAGTCATCCACCTGCTGCTTAATGTCGGTGTCCAAAGGATCCTCAGCTGCAGTGGCAATTTTAGCATGTAAATCTTGGTGGGGCAAACTCTAGAACATTTTTTTTAGATGCATGCCATTAAAGCCACTACACAACACTAAACCATATATTCATTGCACTATAATCGTGACAAACGGTGCCCACAAACTGTTAGGGCCTACATAAAGCAGAGCCTTTTCTGGCAGCAAAACAGTTCATTCAGCCTCATTTACTGCCTTAAAAAAAAAACAGCTGATATGGCTGACTTGCCTAAGCAAATGTGGTTTTTACTGACAATTGAGATGTACAAACTATGGCATAAGGGAACGACAAGCGGATAAGAGGCAATCCGTAATTTCGATTTAAGATGTTAATGAGCGAGCTAGGACYGATTCAGTCAATATAACTATTTGTTCAGCACTTTTGAAATGTACAGCGACAGAATTCAGAACATGGGCCGTTCTTACAGTATTCCCCCAGGGGGCACCAAGTCAGAATCGTAGGATAAATAAAGGAGGCATATAAGCAGACAATGYAAGCTCTTACAATATTCAATAATTTGTCATCAAAGTCTGGCATTCTCTGGATTTATGGTGCTTTCAAGACAACTGGGAACTCTGGGGGGGACCAAAAAAACTAGGTCGAATAATGATGTCTGTGATCTTTAGGTCGGAGCTCCAGAAAGAAGCCGAAATTGGATGACCGTTTTCCCCGAGTTCCCAGTTGTCTTGAACTCACTGAAGTCTGAGATTTCCGAGTTTCCAGTTGTTCCACACTGCTCTAAGCTCCGTCGGCCCTCTTTGCTATCGTCTATAGACCCCTTTTTTAAAGGCGCTGCATGGTCATTCCGACGTCTGCATTGGCCGTGCAGCATTTACGGTGATATTACCTCTGCAGAAGTCAGGGCATTCATACTTCTTGCGCAGTGCAGAGCTGTTTGTTCATACCGGACCTCTCGCCCTCACCTACCGTTAACCAATCATGTCAACGCGGAGCTATACGGAGCCCTTCACAATGTAAAAAAAATTGAGAGGGACACGGCGATACAGTACGGAGCACCATTCGGCCTCTGTGTTCCTCTGGAGGCTTGGTAATTGCGTCACACCATCCATACGGCGCAGCCGACCACATTTTCGGATCAAGCATAAATTGTCTGTTAGGCGCAGCTGCGTCAGAGTTCTTAAAGGGGAAATTACTTCTTAAAAGGGCATACAGTGCCTTCAGAAAGTAATCATACCCTATGACTTATTCCATATTTTGTTACAGCCTGAATCCAAAATGTATAAAAATATTTAAAAAATCTCACCCATCTACACACAATACCCCATAATGACGAAGTGAAAACATGTTTTTAGATATTTTTGCCAATTTATTYAAAATTAAATACAGAAATGTCTAATTTACGTAAATATTCACACCCATGATTCAATACATGTTAGAATCACCTTTGGCAGTGACTACAGCTGTGAGTCTTTCTGGGTAATACTCTTAAGAGCTTTGCACAGTTGGATTGTACAATATTTGCCAATTATTATTTTCAAAATTCTTCAAGCTTTGTCAAATTGATTGTTGATCATTGCTAGACAACCATTTAAGTCTTGCCATAGATTTTCAAGCAGATTTAAGTCAAAACTAACACTCTGGAACATTCACTGTCTTCTTGGTAAGGAACTCCAGTGTAGATTTGGCCTTGTTTTAGTTTATTGTCCTGCTGAAAGGTTATTTAATCTCCCAGTGTCTTGTGGAAAGACTGAACCAGGTTTTCCTCCAGGATTCTGTGCTCAGCTTCATTACATTTCATTTTTTTATCCTGAAACTCACCAGTCCTTAACTATTACAAGCATACCCATAACATGATACAGCCACCACTATGCTTGCAAATATGGAGAGTGGTACTTAGTGTTGTATTGGATTTGCCCCAAACATAGCACTTTGTATTCAGGACAAAAAGTTACTTGCTTTGCCAGATATTTTGCAGTATTTTTGCAAAAAGGATGCATGTTTTGGAATATTTGTTTATTTTGTACAGTCTTCATTCTTTTCCCTCTGTCAATTATGTTAGTTTTGTGGAGTAACTACAATGTTGATCCATCCCCAGTTTTCTCCTATCACAGCAATTGAACCCTGTAACTGTTTTAAAGTCACCATTGGCCTAATGGGGAAATGTCTGGGCGGTTTCCTTCCTCTCCGTCAACTGAGTTAGGAAGGACGCCTGTATCTTTGTAGTGACTGGGTGTATTGGTATTCCATCCAAAGTGTAATTAATAATGTCACCATGCTCAAAGCGATATTCAATGTCTGCTTTATTTTTTTTACCCATCTACCAATAGTTGTCCTTTGCGAGGCATTGGGAAACCTCCCTGGTCCTTGTTGAATCTGTGTTTGAAATGCACTGCTTGTCAGAGGGACCTTACAGATATGTGTGGGTACAGAGATGYGGTGGTCATTAAAAAATCATGTTAAACACTATTATTGCACAGAGTGAGTCCATGCAAAATATTATGTGACTTGTTAAGCACATTTTTATTCCTGAACTTATTTTGGCTTGCTATAACYGGCTGAATAATCTTTTCTTTTTTTAAATTCGCCTTTGATTTAACCAGGTAGGCTAGTTGAGAACAAGTTCTCATTTACAACTGCGATCTGGCCAAGATAAATCAAAGCAGTTTGACACATACAACAACACATGGAATAGACAAACATAGTCAATAATAAAGTCTATATACTTTGTGTGCAAGGGAGGTAAGGCAATAAATAGGCCATGGTGGCGAAGTAATTACAATATACCAATTAACCACTGGAGTGAATAGATGTGCAGAAGATGAATGTGCAGGTAGAGATACTGGGGTGCAAAGGAGCAAGATAAATAAATACAGTATTGGGATGAGGTAGTTGGATGGGCTATGTAAAGGTGCAGTGATCTGTGAGCTGCTCTGACAGCTGGTGCTTAACTAGTGAGGGAGAAATGAGTCTCCAGCTTCAGTGATTGTTTTTTATTTTTTGCAGTTTGTTCCAGTCATTGGCAGCAGAGAACTGGAAGGAAYGGGGGAATAGGCTTTGGGGGTGACCTGTGAGATATACCTGCTGGAGCGTGTGCTAGGGGTGGGCYCTGCTATGGTGACAAGTGAGCTGAGATAAGGCGGGGCTTTACCTAGCAAAGACTTGTAGATGTCCTGGAGCCAGTTGGTTTGGCGATGAATATGAAGCGAGGGCCAGCCAACGAGAGCGTACAGGTCGCAGTGGTGGGTAGTATATGGGGCTTTGGTGACAAAACGGATGGCACTGTGATAGACTGCATCCAATTTGTTGAGTGTTGGAGGCTATTTTGTAGGTGACATCGCCGAAGTCGAGAATCGGTAGCTTTCTATAGCTACTATGCTTCAGCAGTTGGTTACAGGTGACAGAGCAATCTTTGTAATAGTAATAAGCGTTGTTACAATGTGGTTCAATGGGAAATAATGTTAGTTTTCCCCAATTTCGTTGAGGGGAATTCCGTCTTATGACGAGTATGTATTTATTTGTGGATGTCAATCATCAATTTCGTATGATATGTTACTACAAATTGCAATTCGTATAATATGTTACGAAGTCCAATTTGTTGTAGCCAACATTAGCTAGGTGGTTTTCTGGCTAATGCTAACGTTAGCTAGGTGGATAATGTTAGCTAGGTTAGGGGTTAACGTTAGGCGTTTGGTTAAGGCTAGGGGAAGGGTTAACTAACATGCTAGTAGTTTTAAAGTAGCTGAAAAGTAATAAGTTGCTAAAGTTGTCTGTGATGAGATTCGAACGGGCAACCTTTGGGTTGCAAGACATTTGCGTTATACGCCCACCCTGACCAACCACCCTCTTTCGTTTTTGCCTTAAGTAACCTTCTGTCTTAATGTAACCATACCAAACGTAACATATCATACTAATGAGTGTCCCAGATTTACTATGTTAAGTCTAGTCTATGAGACCAGGCTGTCAACACAACTTACTGAGGCTCATGGAATTTATAAAATGACTGTTCTCTGTGTGTTATTGTTTGCCTGGCTGCTTCTTGGGTCATGCATTTTTAATGAGTCCTGTCCCCCATTTCTCAAACAGGTTGGAGCACGCCAGGCATGAGTGGTGCACACCTAGGCGAGTGGCAGAGGAGGTCCTTTGACATTTCATCTGGCACCTGCGCACCTGAGCAGACGGCAGACGCCTATCGGGCGCACATCCTCGCCATTCAATATGCATGGGCGAGCTCCCAGCTCTCTCAGGCCGGCACGGCCAGCCTGCTCAGGACTTACTCTGAGCGCTATGCCGCAGTGCTGGACTCGGACGACCCTCGCACAGGGCTTAACAACTATGCAGAGAGCGCACTGCACCTGGCCCGCAGTCAGAGGAACCACAGTGACAAATGGGAGTCGTCCCTGACAACTGCGAATGTGCTGGAGCTGCCGTGCGTGCAGAAGATGATTCAGGCTGGGACAGGGGGTGGAAAGTCCCTGGTGGCACCTGCAGATGTTGACGTCACTGTTGGACAAGAGAGCAGAGGCAGCTCCCTGCCTGTTGTTTCCTCCACTGGACTCAGAGCTGCAGAGCCTCCATTCAAACCCCTGGGACCCACATCATGGCCAAAGGCTGCGGGCAACAGCACTTTCAGCAATTTACAGAGTATTACTGCAGAGAGACCAAGAGGCCCTGAGGGATTCCCCAGCCACCCCAATTCCTCTGCTGGCCCCTCAGGAAGTGGTCAGTCTCTGTTTGGCCAGTACTCCTCAGCTCCACCACATCCAAACCCAGGCCCTGAAGCGAACCAGTCTGTCTTCTTCAACTCTAACCCCTCCAAGAGGAAGACATTCTATAACTCCTGTGGAGAGAGTGGCAGAGGGGGGGCATCTAGAGGGCAAGACCAAAGTGGTGGTGGCACTAACTTCAAAACGGCAAGGGAGCAGTTTATTGTTGATCAGCAGAAAAAGCACTCCCACCAGCCCCAGAGAGCTCAGCAGCCCCCTGGGACGGTGGTTGCCATGGGGAATGCCACGAAGAAGTCACTGGGGGCCAACAGGCCACGGGGGACATTTTCCAAATTTGTGTCCCCAATGCCAAGGCAAGAGGACAAGGAGGGTGGGGTCGGGAGCAACAATGCCCAGGAGACTCAGCCAGTAGACGAGCGTCTGAAAAACTTTGAGCCAAAGATCATCGAGCTGATCATGAGTGAAATTATGGACCACGGGCCGCCCGTAGCCTGGGATGACATTGCTGGCCTGGAGTTTGCCAAAGCCACCATCAAGGAGATTGTTGTGTGGCCTATGCTCCGGCCTGACATCTTCACTGGCCTCCGTGGTCCACCCAAAGGCATCCTCCTATTCGGGCCCCCGGGGACAGGAAAAACTCTGATTGGGAAGTGCATCGCTTGCCAGTCAGGCGCCACCTTCTTCAGCATCAGCGCCTCCTCTCTCACCTCAAAGTGGGTGGGGGAGGGAGAGAAAATGGTGAGAGCACTCTTCGCCATTGCCCGCTGCCACCAGCCAGCAGTCATCTTCATCGACGAGATAGACTCTCTGCTGTCCCAGCGTACGGACGGGGAGCACGAGTCATCCCGGCGGATAAAGACTGAGTTCCTGGTTCAGTTGGACGGGGCGGCCACCTCAGCCGACGACCGCATCCTGGTGGTGGGGGCCACCAACCGCCCTCAGGAGATAGACGAGGCGGCTCGGCGCCGCCTTGCCAAACGCCTCTACATCCCCCTTCCCGAGGCAGCCGCAAGACGGCAGATAGTCTCTAGCCTCATGGCCTGCGAGAAAAGCCAGCTGGAAGAGGAAGAGCTGGAGAACGTGGTCACAGGGACGAAGGGCTTTTCCGGGGCCGATATGACAGGACTGTGCCGGGAGGCAGCGCTAGGCCCCATCCGGAGCATCCAGCTCAGTGACATTGCCACCATCACCCCCGACCAGGTGCGGCCCATCCTCTACTGTGACTTCCAGGAGGCCCTGAGGGTCGTGAGGCCCAGCGTCTCAGCCAAAGACCTGGAGCTCTATGAGGAGTGGAACAATACTTTTGGTTGTGGTCGTTGATCAGGGAAGCAGTAATGACTCGCATTATACATATTAGCCTATATTTGCCATTTACTGCTGTTGGGGATATATTTAGATTATGTTGAGTAAATAAAATTGCATTTTAGATTTCCCGCAACAGACTCCACCATAAAATGAGACTATTTTAATAATCTGTCTATGTTAACTTGATTTCTCATTTACTAATCCATGGCACAATGTTTATTTCCAAATATAGGCTATTTGTTTTTCTACACTGTTGATTCACTAAATAAGATATTGGTGTAAGTAATATGTTCCTAATAAATTTGCTAAATGTTTTCTATTGCGTTGCACAGCAAACGGGTTTTCCTTTGTAACACAGAGAGGAAATGTGACTGTTTTTCTGAGGACGGATTACGGGAAATATTCCCTATTCACTCCATTAGCTAGCTACCTGTTTATCCAAAGCAGATAATCAGGCCTACGTCAGCTTTCATTTTCTTGTCATCATCAATGTTTGTTAAATGAGGTCTAGTGTCTCCCTGTCACTTGCATATCTTCATCCCTTACAGTTTACATTCAAACTCGACCGTGATCTGGCAAAATTACTCCACCTCAAAAATTCCATTTGACGAAAGCAGACCTGCCAACACGCACGCATTTTGCGTACCAACTACGCAATTCTCTGTCCGGGTATGCAGGTACGAGATCCGAGTAAAAAGTACGCCGAAATGAATAGGGCCTGATTTATTTATTTTTATTTTATTTACATTTTAATAAAAAATAAATCCACTGAGTAAATCTAACATCCGGATTCTCGAGCTGCAACACACAGACMTGTATGGAGTTTGTGTCAACGGACATGGAGATTAAAACATAATTATTCGACGTAGCTACCCGGTGTCTGCGCCTCCTGTTTGTTATGATGCTGAGTTTGCCGAATGTCAACTGTAAGTAAATACATGGAGAAATCCCTTCGACTCCGTGTGTTGTGGAAAGGTAAACACTAATGGTTTCAAGCTAACGTTAGTGAACATAAGATGGAAATTCAGTGGGCTCTAAAGTGCCAGCAGTTCACTCGCATTTGCTAGTGAAAGAAATTAAATGGAAATACGAAAAATAACTTCATTTGTGCGAGTGTGATATACAGTACATTTAATTATGCGTCCCATTAGTTGTATTTTCCACGTAACATTACGAGGATCGCACAACCTGGTAGACTGTAACTGTAATTATGATCCGAGTCACAAAAAGCATTACAAAAGTATAATCAAAAATAAATAGAAATATCTTGGCATTAAATGGAGTCGGGAGTTTAGAAGACTGCGCGATGAAGAATGAATGAGTGTCCGGTATTAGCTATAGAGGCAATGCTTCTAAAATGCCTTTGCACTGGATTTGAGATTTTGTCAATTTCGAAAATCTTAATTGATGTATGCGCTGCAAAGAAATACAATGGGAACCTTTACGTAGGCTGAAACACCGGACTCGTCTAGCGAACAGCGTTCAGATTCCATTTGCGGTAACCAGTTTGCGGTCTGTGTCGATGCGATCATTTGTTTTTGTTTGTATGTTTTCAAAATTATTTAGCTTTTAGTGTTGATTAGGAACCGTGTCTAAAACTTGTGAGCTGGCCCTAGTGATTGGCCCTGTTTGTAAGGTGACACGCGTTCCTCTGCTTTAGAGACTAAACTTGGGGGCCAAGGCAAGCTGGATCRGAAGACTTTCTATGCAGATGTCAGAAAATAATTGTATTTTGCAGTAGACAACATGTTGCTGAAATTTACATTTGGAGATGTGCTCCTTCAGCATGCAGTGGTCGCTGACATTGCCAAAAGGCAGACTGCCAAGTTCTCATCCCTCAACTTTTTCATGGCATGCTTTCCCTGCATTATTCCTGAGGGAGCCTCTGTTGATCTGGTGGAAGAGGAGTTTAGACTCTATCAGGCAACAACCTTTGAGCAGAGTCTKGTCAACATGCGCACAGATCAGGCCTAGAGAGAAATCGGCACAATGAAAAGGGGGGGGGGGGGGCTGTGATGCTGGGGATATTGATATTCAGTCTCGTTTCCAAGAACAAAACCCAGTACAGAGCTTCCCTCAGTACAGACATGCTGAGTGCCCTCTTACCAAGAAGGTTTCGACGATTGCCAAAGGAACTGTTTGCCACAGAGAAGTCTACCCTGATGCCCTGCTGCGTAAGGCTAAATCTGCTAGCTACCAGGCAAATCTGTCTAGGAAATGATTTCCTGAACATTTGAAGGTCTCCAGAAGATTTGTTCTCACCCACTGTTTCCTATCATAGCTTTTTCGGTTTTATTATGGGTAACATGTTTATTTGATACTGATGCTCTTCTTCAAACATTTGTTCTTATCATATCAGAGTTTTAATTTTTTTTTATCGTGGATGCGACGTTTGTACATTTTGTACCTAAACAAATAACTTATTATTTGTTTAATAAAATAAAACATCTCCAAGAATAAAGGCCCTTTMTCTTCTTTCTAATTATGTCTTGTTAGTGACTTTTACCATATGTGTAAATGGTATGCTGTCAAGAATACTTGATTTGGTACAATTCTATAATTGCGATCAGACCCACAAACAGCGTGCGCACGAGCGTGCAGGGGAAAGAGAACCCCAATTCGGCGCGTGCTATGCAGGTGAGTTGTATCTCCAATATTTCCGCGTGCGTCTGGTACTCTAAAAAGTTGGACAGGGTTGGCAGGTCTGTGAAAGGCACACGCATACTCTGACAAACTAGCTCTCGTTCAGGCAAATAAGTGCATTCAGGCTATCCGGAAGGCCAAAGTTAGTTACTTTAAGGCGCAGTTCTCTCTCTGTGGATCTAACCCCAAGAAGTTCTGGAAAATGGTTACAGACCTGGAGAATAAACCCTCCCTCTCACAGCTGACCATGTCCCTTAATGTTGATGATGTGGTTGTTACTGACAAAGAGCACATGCCTCCTTGCCCGTCTAACATTTCCTCATCTCCCACCCCTTCTAATGCGACAAGCCCCGATGCTCCTCACTCTTTTCCCCCTGCCCCACTACAAAGTTTCTCCCTGCAGGCGGTCACTGAGTCCAAGGTGCTAAAGGAGCTCCTTAAACTTGACCCCAAAAAACATCTGGATCAGATGGTTTAGACCCTTTCTTCTTTAAGGTTGCTGCCCCTATCATCACAAGCGTATCTCTGACCTTTTTAACCGGTCTCTCCTCTCTGGGGAGGTTCCTATTGCTTGGAAGGCAGCCACGGTGCATCCTTTATTTAAGGGGGAGATCAAGCTGATCCTAACTGTTATAGGCCAATTTCTATTTTGCCCTGTTTATCAAAAGTGTTGGAAAAACATGTCAATAATCAACTGACTGGCTTTCTTCGTGTTTATAGTATTCTCTCTAGTATGCAATTTGGTTTCAGCTCAGGTTATGGATGTGTCACTGCATCCTTAAAGGTCCTAAATTATGTCACTATTGCCTTTTATTCTAAGCAATATTGTGCTGCTATTGTTATTGACTAGTCTAATGCGTTTTGATACGGTAGACAATTCCATTCTTGTGGGAGTATTGGTGTCTCTGCGGGGTCTTTGGCCTGGTTTCCTAACTACCACTCTCAAAGAGTGCAGTGTATAAATTCAGAACATCTGTTGTCTCAGCCACTACCTGTCACCAGGGGAGTACTCCAAGGCTCAATCCTAGGCCCCACTCTCTTCTCAATATACATCAACAACATAGCTCAGGAAGTAGGAAGCTCTCTCATCCATTTATACGCAGATGAAAATCTTATACTCAGCTGGCCCCTCCCCGGCTTTTGTGTTAAACGCTCTACAACAAAGCTGTCTTAGTGTCCAACAGGCTTTCTCTACCCTTAACCTTGTTCTAAACACCTCCAAAACAAAGGTCATGTGGTTTGGTAAGAAGAATGCCCCTCTCCCCACCGGTGTGATTGCTACCTCTGAGGGTTTAGAGCTTGATACAAGTTATTGGGAGTATGGCTAGACACTGTCCTCTCAGCACATATCAAAGCTGCAGGCTAAGGTTAAATCTAGACTTGGTTTCCTCTTTCATAATTGCTCCTCTTTCACCTAGCTGCCAAACTAACCCTGATTCAGATGACCATTCTACCCATGCTAGATTACGGAGACGTAATTTATAGATCGACAGGTAAGGGTGCTCTCGAGCGGCTAGATGTTCTTTACCATTCGGCCATCAGATTTGCCACCAATGCTCCTTATAGGACACATCACTGCACTCTATACTCCTCTGGAAATCGGTCATCTCTGTACACCCGTCGCAAGACCAACTGTCTGATGCTTATTTATAAAACCCTCTTAGGCCTCACTCCCCCCTATCTGAGATACCTACTGCAGCCTTCATCCTCCACATACATCTGTTCTGCCAGTCACATTTTGTTAAAGGTCCCGAAAGAACACACATCCCTGGGTCGCTCCTCTTTTCAGTTCACTGCAGCTAGCGACTGGAACGAGCTGCAACAAACACTCAAACTGGACAGTTTTATCTCTTCATTCAAAGACTCAATCATGGACACTTACTGACAGTTGTGGCTGCGTCYCCTGATGTATTGTTGTCTCTACCTTCTTGCCCTTTGTGCTGTTGTCTATGCCCAATTGTTTGTACCATGTTTTGTGCTGCTGCCATGTTGTGTTGCTACCATGTTGTTGTTGTTGTGTTGCTTCTATGCTGTGTTCTCATGTGTTGCTGCCATGCTATGTTGTTGTCTTAGGTCTCTCTTTATGTAGTGTTGTGGTGTCTCTTGTCGTGATGTGTTGTCCTATATTTTAATTTTTAATCCCCGTCCCCGCAGGAGGCCTTTTGGTAGGCCGTCATTGTAAATAAGAATTTGACTTCAATCAAATAAAAACGAATTCTCAAACGGAGAATCCAAAATGTTCCTGAAACATTGACTTAATTAATGGATGGGAGATTCCTGATCTCATAAGGCTTGCCCACTGATCTGCCTTGTATTGCCTCTGCCTGTCACAGTGACCATACGCTATTAAGCTGGTATGTGACAGGAAACAGGAAAACTGTAATTGAATGTTTCTGTAAGAATCCATATTTTAATGATCACAAAACAAGTACTTTTGGTATCCTGCTCATCTCACTAAGCTATTCAGTTATGTTTCACCAAATGCAAGACTGTCTGTCCTCCCCTTAAAGCTGAAACTTGCCCTCTCTGCCAAGTCTTAGTTCTCCAGATGTACAAGGAGTCAACAGAGATTTTGAATGTAGTTTATCTCCTTTTAAGTTGAATGCCTTTCTGTAAATAGACTGTCACTGGTTGAGAAGGAGACGATTATAGATAGTGCACACAATTTTCATAAAACAATCTTTGAAAAACTGGAAGACCATGAAAAGGTTTCATGTATTTTTCATTATATTTTTGTCAAGTCGCTGATTAATATTTCAGAGTTCTGGGGTTGGCTGCAGTATTGAAACTTTGTAAAATCAGCCAGCAATGCAAGTAGTGCGCACATGCCAGAGGGTTGGTGGAAGCTTGTCAGAACAGCAAGGCTCCCCACAGCTGGACCGGGACAGATACACAGAATTCTTCTGGTGCTGGGATGGCAAATCCAGACACTTGACACGCAGAATAATGTCATATTCTACCATCATYTACAGTGGCAAGAAACAGTATGTGAACCCTTTGGAAATACCTGGATTTCTGCATAAATTGGTCATATAATTTGATCTGATCTTCATCTAGGTCACAACAATAGACAAATACAGTCTTCTTAAACTAATAAAACACATACAATTATATGTTTTCATGTCTTTATTGAACACAATGTGTAAACCTTCACAGTGCAGGGTGYGAAAAGTATGTGAACCCTTGGATTTAATAACTGGTTGACCCTCCCTTGGCAGCAATAACCTCAACCAAACATTTTCTGTAGTTGCGGATCAGACCTGTACAACGGTCAGGAGGAATTTTGGACCATTCCTCTTTACAAAACTGTTTAAGTTCAGCAATATTATTGGGATATCTGGTGTYAACTTCTCTTTTGAGGTAATCTCAGTCGAGTTGAGGTCAGGATTCTGACTGGGCCACTCCAAAAGGCATATTTTCTTCTGTTGAAGCCATTCTGTTGTTGATTTACTTCTGTGTTTTGGGTTGTTATCCTGTTGCATCAGCCAACTTCTGTTGAGCTTCGTTGGCAGACAGATTCTTGCAAAATGTCTTGATAAACTTCGGAATTCATTTTTTCCATTGATGATTGCAAGCTGTKCAGGCCCTGAGGCAGCCCCAAACTGTGATGCTCCCTCCACCATACTTTACAGTTGGGATGAGGTTTTGATGTTGGTGTGCTGTGCCTTTTTTGTTCTCCACACATAGTGTTGTGTGTTCCTTCCAAACAACTCAACTGTAGTTTCATCTGTCCGCAGAATATTTTGGCAGTAGCACTGTGGAACATCCAAGTGCACTTTTGCAAACTTCAGARGGGCAGKAATGTTTTTTTTGGACAGCAGTGGCTTCTTCCGTGGTGTCCTCCCATGAACACCATTCTTGTTTAGTGTTTTACGTATCGTAGACTCYTCAACAGAGATGTTAGCATGTTCCAGAGATTTCTGTAAGTCTTTAGCTGACACTCTGGGATTCTTCTTAACCTCATTGAGCATTCTGCGCTGTGCTCTTGCAGTCATCTTTGCAGGACGGACACTCCTAGGTAGAGTAGCAACAGTGCTGAACTTTCTCCATTTATAGACAATTTGTCTTACCGTGGACTATTGAACATCAAAGCTTTTAGAGATACTTTTGTAACCCATTCCGGCTTTATGCCAGTCAACAATTCTTAATCTTAGGTCTTCTGAGATCTATTTTATTCGAGGCATGGTTCACATCAGGCAATGCTTCTTGTGAATAGCAAACTCACATTTTGTGAGTGTTTTTTATAGGGCAAGGCAGCTCTAAACAACGTCGCCAATCTCTTCTCTTTGATTGGACTCCAGGTTAGCTGGAYTCCAATCAAGGGGTTACAAAAGCTAGGGGTTCACATACTTTTTCTAACCTACAATGTGAATGTTTGAATTATGTATTCAATGTAGACAAAAGTACAATTTGTGTGTTATTAATTTAAGCACACTATGTTTGTCTATTGTTGTGACTTAGATGAAGATCAGATCAAATTTGATAACCAATTTATGCAGAAATCCAGGTAATTCCAAATGGTTCACATACCTTTTCTTGCCACTGTAGCTTTAACAACTTCTAATTCTAGGAATTTTGGGTTGAGTTTTGGCTTTGAATTGAAGTTAAACAGTACTAGGCTACATTACAAAGGAAAAGGACCCTTGTCAAGTTTATTGAAGATGACATAGGTCAAGGGTACTCGACTGCTATTTGAGAAAGTCCGGTCACACAAATGTCCTAGGTGGCAAAGGTCCGGATGTATATTGTCATTTAACGGCGTAGTAATMGGCCCACCTCACACCCTTTTTGTTGGCGGAGAGCATTTTGCCATTTTAAAGCTAATTTCCTGCAATTTTACACATTTTGCCATGGGTCTGAGATAATTATTTTGCAGTTAAAGCWAATTTCCTGCCATTTTGCCATGTCTTATGTGTGTTCATATGATACCTGAGTGACGGGGCACATTTTGGGGTAAATGCCCCTTGTCATGTAATCTGGCCATGATACAAGATTTAGGTAGCTGGTTAGCCTAATTTACTTATCTAGCTAGTAGTCAACTGGACATTTCTGACAGGTTATAAATAGCTCTCTAACGTCTSTCAGTAAATGACATAACTAGATGAAAACTGCCCATGCATTACCAAATTTCAAAATTTCACCTTGTGCGTTCTACGTTTACAAACCTCAATAGCAGTAAATTGAAAAATTGACAGACTGCGGTCTGCCTGTTGAGGTATGGCTAATTTTAAATAAACGTTTTCTTAGTTTTATTTGAGTTGCTGACTGCCAAATAATCTCATACATCCATCTTTCACAGTATTTCTGTCCTTACACTCATCCCAGTTTGAGCTATCACAGCCGCCCACCGTCCATGAAGGTAATCTAAACCTGTGAACACCAGTCTAACATTTGCACTCTATGGATGGACCCCTTTCCGTCCATAAGATTAACAGATATGACTTGTGGGCATGTTAAACTTTGATGCTTTTTTTCCTTGATCTCAAAGGTCAAATAGGAGGTGCTTATATTTGTCCTGTTTCACACATGTACAAGTGTTTGGTGTGAAATGGACATGTGATTTTTTTGCATATCCAACTCCCCCCGAGACACCCTCGGAGAGTGGGGTCACGGCCATGGATCAGCCATTATTGGTGGTGACKCTGGAGCAATTAGGGTTAAGTGCCTTGCTCAAGGGCAGATCAACAGATTTCATGTAGTCGGCTCGCGGATTCCAACTAGTAACCTTTCGGTTACAGGCCCAATCTTTTACTCTGAACATAATCTGTCAAATAGGATCCTCTCTAATGGAATGGTTCACTCTGATTATTCAGTGGTTGAGTAGCCCTATTTTAGCAAACTGTCCGAAAGTGGAGGTGAGATTTGGGATTCTGGCAGGGGGAGCCTTTGTTAGCCAGATCACATTGCAGCCATCTGGACGGATGCCCCTGTCGCTGCACAGCCCTGATGAACTCATCTGCCGGGCCTCGCCTCTCTCTCCAGGCAGCTAGGCCTGGTCCTCTGAGCCCTGGCCCCAGCCTCATGTTCCACTGCCTCCTCCTCGGTGTCCTAGCTAGCTAGTTGTCCACTCTCTTGTTCTCTGTGTTTTCCTGGCAATTCACTCTTCTAGGTTATCTCTGTGTGTGACATGAAGCATTCACCCACATCTTCTCTGTGGCCTGGCAATCCTCTCTCTGGTCTTCTGTGTGTTAGCATTCACCCACTGTTCTCTGTGTGCGACAGTGGATCTTCGCTCCCTGGTTTTCTTTGTCCTGGCAGTCTGGTTCTTTGTGTGTAAGCACTCTTTTCTCTCAAGCTATCTGTGTTCTGGGGTGTATTCACTCGGGACCAAACACATCCAAACGTAAGCAAACAAAGCGGAACAGGGAGGGACCGTCCTGAATTTCTAACGGTTTGGACTAATAATTACACACTTGGTCTGGACCTCTGCTGTCCGGTGTTCAGTGTCCTGCCCTGCGGTTCTTTACCTGAATTATTTGAGCCCTACTGCTCTATTGCTAGATCTTTTAAACCATAGTGAATTGCTTAWTCAACTTCTCTGTCCTTTAAGCCTTGGTGTACCACTGCTTGGTGATCATGTGGTTTCATTATATCATTAATACTTTTATATTTCAATCTCTAAACTACCCTAATATTCCTTTCTGAAAATAGCAGGTAGGTTTGGCACATATGCAAATGCTTAGTTGCCTGAATTTGATAGTGAGGACACTTAGCAAACCCATATTGGAGTTAAAAACCATGTAAAGTGTCTAATGTGCACTTTAAATACACAAAGTATTCATTTATTCATCATGAATTAAATTGGCAACAATGTTTTTACTTAAAAAATATATATAAATATTTACCAGGAATATACATGTCAATCATTCACTCAGTTTTTCCTTGACCATTAGCAGCTACATTTTGAATGACTGGCGTATTGTGGACTTAACGATTTAGGAAAGTTCGAGAAAGTGCAATTACATTTCTGTATTTCTATCAATTTATTTAGCCATTTGGTTATCATGGCAGCATGGTTTGGTAATGAAAGAATTGAGAAGGTTGTCCACTCATGTTTCGGGTCATGTACTATACTTGTAGCTTTGCCTAGGCTATATTTTTACTGAAGTTGCTGGGAAATGACTGACAACACAGCTCTTAGCTCCCTCTGTAGATGCCTACGGGATAACTTTTATTTGTATTGCTTTTAAATCTTTTAAATTATTTTTTAAAATCTTATTAACACTTTGTTCTAGCTAGCTATTTGTGTAGGTAGCTATCAAGTAAACACAATGATATAGCGCAAACACCGTTATCTATTCCATGGGATATTGTTAGATCATTTACATTAAAAGTCAAATGTATTAATGTGCCAGATGTTGCAACCTAATGATTTATGAATTGCTTTGAATAACTACTATGGATTGTCATTCAAATATCCAGGGGTAGAAATGGAATAGTGTGACACGTTGTCCATTTCCTCCAGTAGGAAAATACAGTACAACCTTCTTTTGAAGTATCCTTGAAAATATTTGAACAGGTATATAATGTAATCCCGGTGAAGCTTACTATGAAAGAATAACATATCAGTGTTATTTTTGTGTATGTAAAATATCCTTTATTGATATTTTGCAAGCATGATATATGAGTGAAAAGACTTTTTAAAAGTTTAGTCCAAATTGAGAGTAACATTTTCTTTGCCTCCGAGGTAAAAAGCTGGGACAAAACCGAATCCCATCCGTACTTGATATCAAACAAACATCTTTCAGTAAAAACACATGGTTCGGTCATTTATTCAACTCAAATTAATGTATCACATTTGATTAATGGTAGGGAATGTTTGAACTAAACGAATCAAACAGGAAACCCTAACACCAACTGTAATAAATTACCAAAAGAAACACATGCATGTGTACACGGCATAAATAATATATAAAAAGTTCATATAAAAAAAAGAGAAGTTTAAAATAAACTGTTACATTTAAGTAAAATAAGGAGCAAAATTTCCTTGGGTGGGATTCAAATAGGTTATTATAGTGACGAATAACATTGTAAAGTTATAACTTAAATGTCAAGCAATACCTTGCCATTTAAAAGACACATTTCTTGCATGATTGTATTCTTTAGAATAAAATATACAGATATTCCTGTCCAGGTAGGCTATCAGAAAACAGACATGTATTTAATGTACACAGACATCAAAGGGTAGATCAATGACTTCAAACTATACAGTATGTGACACATGATACTTACTGCTGAGGCACAATAATTTTTTAAGTTGTTTGTTCAGTTATTTGAACACCTTTTTGTTTTCTTAAAAAGCAGATCGAGGAATAGTTTATTTTTCCTCCTGAACATGTGAAATACACATTAATTAGCCTTGTTCTTCAACATGCAATTTCTTGACAATGTATAAAAATCGTGTGTGTGTGTGTTCACTACATGTGTATGTTCATGAGTAAGTGTGTGTTCAGTTGGCAACTCAGTAGCGATGCTCCCCCCGGGTCATGTGTGACGAAAACTCGTAACGGTCCTGACTGCGGTGGCCACAGAGGTTGCACTCGAAGGGGTCTCGGAAGCCATGGCAGCCCATGTGGATGGTGTACATCACATGGTCTAGGAAGAGGATGCGGCAGTGTTCACAGCGATATGCCCTCACCTGCTCCCCCTCTCCACTCAGCACCTTGAACCCCTCCGAGGCAATCTCGATACTGGCCCGCATGGCCTCGTACTGCCGCTGCTGCTCCTCCTTCCCAAGGGGCAGCACGCCATTACGTACCCCGGACGTGATGTGGTTGGTCAGGTAGATGAGGCCCGAGGCCCCGACACCTGTCCTCTCTTCATTGTTGCTCTCCGTGTCGGTGGAATCCTGGCCACTGTGGCTGGGGGAGCCGTCCTTCTCGCTGGAGGCTGACTTGGACTTCGCGAGCAACAGAAGATTTTCGGCTGCACTGTCCTTGGCTGACAGGCCGTGGCCCTCTGCAGGGGGCTTGTGGAGGGGGTACATGGAGCCCATGACCCCCATGTCAGAGGAGGTTGGGGAGGTCTGGATGAGCGGTCGGAGTGACTCGGCACCCAGGTAGTTGATGGCACTGTTGATGGCCTGGTCGATGACATGAGGCTGCATCAGTTCTCCCGGGCCACCCTCGAAGGAGATGTCGGAGAGGCGTTTCTCACCTGAGGGTTAGAAAGAGAAAACAGACGAATACCAATGTTAGACTGCAATTCAAATTTTAAAAACTCAGTTTCCTGATATCAAACATTACAAAGACTTATGTTTAATTGTGGTTCTAGTGGTCAATTTATTGGTCACGTTTGACATATTGAAAAGTGATTCTCCTTATTTAGAATATTCCATTCTTTGCATTTTTTCTCATGGCTTATTACTTAGTTTTAGTTGTTATTTCTGACATGTTTTGTAAATATATTTTCATTGTTAATTTAAGAAAGGGTAATCTTCAGATAAATGTATAATACACCAAGGGAAAGGATCAAGTTGAAATCAATGAAAATATTCTCTTTGCTCAACTTAAATAAAGCTCAAACATTGTTATAATGATATGCAGATTCCAGGCACTGCTGAATATGCACTGTTTTTTAAAAATAGCTTATTCTGCAGCGCAAAGGAAGCAAATCAGAATGCATCGAACTGAAATACACAATTCTGACAATTGGAACCTAAGTCCTGTGCCTTACATGTTTGTTGGTATGCGAAGGTAGAAGACTTTATCCCTTACCTACAAACTTCTGTGGCATAGTGCTCTTACGTTTGGCTACGTTATTAGCTAGTCTGTCTAGCACCAAGGCTCTCTTAGATCCCATCTGGCTTAAGTCTTCCCTCTGCTCATTCTGGTTGCTTTCTTCCTTTACTACTGGAAAGCAAGACAGAAAAGTAGGTTTCAGAATCAAAGTAGTCAAATCTGACCTGATAAAAAGTAGAATTACTGTACAACAGGATCTTTCTACAATTTGCTGAAGCATCCCTCCCTGACTGTAGATACATGGCACAATGATGAGGAGGCCTTTATTGACAGACGTGCTGCAGTTGGTATACATTGGCCTTACTGACTAAGCAAAGCAGAGTGATCAACCCTTCTCATAATTTCCTCTTCTTAACCTCTGCACTCTTGCCCCACTTCCTAAGGTTGTCAGTTCAGTAGGCTACATGTACATCCGCCCACAATGGATCTTTCCTTTGTATGAAGAGGTATTTTTATGTGAGCAAAAGCTACATTATCTTACTATATTTATTTCACTTTAAGCCATGTTCCACATTCAGAAAATTATTATAAGATTTTAGCAGAACTGTCAATACATTTTTAACAAAACATGAACTGAAAKGATTACAGGAAAAAATGACACGCTCTTATTTATGGTTCATGGATTCACAGAATGAAGTAGTAAAACTTGAAGACCTGTCCGCCATCCAAGAAAATAAGCTGCCACTTTTTTACCACATTTCCTTACTGAATAAAGTGTTTTCCCCTTTAGAATAACTGGATATGAGCACTCCAATATATTATGGAAGCCTTGCATCTGAAGAGAAACATTTATTCTGCAGATAAATGTCATTAAAATCGAGTCTGACCTGTTGAAGTACTGTTGCAATTTCAACATTGTTGGTGCATTAATGTTGCTACCAGAGAGAGTCCTGAGTGGTGACGAGTAGCCAAGTTCAAAGTAGGTCAACAGTGTGGGTGGAGGTGAGAGACTGACACCAACTAACCTGTATAGATGCTGTTCTGCAGCCCCATGCACTGGAGGTAGTTGTGACACCGCTCCTTGTGTTCCTCCAGAGAGCTACGCTGCTTGTAGCTCCGCCCACAGTAGGCACACTTGTGGGGTTTTCCAACTGCAAGAAGTGACAGCAGTGAGTATTGACAGCTTTTAATTGAGAGCAATTTTCAAGTATGTGAGATGTCCATTGTACTCTCCATATTGTGAGTGGTGTACATGTATGTATATGTTGTATTTTGAGTTATAACAATGGCATTCTTTTTCATTCTCCAAAAGACCCAGTCCCATGTTTCATTGACATAATAAATGTAATGGTTTTATAATCATTTCTTTGCAGATGACAGATATCCCACTGGGCAAAGACGTCAATTCAACGTCTATTCCTCCTTGATTCAACTTAATTTCATTGAAATAACGTGGAAACAATGTTGATTCAACCAGTGTGTGCCCAGCGGGATGGTTCCCACTCCACACTAAGACCACAGAGTAAAGGGCAGGTGTTCCCTCACAATGCCACTGGGTAAGTACCACCACATGGAAAGTTGATTAGGCCCTAAACGGGAGAAATTGGACTGAAACAGGGAGGGACTTCATGGACTACATGGTCCATTTTTTCCCCCGTTTCAAAACCTTTTCAAATGTTGTGTGCCCTAATGTCCACAGCACACTGACCACTAATCCTATCCTCCTAACTCACCAGAGTGGGTACGCAGATGACCGCTGAGGGCGTCTCTCCTGCGACAGGCATAGTTGCACAGGTGACACTTGAAGGGCTTCTCTCCCGAGTGGAGCTTGATGTGACGTAGCAGGTTGCCTTTCTGGGTGAATGAAGCGCCACACTGGGTGCACTGGAATGGACGCTCTCCTGAGGACAAGAAACACCCCACAGCAGGTTGTTAGGGCCAGCACACAGGAGCAGCTGCCACTCATCTACAGTATGTATCAACACTTTAAATGTCATTGGCTCATTGCAAATTAGTGTTTGCATATTTTTCGCTAACAAGCACACTTTTGTAATCTCACAAATACATGACTGCAGTGTAGGTGTCTTTGTGAGGTATGTAAATATTATCATGTAGAAAATAGGAATATTTTCAGCAAAATCTTGTTTTATGAGCTCAGACACAAAATTACAATAATGTACATTACAGTAGATTAGTATTTTATTTGTAAGAGTAGGCCTATATGAATGGAATTCTATCTTTTATATAATCGAGGGTTAATGCAAAGTGTTGACAGTGTGTGGGGAATGTATGAACGTGCTTTCTCTTTTGTCATCGTACAGTATGAGATGGACCGATTTTGTAATTTGTATCGGTTTCTAAACCATTCTGAGTTTGTCATTTTGCTTTGAGCCGCAACAATGTCGGCTCGGCTCAACGAGAACAGCCTCTCTTCAGAGAATAACGGGCCAGGTATAAAGCCATTGTCTGAATTTTGCTATCTGGATGCAAGAACTAAACCATCTCCACCAATAGCACCACTGTGGATGTGGATGTGGGGTCACTGTACTACAAGACTCCCAAGCACTAGAACACAGTGAATGATGGAGGAACTCTGAGCGCAGCCCAATCAACCAGACTAGGAGGGTTTGAGAGCGGAGTGACACTCCATTCCTCCGTGCACTCCCTGGCCCTGAACCTCGGAGCCGAATGGCGCTCTGATCGAACAAGAGCCTTTCAGACTCAGGCTGCCAGTTCCGTAATGCACCAGTGCCTGGGTCAATTTGATCAGAAAATCTCTTCTTTTTTTTCTTCTCTTCTTCGTCTCTAAAATAAGAGCAGCCCATCACAATGCAAATTCAAGCTCATTTGAATAAAGTGAAGGAAACACTTTGTGTTGAGAGCCAGTCTTCCTGATCAGTGGTTCTGGAATAAACCAATATCTAGCCTCTCTGAGTGTTGTGGCATTCTGTGAGAAGGTTTTAATATGGCTTTTTTTCTCTCAAAAGGCCCCATAAAATAAGAGTTACCAGTGAAGCAGCAAAAAGATAGAAAAAAGGAAACTCATTAAAAATGCATTTCAGGAGCAGAGACACCACAGAATATTTTCTATTTAAATAGGAGGCACTTCATTATATATTTTATTATATGTTATTTTGCATTTACATTAGTCTAGTGTTCCTTTCTTCCATTTTGGGTTTCATTAGTTTCTAAAGCTTGACAGTTAAGTGCCTTTTTGAAAAWTGTTCCCCGCCACTGGTTTGGGTTCATTACAATAGAATATCAATTCTGAATTTTGAAAAACTTGTAATACTCAGATAATTGCCATTTTGTGGAGATTCCATTTAATTGCTGCAGATATCCTGTTTTTCAACTGTGATATAAGGGCATGTTTAGGGATTATATTCATCATACTTTTTCAATCTTATCACACAACAAATAGATCACGAGCCACTTCTCTCACGTGATAATTTAAAAGAACACTCAGAGAATGATAATTGTATCGTGGCTTCCTCAGTCACCCATACAGAATATAGTGTAGATACTACAAATGACAGATGACATACTTGACTATATTTCAATATTTCAGTCTAAAACATCCCTTTACAGCATTATAGACCAATATAATGACTATAGCACAGTAACTATGGGAAAATATGCCTCTGAAACTAATCCAAACCAATGAAAGCTATATATTATCCACATAAAAAACTCAACAGAATGTTTAATAACACATTATCTACTCACGTTAAGCTCTGCCATCAGAGCTTAACGTGAGCTCCAATTGTTTAATTAATAACTTTTACAAAACAAGTATTCAACTGTTTCATTGCACCTCAATTATGGAGACATGGCATGGTACCAGTTAGCAGCTCCTGGTGCTTATCTCATTGAATTAAACACAATCGGTGGATGCCTAGCACGTTAGCATAGCATACATACTTAGTGGTACTTAGTGGTCAAATATTCAAAAACATATTTATTGGGTGATAAGCATGTAATTACCATTTTAGATTTCCAAGTAAATGGCGGACTCTAAAATAGTGTGAAACTCCAATTACTTGTGTTGAAGCCTATAACTCATGCTCTGTAGGCAACTTTGGAACAAGACATAAGAACACAGTCTAACCCTAACAGTGCTCTGTCTACTGCTCTCAGTGTCTCAAGTAAAGATAAAGACACTGACAGAATCCATCTCCTCTTCTCTACCCCACATACACATAATCTCTCTGTAAGGCTACCAGTGAGCGTGGGTGCAAAGTAAGGGCGATGAGTATCGCGGATGGCTTACCAGTGTGGCTTCGCTTGTGCACCATCAGCACATTGGGGCCAATGCAAACTATCCCACAGATATCACACTTGAGCTTCCCGTTGGGCAGGCGGATACCCCCAGCCGAGGAGTAGGGGCCCTTGCTGTCGGGGCCGCCTGCATGGGAGCCGTTCACTTTGGCCCCCGAGGCATCGAGCACGCGCAAGTCTTCCGCACACTCCTCCTCCTCCTCGCCATTCATCATCATGTCAATGGCGAGCCCATTCTCCTCGTCACTGCGAGCCTCAACTTTAATGTTACAGGCTGGAAAAGAGGGCAGTGGGCCACTGTTTAGAATAGGAACATGTTTCTGGGGGGCTATAGCCTACCTAACTGTGTAGAAATATAAGTACATTACTATATTACTATTTGACTAGATGTAAATCTTTGACTTTCTATGGGACAATATGTGACTATTTAGTTTAAGGGCATGTGTCTATGTCTCCCTCTACTTGACTGGTTGTTTTAGTCTATGAGGTCTATGAACACCTGTGAGAGCATGCCTCACCTCCAATTAACTTACTGATAGGAATAGTTAATTGCGGCGTGAGAGCATTTAAATCAGCACTTTCTGTGCAGCAATCCTCAATTCAACTTTATTGGCTGAGTACACTAGGACAAAACTTTGAAACAAATTTGCTGAACTCATGCAGTAGGTTCTTGTGATCAGTGTTCCAGATCAAACATAACAGATGAATAATATATATTTGTTTTAAACTTTTGCTTATGAAGATGGGGAAACTATATACTGCATCTCTCATCATCACTCTTCTGTGAAAAATGACAGCAAGATAAACAGGAAACAGAGACACAGGAAGCCGTGTGAAACTAAGGATGGCAGCGGTGTCAACCAGACCAACAAACTATGATAAACGCACACACAAACACGCATGCACATACACACACACACACACACACACACATAAAACGATAACTTAAAAACACTATCTGAACACAGACTAAAACTGATTGAATCAACGTTGTTTCCACGTCATTTCAACAACAAAAAATCAATGTTAAGATGTTGAATCAATGTGGAAAACTGATTGGATTTTTTTTTAAGTCATCAAAGTAAGAAATATTGTATTTTTTTCACCCAACTTTTAAGCTAAATCCAATGACATGGTGAAATGTTTTGTAGATTTCATGTCGAATTCACGTTAGTTGACAACTCAACCAAATGTATATCAAAACTAGACYTTGGAACTAATATCGATTTCAACTGCCCCCATAGTCACTTCATCCTGGCGCCGGGTTTGCATAACTGTTGTCATTCTTTTCAATGGCTTTGTAACCAGACTATGGCATGGAAATCATTTTAATCAACATTTATCGTCTCAATAAGCACACGTTTTAAAGGAGCGAGTGTAAAAGGAAATGTGACGACAAGTGCCTGATTAAATATTGGAGGGAGTAAACATTTGAAACCTTGCAAACCCCTCAACCTCATTTGCATTTCATGGTGGCTGATTTCCTCATGTGTCTACCTTGTTGGTACACCCAAAGAGGAACAAGTGGAAATAATGAATTATAGGAATCTATAGCGGAAAAAGGGGAAGCTTCAGAAACAAGGCCTGCCTAACCAAAATACCAAGAATTATGGAGAAGTGACAGAAAGGGAAGCACAGACAAGGAATTGTAAAACGGTGTAACTGAAACTTGAGTATTTTTGCAGGACGCTTGTTTTCACTGACACTTGGAGGGAACAAGCTTCCATAACGCATGATTCATCCAGTGAAAGCGGAAAGGCAACTGGAGTGAACACAGTGACTTTCTGTTGCTCTCAAACACAACTTCATTATCCACCTAACACCACCATCTTGGTGATACTGGATAAAATCAGCATTTGGTATACAGTACTATGTTAACTGTTCAAATAATCAAATTAAACATCACATTGGTGACAGTGGATTGACCAAAGAACAATTCATGTTAGAATTTGTTATATTATGCTAACTGCTGAAATACTGTAAGTCCAGGGCAGCATAAGGCTCCTCCCTCGCCTTACAACATTTTGGCTGTTGCCCTGTTGTCACTTTGCAATTGGACACATAGCCTACATGTCTTTCCACTGAGCAGGCGAGGTGAAGAGAACACAAACCACACGCCCATAGAATACAAAGGAAGCTAGCTAGATGAAAGCAGAAAGGCACGAAATAGAACAGAAAGAGAGAGAGAGCACCCCCAGGCAGAGAGGCAATGATAACTGTGAAGAGCATATTTTCAATAACCGCAGATGCTGAATTAAGGCCTGCATGTCTCCAAACATGTTAGGCCTACAGGTCAGGCAGAACAATAGACGTGAAGATGACTGGGTGGTTGGCTACAACATGAATACAACCATTTTCCAACTTCTACATGATTACAGTAATGAGAGAAAAATATGTTAGTACCTTCTATGGGTTTGTTGTTCGGTTAATGTAATGCATAAAACTTGTAACATATTTGGGGGCTCGTTTGGGATTTCACTTATTTATTTGCATCAAAGAAAACAAGTGATAGACAACAATACAGAAAAAATGTAATAAAACATTTAACGGTGTGCAGGTGTGGTTGGAAGCCCAAGGGCTTATATGAAAACAATGTACAATACACTAAGTACAAAAATAAGAAAGATTTTTTTAAACCGATAACAAAACCTACTAATTATGAATGTATAAATTATTGATCAGTAGTCACACACACAAAAAGTGTGTGTGTGTGTGTGTGTGTGTGTGTTCGTGTGTGTGTGTGCGTGTGTGTGTGTGTGTGTGTGTGTGTGTGTGTGTGTGTGTGTGTGTGTGTGTGTGTTGTGTTGTGTGTGTGTGTGTGTGTGTGTGTGTGTGTGAGTTACAGTACCAGTCAAAAGTTTGGACACACCTACTCATTCAAGGGTTTTATCTTTATTTTTACTATTTTCTACATTGTAGAATAATAGTGAAGACATCAAATCTATGAGATAACACACAATGAATAATGCAGTAACCAAAAAAGTGTTAAACAAATCAAATATCTATTTGAGATTCTTCAAAGTAGCCACCCTTTGCTTTGATGAAAGCCTTGTACACTCTTGGCATTCTCTCAACCAGCTTCATGAGGTAGTCACCTGGAATGCATTTCAATTAACAGGTGTGCCTTGTGAAAAGTTAATTTGTCGAATTTCTTTCCTTCTTAATGTGTTTGAGCCAATCAGTTGTGTTGTGACAAGGTAGGGGTGTTATACAGCYGATAGCCCTATTTGGTAAATGACCAAGTCCATGTTATGGCAAGAACAGCTCAAATAAGCAAAGAGAAACAACAGCCCATCATTACTTTAAGACATGAAGGTCAGTCAATCTGGAAAATTCCAAGAACTTTGAAAGATTCTTCATGTGCAGTCGCAAAAACCATCAAGTGCTATGATGAAACTGGCTCTCATGAGGACCGCCACAGGAAAGGAAGACCGAGAGCTACCTCTGCTGCAGAAAATAAGTTCATTAGAGTTAACTGCACCTCAGATTGCAGCCCAAATAAACGCTTCACAGAGGTCAAGTAACAGACACATCTCAACATCAACTGTTCAGAGGAGACTGCGTGAATCAGGCCTTTATGGTCGAATTTCTGCAAAGAAACCACTACTTAAGGACACCAATAAGAAGAAGAGACTTGCTTGGGCCAAGAAACACGAGCAATGGACATTAAACTGGTGGAAATCTGTCCTTTGGTCTGATTTGAATGATTTTCGGTTCCAATCGCCGTGTCTTTTTGAGACGCAGAGTAGGTGAACGGATGATCTCCACATGTGTGGTTCCCACCGTGAAGCATGGAGGAAGAGGTGTGGGGGTGCTTTGCTGGTGATTTATTTAGAATTTGAGGCACTCTTAACCAGCATGGCTACCACAYCATTATGCAGCGATATGCCATCCTGTCTGGTTTGCGCTTAGTGAGACTATAATTTGTTTTTCAACAGGACAATGACCCAAACAACACCTCCAGGCTGTGTAAGGGCCAAGAAGGAGAGGGATGGTGCTGCATCAGATGATCACCCGACCTCAACCCAATTGAGATGGCTTGGGATGAGTTGGACTGCAGAGTGTAGGAAAAGCAGCCAACAAGTGCTCAGCATATGTGGGAACTACTTCAAGACGGTTGGAAAAGCATTCCTCATGAAGCTGGTAAAGATAATGCCAAGAGTGTGCAAAGCTGTCATCAAGGCAAAGCATGGCTATTTTAAAGAATCTCAAATATAAAATATATTTGGGTTTGTTTAACACTTTTTTGGCTACTACATGATTTCATATGTGTTATTTCATAGTTTTGATGTCTTCACTATTATTTTACAATGTAGAAAATAGTATAATAAAGAAAAACCCTTGAATGAAAAACCCCAGGTGTGTCCTGGATACAGCCCTTAGCCGTGGTATATTGACCATATACCACAAACTCTGAGGTGGCTTATTGCTATTATTAACTGGTTACCATTGTAAATAGAACACTAAACAAGAATTTTTGCATCATCCCGTGTCATATTGTCTGATATACACACAGCTGAAATGCTATTTCAGCCAATCAGCATCGAGAACACAAACTACCAGGTTTATAATTATTGTTAATTTGACATAAATGTCTGGCGTTGACAGAGGCAGATTTAGAGATTAATTGTAGTTGTTTTATTGCTCTCATTGTTTGTCCTTCTCTGTGTGATTTGACACTTGCTTCCCAAAACAAGTAAATCAGGATGTGTGACTGTGTGACAAACATGAGATAAAGTAAAAACCCTTTAATTTTTTTACAAGGCATGTCAGTTAAGAACAAATTCTTATTTTCAATGATGGCCTACACCATCCAAACCCAGACGACGCTGGACCAATTGTATGCCATCCTATTGGACTCCCAATCACTGCCAATTGTGATACAGCCTGGATTTGAACCAGGGTGTCTGTAGTGACGCCTCTAGCACTGAAATGTAGTGCCTTTGGCCGCTGCGCCACTCGGGAGCTTCTTCCCATCCCCAATTTTGTCGCAATTTCCCCATACTGTATATCTCTGAGAAGCTGCACCACAGCAGTAGTAGTTCCCTCTGCCTTGCTAGGTTCAGTGCTGTCTACCTCAGCTATGTAAAAGTGAGTAAGAGAGGGGCCAGAGCGACAACATGAGGGTTGGTGTAGAGCACTGAAGCTCAAGTATCTTTCCAGAGACTTTCCATGACAAAACCCTGGGCTTATTCACTTTACTTGGAAGTTAAAGAACTAGACATGTGACTAACAGAAATMGAATAATGTCGCTGAACAAAGGGGTGGTCAAAATCAAAAGTAACAGTCAATATCTGGTGTGGCCACCAGCTGCATTAAGTACTGCAGTGCATCTCCTCCTCATGGACTGCACCAGATTTGCCAGTTCTTGCTGTGAGATGTTACCCCACTCTTCCACCAAGGCACCTGCAAGTTCCCGGACATTTCTGGGGYGAATGGCCCTAGCCCTCACCCTCCGATCCAACAGGTCCCAGACGTGCTCAATGGGATTGAGATCCGGGCTCTTCGCGGGCCATGGCAGAACCCTGACATTCCTGTCTTGCAGGAAATCATGCACAGAAGGAGCAGTATGGCTGGTGGCATTGTCATGCWGGAGGGTCATGTCAGGATGAGCCTGCAGGAAGGGTACCACATGAGGGAGGAGGATGTCTTCCCTGTAATGCACAACGTTGAGATTGCCAATGACAACAAGCTCAGTCCGATGATGTTGTGACACACCGCTGCAGACCATGACGGACCCTCCACCTCCAAATCGATCTTGCTCTATAGTACAGGCCTCGGTGTAATGCTCATTCCTTCGACAATAAGCTCGAATCCGACTATCACCCCTGGTGAGACAAAACCGCAACTTGTCAGTGAAGGGCATTTTTTGCCAGTCCTGTCTGGTCCAGCGACCCATTTGTGCCCATAGGCAACGTTGTTGCCGGTGATGTCTGGTGAGGACCTGCCTTACAACAGGCCTACAAGCCCTCAGTCCAGCCTTTCTCAGCCTATTGCGGACAGTCTGAGCACTGATGGAGGGATTGTGCGTCCGGGTGTGCGTCCGGGTGTAACTCGGGCAGTTGTTGTTGCCATCCTGTACCTGTCCCGCAGGTGTGATGTTCGGATGTACCGATCCTGTGCAGGTGTTGTTACACGTGGTCTTCCACTGCGAGGACGATCAGCTGTCAGTCCTGTCTCCCTGTAGCGCTGTCTTAGGCGTCTCACAGTACAGACATTGCAATGTATTGCCTTAGCCACATATGCAGTCCTCATGCCTCCTTGCAGCATGCCTAAGGCACATTCACGCAGATGAGAAGGATCCCCGGGCATCTTTCTTTTGATGTTTTTCAGAGTCAGTAGAAAGGCCTCTTTAGTGTCCTAAGTTTTCATAACTGTGACCTTAATTGCCTGCCGTCTGTAAGCTGTTAGTGTCTTAACGACCATTCCACAGGTGCATGTTCATGAATTGTTTATGGTTCATTGAACAAGCATGGGAAACAGTGTTTAAACCCTTTACAATGAAGATCTGTGAAGTTATTTGGATTTTTACAAATTATCTTTGAAAGACAGGGTCCTGAAAGGAGACGTTTCTTTTTTTGCTGAGTTTACTTAGTAACAGCTCCAGCTTCATTGATTTGATACATTGGTATAAAAGAGACGCTACATTTCTAAATTCACAAGCTATACTGAACAAAAATATAAATTCAAAGTGTTGGTCCCATGTTTCATGAGCTGAAATAAAAAATCCCAGACATTTTCCATACGCACAAAAAGCGTATTTCTCTCAATTGTTGTGCACAAATTTGTTTACATCCCTCTTTCTCCTTTGGCAAGATAGTCCATCCACCTGACAGGTGTGGCATATCAATAAGCTGATTAAACAGTATGATCATTACACAGGTGCACCTTGTGTTGGGGACAATAAAAACATTTTGTCACACAACACAATGCCACAGATGTCTCAAGTTTTGAGGGATCATGCAATTGGCATGCTGACTGCAGGAATGTCCACCAGAGCTGTTGCCAGATAATTAACGGTAGAAATTAACATTCAAACTGCCTCCAATGTTGTTTTAGATAATTTGGCAGTATGTCCAACCGGCCTCACAGCCACAGACCATGTGTGACCACGCCAGCCCAGGACCTCCACATCCGGCTTCTTCACCTACGAGATCGTCTGAGTGGGGGTGGAGGGGGAGGGGGGAGTGCTGAGGACTATGTGTCTGTAATAAAGCACTTTTGTGGAGAAAAACTAAATCTGATCGGCTGGGCCTGGCTCCCCAGTGGGTGGGCCTATGCCCTCCCAGGCCCACCCATGGCTTCACCCCTGCCCAGTCATATGAAATCTATAGATGAGGGCCTAATGAATTTATTGCAATTGACTGATTTCCTTTTATGAACTGTAACTCAGTAAAATCAATTTTTGTTCAGTATAAAAAAAGAATACACAGGAAACACAGGTAACTGATAACAAGCCATTGGTGTTGGCTTAGATATCTAGTGTGGAAGTAGAAATAGCCTGTTGGAGGTTCCTGTAACGGGGCTTCTTTTCTCACTGCCTGATGAAAATAGGCCAGTGTGTGCTTGCTTCACTGTGGAACCAACCACATGTGTGTAAAACCACCGAAATGCCACACTGAACATGACTCCTATGAGTGTGTCAGTGTTGATTAGGAGCACCAAAAACAAAGTGTACTTTTCTACTAGCCTTGAATTTTCGAGCACTCAAAAGCTTAGCACTCGGAGATGAAATTAACACGGTTGTCGTGAAGACTTAATAACTCTAATGATTCATAGCGAAAGAGAAATTGTGTCACCAGAAAGACCTACTGTGACATGTCATTTTACTGTCTGTGTGACTGTAATGACCAAATATATATTTTAACAATTTAATTCAATAAYGCAACTTGTAAAGCATACTTGTGAGATGATATGTCTTGTACTCCCCACACAAGGGGAATACTTGTTGCGCTTGTTGAATTGTATGGTGAGGCAATGTAGGATGAACCTAGAGACGCTTTGTAGGACGAACCTATGCTAGCTTTGGAAAGTGAATGGAAAACTGCAAAAAGCAACCTGGCTTTGAGGTCTTGAGCTTCCGTTATACTTTCAGCCTCCCTGTCTCAGTTACACTGTGTGCGATCTGCACTTCAGGCCCATAGCCTTTGTACCACATGATCCTGACAGATAATAATAACTCCCTGATGCATTTGGGGTTTATCAGCGAGCCAACGATGCACTGCATAGATATAACAGTCACTTCCTCTCACACTGGTGATTAGATCTTCAGGGAGTGCAGAGCAACACATACACACACACACACGTACACTCACTCACACTCAAAGACCGACACATACAACAAACACACACACTATTGTCTATGTTTAGTCTGACCTCTCTCCTGATTCAGGACCTCTTCAAAATACTGTAAGACCAGAGATAGAGATGAAGAATCATTCAACCCGTCCTTAAAAAACAAACTCAACAAAGAACACAACACAGTAACTTTTGTCACTGATGACCGCTCATGACCTCTCAGTGAATTTACAAAAACATCTTGAAAGTACTATGGAATAATGTCTGTAACGAGATTCCCAAATTGATCAACAAATATCATTCAATTCACTTAGGAAACGCGCGTAAAAATTCTAAACTGTCTGACTGTGATCTCTAAGTCATAGTCCCCATTGTGCATCAGTGAAGATTTGAGTCATTTGAGCTGTTTTTCCTAATATGTAAAATCTGGCAAGTGAAATGACTAATCATAGGCTCAGCCACAAAGACAGTCATATGGAGAAAGCCATGGCTGACTAGGGCGAACCACAGCAGCATAGGCCTGTGTTTCCCATAGCCTACTCTTCTATCTCTAGCTCAACTGCACACTTGCACAGAGCCTCCCCCCCCCCCCCAAAAAGGAGCATTTATGACCAAAATATCAGGAAGTAGTTGGTGGATCATGAATAAACCTTGGAATCTCAGCTGCTGGACGTGAAAGCCTCATCATGTCTTATGATGATTGCTCCGCGACAAATGCTGACAGACGTGTTCACATCAACTAAGTGAATCTTGATAAAGATACATGTGTACCTCATGATAGGTAAGGCAGTTACAATAAATTCCTGGTGCATGACGATGGGTATCCTTGTCGTAAACTATGACATGCTGGCAAGGGCTGGAGTTCCCTATGCGTGCAGCTGAGTTAAAAGCTTGACAGTTGAAGTGAAAGCGTGTGTGTGTTTGCAGGTGCMTTAGCAGTGCGGTGGTGCGATGCGCTGGGATGTGCCGTGCTGAACTCTGAACTTGACTCTGCTCCTGAAGTCTTTATCTCCTGGAGTGTTGAAACTGACTGACGGCAAGTTCTTCTCAGGAAACTCTTGCACACCCTATTTCAGTTTCCTCTGCTGTGACATGTTGTTTGTCATGCGCCGCCTCCAAAGTGCAATGGTACACTACACCACACATCTATCTGGAGCTAATACAGAAGGAACACCATTCTAATTTTACACCACAATTTATAGTAACACTTACTGTGTATTGTCGTTATCACAATGGATCACCGACACATCCCACAAAGATACCGTAGCTGTTGGTTGCATGAGCTACTGTACTTTTGGCATAGAATATGATATGGTTCACCTTGCATGCAGGTAGGGCAGCACTAGGGGTGCTTTCCACAAATGTTCTCATGAAGCAACAATTCAAATTCCAAAACTCCATGTGGTAAATGCTGCCTGGTGTCCCCTGACATCCCAGTCATGTCCCGAMTTGAAATAAACGTGTACATCAACTAATGTTAATATTATGTCCATGATATTCCCTGGCTTAATTTAGTAACATCCTCATATCAAGGGCACATTAGCCATTCCTTAAGGTTTTGCACATCATGAGACGGATCGGAGAAATGTGCAACCTTTCCTGCCAATGACCTAAATGCATCGGTAACTTTTAGATTGCACGTTCAAAAGAACTATGTTTGGTTAAGTGCCAGATTGCAAGTAATGAGTGGATCTAAGGGATTGTTGTTACATGTGGCAACCGCTTGTTGGGATGCCATTACGACATGTTATGTTACTTACAAAATAATTATGTTACTAAGAAATGTGTTTTTATGATATGTGCAGTGAGCTCCAAAAGTGTTGGGACAGTGACAATGTTGTTGTTGTTTTGGCTCTGTACTTCAGCACGTTGGATTTGAAATTATACAATGACTACGAGGTTAAAGTGCCGATTTTTTGTAGAGTCTGTCAGCTTTATTTTGGGGGTATTTTAATCCATATTAGGTGGACTGTTTAGAAATTACAGCACATTTTGTACATAGTCCCCATTTTAAGAGACCTAAAAGTATTGGGACATATTCACTTATGCTGAGTGTACAAAACATTAAGAACTCATTCCTAATATTGAGTTGCACCCCCTTTTGCCCTCAGAACAGCTTCAATTTGTCGGGGCATGGACTCTACAAGGTGTCAAGACAATTCCACAGGAATGCTGGCCCATGTTGACGCCAATGCTTCCCACAGTTGTGTCATGTTGGCTGGATGTCCTTTGTGTAGTGGACCATTCTTGATACACAAGTGAAACTGTTGAGCGCAAAAAACCCAGCAGTGTTGCAGTTCTTGACACACTCAAACCGGTGCGCCTGGCACCTACTACCATACCCTGTTCAAAGGGACTTAAATCTTTTGTCTTGCCCATTCACCCTCTGAATAGCACACATACACAATCCATATCTCAATTGTCTCAAGGCATAAAAATATTTTTTTGACCTGTCTCATCCCCTTCATCTACACTGATTTAAGGTGGATTTGACATAAGGGATCATAGGTTTTACGAGGATTCACCTGGTCAGTCTGTCATGGCAAGAGTGAGAACGTTACAGAGGCATAAATATCATACCCCCCCCCCCCAAAAATGCTAACCTCCCCTGTTATTGGAATGGGGAGAGGTTTGCATTTGGGGGGGGGGGGGTATAATATTTACGCCTCTGTAATTTTCTTACTTTTCATTATTCACGATTCATTCAGGAGTATCCGTAATCATGGTAGCATCCACATGAATGTAGAAGTGTTTAGAAACATATTTATACTTATTTACAATAAAAGTTATTCCAAAATGACACAAAACATTATTTACCATTCATTTCTATTGGGCACAAAATTATCTGAAACACAACCCAAACAAAACAGCAAATGCATCCAACAAATGTATAGAGTCAAAGCTTGATGTAGTCATTGCGTTCTAGGAATATGGGACCAAATACTAAACTTTTGACTACTTTAATACACATATAAGTGAATTTGTCCCAATACCTTTGGTGCCCTAAAAGGGGAGGACTATGTACAAAAAGTGCTGACATTTATTTTAAGTGTAGGCGGGTGTAACAAACACATGTATTGTTAATTATTCATGTATTCGTCATGTATTTCCACATCATTTTAAAAATCATCATTATTTTCATTATTATTAGCAACAACTTTTACTACTTTTGTCCTGAGGGTTTACATATTTCTGAAGGTGCTCTGGAAACGGCTAGGTTTTGAGGTACACAGGTAAAGGCTTGATGGATATACTGGTCTAGGTGTAGCAACTTAACTGGTTTATAGGCCTACTGATGTAGGAGTGGTGAAGCACGGTGAAACTCATGTGATCTGTCACTCACCCATGCCTTCTTTGTCACCCCTGTTGTTGTGTTGCAGATTGGAGCTAGCAGACAGGTCCTCTGGGATGGGCATGGCCTCGTCGTTCTCCTCAGACACATCATTGGGAGGGGGGCTGTCCCTGCCTACATGGGGAAACGCCAGCAAACCCATTAGTCACCAGAACATGGTTCATTATTGCTCATAAGATAGAACCAGAATGATCTATAATCCATTACATGTGGTATGACTGTGCCACTCAGCTTGGGCTCTGTGCAACTCACGCTGTGCTTCTCTGTTCTACCAGACATGCTCCTACAGTACCAGTTCTGAAAACAGAAGCTCTTACCTGGCATCTGAGACATCTCCTGTGCCTCCTCCGTCTCCATTCGGTGCAGGTACTCTAATGGGATAGAGAGACACAGAGATGTAGATGTGTTTAAATGTAATCAACGGCTCCGCAGGGCTGAAAAAACACAACATTATAAAAAGCCACAGCTGACTAAAGGGGTGACCTCTCTCTGTACAACTCCGTCACCCCGGCAAGATCACTCTTGTCACACCGAAAGACACACCACTGTCCCCCACATTACATTACAAAGAATTACAGACATTTTCATTACAAGTCTGACAGAGAGGGCGGGCTGGGAGAGTGGCTTGGCCCCGCATGATGGGCTATGGTGATAGGGGTGCTGGGAAGGGGCTTTCAGACCACATTTGTTATTTATTGTTAATTTCCTGCCACGTAATCATCCACAAATGCAAACTGACTGCCGCAAAATTAAGCAGAAAATTAACTGGCCCTAGGTCACTGAGGATGCGGCTGTTTGCCCGTGCCAAGCTTATCGTCGCTCGTGTTCGCTCTAATTTACTGAGCATGCATCGCTGAGCGCGCCACTACCCGAGCAAAGACGTGTGCGAGAGGCGCCGCAATCAGAAACAAAGAGAGAGGAGAGGATGAAAGAGAGAGAGAGGAAGAGGGAGACAGACAGTCCGAGAGAGATGCAGAGCGGGACCCGGAAAGAGAGAGCGAGACAGAGAAAGATAGAGAGGGGGACGATACAGAGATAGAGAGGGGAGGGAACCAAGACAGACAGGGAGTGTGCCAGAGAGCGAAAGTGGAGAGAGAGAACCAGGGACAGAGAGATCGATAGAGGAAGGCCGAGGGGCCCCGAAGTAAGTTTCTCTCGCACAAGAGGAGGCAGTTTAGTGAAGAAGAGCACATCCCCTGGCCAGAGCCTGCTGCATATCTGAGGAGTCACCAGTGCGCGTGGCCCCATTAATAATGCATCCCCCTCAAGCCTGCAGCAGATGGGCACAACAGCCTCAGCCTCGGCACCGCCACTTCAAGAAGGCCCTTGGTGGAGCCGCTTGCCCGGCCCAGCCAGCCACACAGGGAGAAGTGAAGCTCCCTAAAATAGCGAAGCAAGCCCAAGGGAGAAGGGGAACCTAGGCCTTCCTGTTTTACTGACAGATGGCTCCACACATTTGGAACAAATAGTGGGAAGCCACCAAGCAGCCCCCGCCGCTGTCGCAACGCACAATGTTCAGCGGACAGGCGAGTCGAGGCTGAGGTTCCACAACCCACAGACACCCAGGACCCACGTGGGGGAGGTGGTGGGGGGGTTGCCGAGGGGGTGGGAAGGGCAGAGGTCATTAGTGCAGGAGATGTGGCGCAGAAAGCGCAGTGGGTGTTGCGTGCTGGTGTGTGTCGATATAAGACTAGGAGGCCATGCCTGCGTCATCATTCTTTAGCATCTGGAGTTTGGAGGTCGAGAGGGGGTGGTATTCTCATGTGCCCTTTTTTTCTGGGCAGATGGTGCGAAGGGAAATACTGATGGTGTTGGTGGGGGACTTTGACAGAAGTGAGAAATGCATTCCCATGTTAAACCACAAGCGAGTTGTGTAGGCATGTGGAGAGCAAGGTGCATGAGAACATTCAGGAAGTTGTATTTTCACCCGAAGTGACACTGTTCTTACTTTTAGTATGCTGATGCTAGATTCAAGTCATTTTTTGGGGGACGGGGAGCATTTTTCACACCATACTTTTATTCCCTGTCTAAGGCTCACGGTAACGTTTCATTTTAAACCACAGGCGTTTGTGAAAAAAGATAATTAGTTGAATTTCTTGCTGTAATGTTTTTTTCCCTTGTTGATGATTCTCAATATATTGTATATTTTGTGGATGGTTTCATTCAGACAATATTCCAGAATGACACCACCTTCTAAAGTCCAGTATGACAAAACAAGGCCCTAACGGCAACAGCTGCTTTCTGAAAGTGCCTCATAAAGGGCAGGAAGAGTCATGGCAGTGGGTTTGAGTGCACTAACTAAGGGGAGGAGAGACAGGAAGAGGGCTGTGGGTGCACAACACCCTCAGTCCTAACTCAAGGGATTGTGTGTGTGTGTGTGTGTGTGTGTGTGTGTGTGTGTGTGTGTGTTGTGTGTGTGTGTGGTGTGTGTGGTGTGTGTGGGGGGGGGGGGGTGGATGGATGGATGGAGGGGTGGGGTGGAGGGGCTGTGCAGAGCAGGGTGCGAACACATGAAAGGGAGCAGGGTGGAGACTGAAACAGCCAAACCGTTAAACAGCCAAAGTGGACTACACCAGCACACTTTGGATAATGGGAGGAAGTAAAAACGGACAGACAGGGTTTTAGAACATAAACTATAATCTAGCAACTCATATTCATCCTTAAATGTTGGAATATCAACAAAAAACATATGCAAATAACATGGGGGCTAAAACGAATGAATAAAACAGTCATATATGAAAATCAATACAATCTAGGTGGTGGTATAGAACATCAGGCTAAGTTTTTCATACGTTTTTGTTGTTGGTGAAAATTAAAACAAGAAATGTATCATATCAAGTATTCTTACAGAAATGTTTTTGTTCCCAAACTATTATTAGTATATGCTGCTTCTGTGAGAAGTGTGATTCAAAACTGTACTTGAAAATACTAATTTGTTTCTCCAGAAAATTCCTTTTGACATATGGCATACAAAAACCAATCACTCATTTGGACAAGAAATTAAGAACAGTGGCTTTTGTGGCATTTTTTTCCTAAAATACAACGTTATCAGTTTGATTAATATATTTTGATACTGAGATTTAAAAAATTGATATGACATTTTGTGTACTGAGTCCCACCTCATCCATTGCGGTGTTAAATAAAACAATATTTGTGCCATAACTCGCTCATGCCTTACCAGCGACCCACCTGTGGTTCCAAACCCACAATTTGGGGAACCATGCCCTACTACACTATACCACGTAATATAATGAACAGTCAAAACAGTAATCTTTTAACATTTTAGAGCGATTTCTCATTGGCAATTAAGGAAATGTGTCTCCATGAATTGAAAGATGATAATCTTTACTGAGCAGATGTTTGGGCACCTATTGTAAGGGTTAGAATGGCTACATTACAGGAGCGAAAGGAGTTTCCTTATAGGGTCTTCAATTGCATCTGACACACTTCATTACACTAGTATTCAGTGACGATCATTTTAATAACTGTCTTTCTTTCGCTTACCCCTTCCTCAGTCTGCTAGTAATACGGAAGTGGATGTGTCCACAAGCATGTGTTTGCCGCATTTCAACCCTCCTCAATCCGAAGAAGCAGATACATAAAATGTCCTAATTGTGCTATGGGGTGGGGTGCAAGTCATTGCTTGATTTACTAATAGTCATTTCAATATACTAAATTGATTTCATATGAGGGCAAGTACATTTGACTAGTTGTTGTGTTTTTCATTTTGGATTCGTTTTTAAAGTCAACTTTGAAAAAGTATGTAGGCTACTACCATCAAATTGAAATGCAAGTGTTTAGCTGCCCTAAAAGAAGTGAGTACTTTTTAAGAACACCTGCTCTTTCCATGACAGACTGACAAGGTCAATCCAAATGAAAGCGTCAGTCAGTTTTTGCCCAGTGGGAGGCTATGTTAACAAAATTGATAATATTGTTATCAACACATTAAATCAAGTTAAAACCATATCCACATTGCTTTTGATGCTTTGTGAGTACAAAATGGACAATGCAGCAATGATATACCTTATTATTTTTAACCAAATTAATTAGACTTGAGTTGGATTTTACATTGTTTATTTATATCGTTCTACGTTATAGGAATATAATAACCTACGAGTTAAAGTTTGTAGAATTATATGTCCCAGTGCACAGAAGTGTGAGAAGTTTTGTGGACTTGTTTCCCCAATTTTTCTCTCAAAATGAATCTTCCATTGGTGTTTTTGTTGAATGTCAGTTTCACAACATGTTAACCGTTACTTGAGTCCTGCCCACCAATACTATCAACACACATGTTATATTCGGCTCAGACGAACCAATGATTGCGAACGTCTTGGGCACCTTGAAACAGAATTTCGAAGTGTGTGTGTGTCTTTTTCATGTAACTTTGAGAAAGCAGAGAAACATATGACGTGTTTTATACTGTAGGCTACGTAGTTAGTTATAGCTAATTAGTTTCCGCGGTTTCATTGAGGAGTGTTAATATAATGTTTATGCGTTTATTTTAACTCAGGCCTACTTCGTTTGATTTGTCATAATATGAAGTGGATTTATGAAATAAGAACTCCAGCTTGAATGACATGAAGTAAAATAGTTATAATTAGATATTCATTCTGGATGCGCACAGTTGCAACAGGTGGTGATCTGGTACGAAAAGTGAAAGGAGTCTATGTAAAACTTGCAAACCACAAAAACGTATTTTTGTTTTAATATGAACCATAATTATTTTAGGCTTAATCGTCAATGGCAAGAAGTATATCCTAATGCTTCTATATGGTCAAGATAATTGTGAGCAATTCCTGCAATCTCCAAAAAGGAGTATGGGAAAAGAGGAACATTTTCCATTATTCCATTATTTTCCTAAGTGCGTTTGATATTAACTACAATGCTGATCAAAATTGTATAACATTCATTAAACATGACAATTGCCCTTGACTTTTTGGTCAAATCCGTTACATGCGCCACTATACAAATACTCGCATCACAGGATTTCAGACGCTCGCGCACCTGCACCAGACTTCAGGACAATGTTTTCCAATCCGCTACATAGTTCATTTTTTAAGAGTAAGGCCCTTTCTTACTATTTAGAAATACGAATAAGCGCTTTAAATTAGTTCGAAGTGAACAAGCATCGTGAAAGTTACTCTACCTGCTATTCCTTGAGTTTGCAATATGAAGTTCTTCCAACTCTCCCCCGCTCCATGTGCAGAAGTTCGAAGCGCCGCGGCAGCCCCATGGAACTCTGCCCTCGGTCCCTCCCCTCTCCACTGTACTTCCTCTTTCCAGCCTAACATTTCAATGTTTCTGTGCTCGACTGAGGCATTTTGCTTGCTTTTATCCAGAGGTCGAGTCTGCTTGGGGAGTGGAGGCAGCAGCCCTTGGCACTTGCTTTGTATCGTGCCAATAAAAGCTGACACCCAGTAGACCATTACTGGCAGCCATGCATGAGATGGGATGAGGCGCACAGGAGACTGGACGGTTCATTGTTTATTTATTTATTTCGTAGAGAAGGATGGGGACTCCTCACTTGCATATGGGCAGCTCCCCTTCGGTCACCTGTTCTGGCATCCTATAAGAGTCACAGCGCAATTAAAACTACACCTGTGTTGGTTTCAAATTATGTTTAAACAAATATTGTGACAGGTACACCACAACCATTGTGGAAGGTTGCATCTTTCCATGTGCTTTTGTAACAACAAATGAATATGATCTCATATGCTCCCCTACACTTTCATACCATTCGAACACATTTCATTATTGAATCATGAATAATTCAGTGACATTATAGAAATGTAGGCTAGTAGGCCTGTGCGCTTAATCATCCAAGGTTTTCCATTGTTATCCCATCTTTCCAGTAGGACAGAGACCTTTGAGGTGGCAGTGGTTTGCTGAAAAACGAGAAAAACAGATACGTCTCTATCAGGTGATGCTAACTGAGGATAATGCTCTGGTCTAGAAGTCTCATTTGAAATAATTTATTCCAAGCAGCTCTGCGATTGAAAAAAATGTGAAAGAGAAGTCAAATGTATTAAACACCTAATTACACTTTAAAGGGACTCCTAAAGACAAGCAACCAATTGACTCATTGCTACTGTCTCATTGATACTGTATATATACTGATTTGTATCAGCTGCTTCCTTGTTTAGGAGTACCTCAGCATGTCCCCCCATTGGCAGACTGGGCAGTGTGGATGGATTGCACGAAGAAGTGCTACCTCTCTTCGCCAAACCCCCCACCTTTTTACTCATGTCACTACTATATAATTGCATTTTTGTTTAGTGCACTGAATTAAAGTTCTGCCAACATAGTAGCAGCATTTTAGCCAACATATTTTAGGGCACATTAACTTTCGTTTTTTTTTCTTCAGAAAAATCATAGTAGTTTGTAAATGCATATTTAAAAAACGAACTTGTTAAGGATATTGGTCTATTACAGTATTGCATGCACAAATGGGATATTGCCTCAAATTATTCAAAGCGATATAATTTGTGGATTAATATTTATAGAAATAGTCAATAAATAATGAGTAATATACCTCTTATTTTTTTCAAACAAATCGGCTCATTTCTCTGCCATGTTTAGTCATTATACCTTAAATGAAGTTTCTGGTACAGTGAATCTTTGCTGCAATATACTATGAGAAAAGTGACTGTTTCTCCCATTATCCCATTCTTTTCTAACCTTTCTGAGTGGTGTTATCTGTGGAGATGCTGCATGTTCTAGATAGCTAAATCCCCTAACTGTACACAGTGGACGGCAGCCCTTATCTCAAAAGTAGCACAACATTCACAGGCAGTTGGGGCTGGTCATGGCGCAAAAGAGGAACTTTTTGCAGGAGTGTGTTTTTGGTCTGTTGTTTCCACATGCTGCTATGGATTACAACAGTCTCCAAAGAGTTATTTTGATTCAGTCTCTATGAAGGCTAAGGTACCTTTTAGCTACAGTACAGGTCCGGTAAGGAACATACTGTGAGTGCGAGGCCAATAGAAAGAGTTGTGTCATAGCAGAATTAAGGGCCCTGTAGCCCAACTCCTGACCAGAGGCCAGACAGAGGGAATCTCGGAGCAGAAGCTGAATCAGCACAATGCACATTCCAATCATGACCAGCAGAGGAGCATGGTTTTCCCAGCTGTAGAGATAGCACCCTATTCCGGTGACACAGCAGATCTTCTCGCGTGTGGGGCCACACCAGGACACGGGGACACAGTCTAGTTTAAAGAGAGGTTTAGTCCATCAGGTTTACAGTACTTATATTTCTCTCAGCAGGTGGCACAGTTTTGTTTCCTGAGCACTACTTTTGAAACTTTTAGTGACATTAATAACGTGTACAGGTATAATGGGTTATGATGAGGTTATAATGCATTGTAAGACTTATAGTGAGCTTGGGTATGTCTTGATATCATCTTATATTGATACTGAGTGGATAAAAGCCCTTAGTTAAAAATGTCCTACGTTGAGAGACATAACATTTTATATTTATAAGCCTTATTATAAGACATGATACATAATCATATATGCTTATAACAAGTTATGAAGCATTATACTGGCAGGCTTTAAGTGTTACCAAATGATCCATCGCAATGTTTTATTTCACACAGTGGCTTTCATAAACATACAGTAATGACTTGTTATGGAATGATCATCATATAGACCAGACCACATACACCAAACACAGACCAATGAACAAAATATCCAACCTGTTTCTTATTTCATGGATCTTTAAGCAGTATTCACAGCTTCAAATCTGGAAGCACGAACAGCATGTAGCCCTTAATTGGTTTCAACACCTTTATAAGTCAAAGACGTTCAAGACCGGTAATCACGTTAAATAGTCAAATTTATCTAAAAAGTCAATTGGAAAGTGAAAAACACTTATTTTGGAATGTATTATGCTGTGGAATGTCAGAGTAAATTAAATTCCCCTCTGCACACTAAAGCATCAATTTCCTTATGGTAATTATCTGCTGGAATGAATGTGTTACTAGAAGGAGTCAGGCATGCTTGACATTTAGCCTCTGTATGGAGAAACGAAGACAAAAAAATAAGATGAGGAAGAGAAATTAATCTACTGGCTAGGCAGGCATTGGAAGATCCTGAAGGATAGTGGGTGATTTAGTCATTGTGTTAGTCAACTCTGCTTTGAAAAGGGGACCAATAATGAGATTCAGTCCATTGGCAACCTTGTAGGAAAGGGAGGGTGTTTTAGGGGGAGGTAGCTAAAGCAAAACTATCAATACGCTCCTTGGCAATGAAGAGGCATGATGATAATAAATACAAAAATCTCCGTTTTTTTTATTTTTATTATCTCAGTAAACAATGTACACAGCCCCTGAAGCATACCTGTATGTCTGCAGTATGCCTATGTATCTGAAGCCTTAGGAAAGTTATAGAGAATCTGCTGCTAAACTGCTACTCCGGCAGTTAGTAACAAACTACACAGTAAAAAACAGGATGAAAACAGAGTCTAAACTGACTTTTAATTAAGAAACTTTTAATTTCTAGGTGTGAAATTGTGATTGTCAAGCAGTTCTATCAAAGATAAGTAAGAAAGTTTCTGATACCTGTGACATTGAGCTAATAGGCAGAGACACCTTTTCATGACAATGACGATAGGAGTTGGCAAAGACACAGATCTGGGACCAGGCTAGTCAGAGACGTCTTGTTTCCTCAGTCAGAGACAGGAACAGAGCAGAACCATGCAGATGGATGGTCGTTAGCACATGCCAATCACTGAATGTCGAGCAGAGTCGCCCACACCCACACTCTCAGAAGAAAGGGCAAGGTTAGCATACAGTATTGTTCCCTGGGGTAAAAAAATATGAAAATACACATAATGTACCTTCAGAGGTACACATATGATCTCACACGGCACTGTTTGGTACCTTTTGGGGTACATGTGCAGATAATCTAGTATAATGGTACATTTTTACACCCAATATTATGGAAATAAAGATATAATAATTGGAGGTATGGCTTAGTGGAGGTGTGGCTTTAAGTTAGTTATTTTTGGCCACCCGTGAGTGGAAGTGTTTTACCAGTTTAAGTGATCTATGGTTATGTTAATTACAGTTTGAACATGTCACAGCCAGTTCTGAAGCCTTTATAAAGGCTTACATAAGAGCATGTGACAATAAAGAGCTGTAATAAATATTGTAGTGACCTTAACCAACACTGAGCGACCTAGTCAAGAGGTACGGTGTTGGCTTGACTGTCACTGGACCCAGGTTCGAGTCCCAGTCGAGGTTACCCGCTGAATTTGCTAAATTGGCGTCAGAAGTGGAATGGCGGAAAGACGTGTACACGTGAAGGACTTGGCGTAGAGAAGAGGTACATTTCTGCCAATTTAAAAAAACAAATGGCTTTGTCACTGTACCCTAAAAGAGCACATTTTTACCTTWTGGCTATTTTAAAGTACGAACTGCAAGGGTATGATTATGTACCTATAACTAATGATACAATGGACGCACTTTACAGGGTACCACTACAGTGACAAACATTTGTACTCCTTTAAAGTACAATTCATTCAGGAGTGAATGTTATTTATAATAAGGGCTACATGGAAAAAATCGGACCTCTCTGAAAAGAAAATGGATATTCCTCCATTCAGCAAAATATATTTAACCTAAACCCTCYCTGAACCATTTACCCTCACTTCTTGGACAGACCAGAGCCTTAGATATGCAGTTTTCGAAACTGTTCTTTGTCCTGTAAGCATTACATGGCAACGCAGAAATTTTGATAGGGCACAAGGCTGCAGGCCAAAAGGTTGTGGGTTTGCAGACCACCGTTGACAAGAATAGGGGTGGAAAAATGGCCTTTATAGTAAAAGTATTGCATGAATCTATCATAGTATTTGCAGATCTGTGAAAATATTGCTTTTTATAAACATTTAATGAAATTCTATGACATTGTACATATTAGAATAATATTTTTTAATACCACTCAAATTACCGAAATTACAGGCTAAGAAGGGACAGAGATAGGTTAATCTTTTCATATTTCTGCAATGCCAAATCAGTGTGTCTTGTTTGCAATGAAACTATCTGAGAAGTCATCAGGAATCTGAGCATGGTACTTTCACAATTTAGGCCAACATTTCCACCCCAGACAGAGTAGGCCTACAGACACATAAAAAGGTCAGCTTTAAAAACCTTTTAAATGCAACTACAGTTGAAGTCGTAAGTTTACTTAGGTTGGAGTCATTAAAACTTGTTTTTCAACCACTCCACAAATTTCTTGTAAACAAACTATAGTTTTGGCAAGTCGGTTAGGACATCTACTTTGTGCAACTTTTGTAATTTTTCCAACAATTGTTTACAGACAGATTATTTCACTTATAATTCACTGTATCACAATTCCAGTGGGAAGTTTACATACACTAAGTTGACTGTGCCTTTAAACAGCTTGGAAAATTCCAGAAAAGGATATCATGGCTTTAGAAGCTTCTGATAGGCTATTTGACATTATTTGAGTCAATTGGAGGTGTACCTGTGGATGTATTTCAAGGCCTACCTTCAAACTCAGTACCTCTTTGCTTGACATCATGGGAAAATCAAAAGAAATCAGCCAAGACCTCAGAAAGAAAATTGTAGACCTCCACAAGTCTGGTTCATCCTTGGGAGAAATTTCCAAACGCCTGAAGTTACCATGTTCATCTGTACAAACAATAGTATGCAAGTATAAACACCATGGGACCACGCAGCCATCATACCGCTCAGGAAGGAGACGCGTTCTGTCTCCTAGAGATGAACGTGCTTTGGTGCGAAAAGTGCAAATCAATCCCAGAACAACAGCAAATGACCTTGTGAAGATGCTGTAGGAAACAGGTACAAAAGTACCTATACCCACAGTAAAACGAGTCCTATACCGACATAACCTGAAAGGCCGCTCAGCAAGGAAGAAGCCATTGCTCCAAAACCACCATAAAAAAAGCAAGACTACGTTGTGTTAGCAAATCCAAGTTTATAATTTTAAAAGGCTAATTGATCATTAGAAAACCCTTTTGAAATTATGTTAGCACAGCTGAAAACTGTTTTTCTGACTAAAGAAGCAATAAAACTGGCTTTCTTTAGACTAGTTGAGCCTACTTTCAGCACCATGAGCTGTGCATTTATGATAGATTGTACCGTGGCTGCTACTTCAAAGTTTCAGCACCACAATGTAGGTCATTTGAATCTGGCTTATTGTGAGGCCAATAACTCTGATAAATAGGCCTACGTCATGCCATTGTTTTTAATCCAATTAAAGTAGTAGCAAGCTATCAAAGTTGACCTCTGGTGATCCTTCTCAACTTTGCGTTCTCTTTCTCAAATTGAATAGAACATAGGCTATAGGCTACAAAGTGCATTTTTTTGGAGTAGGCCTAATAAAAAAAAACAAAAATTGCACGAGGCCTTTGACACTCCTCCTGAACTGCCACTGTAGGTCTACACAGCATGGTAAGGCAGAACACAAAAACGTTTTTGATCAGCAAGATCAGAGCATGCCGGGGCACAGGGTTGGAATATCCATTGCAGTGTGTAATGCAGTTTTATTCCTGCATTACACACTGCATTACACACTGTAGCCTAGTTTTATTCACACCATCCCAGCAGCTCATCCATAATGCTCTGTGCTCTGTGCTTCTCCCGAGCATGCACTTTGTAGTATGGATAATTTGATTGAGACCACAATAAATAGCCTATAGGTGCACTTGATATTGCGCGCCAAGCGGAGAATCAGAGATGAGGAGTGGCATCGGGCACACATCAATATATAGCCTAATAAGCAACTAATTCCTAAACACTGACAAATATTGATATTTCATCAAATACAAATGGCATGACCCTCCCCTGGACTAGATTAAAATATATTTAAAAAATACTAAACCCTCCCCTTGACTGAAATTGAAAAAGCATGACCCTCCCCCATTTTCCTCCAGGTACCCATTCTGTACATTTCTATCCATCCCTTACCTTCTGCTTTTGCCACCTCAGTAATCTCTCGTGGACACACTACGTAAACATTCTGGCACCTTAATTGAGCATCTGACCAAATTACACCAGATTTTTGTTCTGGGTTAATCAAGATTACTGTCTCAGTAAGAAGCCTCCACAAGGGGGAATGGGGAACGTTGCATGAAAAGTCTATACAGTAAAAAATARAAGGTGCCCGAACAGTGTTTTGAGCGGTTAAGGCAGCTGTCCTRGGCACAAATGTGATTCCCGGCCTGTGTGGTATCGAATCCCGTCTTCACAATGAGATAGATGGTTTAGCTCAGTGTGAGCATGATATAGATCTCAGTGAGCGTGAACGTCTTCCCTGGTTGAGGATTGAGGAGAAATTGACGACTTGTCTTTTTGAGAAACATTTGTGTGTCGAACATTCCTAACAACCTGTATAATTTATTTGCGTACACTTCAAACATACATTCAATCTTTGTACCTGTCRTGATTATGGTGATACTATTTATCAAAGTGCAGCTGCCACTACTCTTAAACCCCTGGATGCCGTTTATCATAGAGCACTTTGTTTTATAACAGGATACAGATTTATTACTCATCACTGCATTGTTTACCAAAAGTTTGGCTGGACCTCTTTAAAGTCACATAGATCTCATCATTACGCTCTTTTTGTTTATAAAGCCCTGCTCCATAAGCTTCCAACTTACCTAACATCACTGTTAAGATTTAAAATGACAAGTTATCAAACCCGTTCACTTTGGAAACTAAATTTCCTTGCTGGTTTCCAGTTTGCATAGTCCAGTGTAGTTCTTTGAGGGCCATTGTGGTTTTGGCTTGAGGGGGAATATACATGGCTGTAACTATAACCGAAGAGAATTCTCTTTGGGAGGTAATACGGTTGGCATTTGATTGTGAGGTATTCTAGGTCAGGTGAACAAAAGGACTTGAGTTTCGGTATGTTATCACAATCATACCATGAGTAGTTAATCATGAAACATACACCCCCGCCTTTCTTCTTCCCGGAGAGTTCTTTATTCCTGTCTGCGCTATGTACTGAGAACCCAGCTGGCTGTATGGAAGGGGACACTATATCCCGAGAGAGCCTGGGAAACAGAGTATGTTACAATCCCTGATGTCTCTCTGGAAGGAGATCCTCGCCCTGAGCTCGTCTATGTTATTATCCAGAGACTGAACATTAGCAAGTAATATACTTGGAAGCGGTGGGTGGTGTGCATACCTCCTGAGTCAGACTAGAAGTCCACTCTGAATATCTCTTCTCCGCAGGCYATGTTTTGGAGCAGCCTCTGGAATAAGTTAAATTGCCCTGGAGGGTACGAACAAAGGATCCAATTCGGGAAAGTCGTATTTCTGGTGGTAATGCTGGTGAGTTACCGCTGCTCTGATTTCCAAAAGTTCTTTCCGGCTGTATGTAATAACACAAAACATTTTCTGGGCAAAAAATGAAGAAATAACACACAAAAAAAACTAAATAGTGCAAAGTGTCTTAGGAGCTAGAAGCAGAGCTGCCCTATCTGTCGGCGCCATCTTACTATCTTAACATACCCCACCAGACACGCCACTATGGGTTTCTTCACTGTACCCAAACAGTACAGAAAACTGATTTAAATCAGAAAACTGATTTAATGTGTTTAGGGCCATGTTTAGGTCCATGTCATGTTTAGGACCTCTTCCCTTTTTACACATTTTGTTACGTTCCAGCCTTATTCTAAAATGGATTCAATAAAAAAAGACATTTTTGCAAAAAAACAGGTACCTTATTTACGTAAGTATTCAGACCCTTTAATATGAGACTCAAAATTGAGCTTAGGTGCATCCTGTTTCCATTGATCATCCTTGAGATGTTTCTACAACTTGATTGGGGTCCACTTGTGGTAAATTAAATTGACTGGACATGATTTGGAAAGGCGCGCACACACCCGTCTATGTAAGGTCCCACAGTTGACAGTGCATGTCAGAGCAAAAACCAAGCCACGAGGTTGAAGGAATTGTACGTAGCGCTACGATACATGATTGTGCCGAGGCACAGATCTGGGGATGGGTACCAAAACATTTCTGCAGCATTGAAGGTCCCCAAGAWCACAGTGGCCTCCATCATTCATAAATGCAAGAAGTTTGGAACAACCAAGACTCTTCCTACAGCTGGCCGCCCGGCCAAACTGAGCAATCGGGGGAGAAGGGCTTTGGTCAGGGAGGTGATCAAGAACCCAATGGTCACTCTGACAGAGCTCCAGAGTTCCTCTGTGGAGATGGGAGAACCTTACAGAAGGACAACCATCTCTGCAGCACTTCACCAATCAGGCCTTTATAGTAGTGGCCAGATAGAAGCCACTCCTCAGTAAAAAGGCATCCAGAGAATCCGGCCACACAGCCCGCTTGGAGTTGGCCAAAAGGCACCTAAAGGACTCTCAGACCATGAGGAACAATATTCTCTGGTCTGATGAAACCAAGATTAAACTCTTTGGCCTCAATGCCAAGTGTCACGTTTGGAGGAAACCTGGCACCATCCAGGAAACCTGGCACCATCCATGGTGGTGGCAGCATCATGCTGTGGGGATGTTTTTCAGGGGCAGGGACTGAGAGACTAGTCAGGATCGAGAGAAAGATGAACAGAGCAAAGTACAGTGAGATCCTTGATGAAAACCTGCTCCAGAGCGCTCAGGACCTCAGACTGGGGCGACGGTTCACCTTCCAACAGGACAACAACCCGAAGCACACAGCCAAGACAATGCAGGAGTGGCTTCGGTACAAGTCTCTGAATGTCCTTGAGCGGCCAAGCCAGAGCCCGGACTTGAACCCGATCGAACATCTCTGGAGAGACCTGAAAATAGCTGTGCAGCGGCYTGCCCCATCCTAACTGACAGAGCTTGAGAGGATCTGCAGAGAAGAATGGGGGAAATTCCCCAAATACTGTACAGGTGTGCCAAGCTTGTAGCGTCATACCCAAGAAGACTCGAGGCTGTAATCGCTGCAATCGCTCTTTGTTGTGCTTCAACAAAGAGTAAAGGTTCTGAATACTTATGTAAATGTGATATTTCAGTTTTTCTATTTTTTAAACATTTGCAAACATTTCTAATAACTTGTTTTTGCTTTGTCATTATGGGGTATTGTGTGTAGATTGATGAGGGGAAATAAACAATGTAATCAATTTTAGAATAAGGCTGTAACGTAACAAAATGTGGAAAAAGGAACACTTTCCAAATGCACTGTATTTTATGTTTTGTGTGGACTCCATGCTGCGGCATGTGCAATAGCTAATGGGGATCCTAATAAACTAAACTAAACGTTATATGTTCCATCTATCTGTCATCTTCATTCCATGCCTTTACTAGTCAATAAAACTGGAAAAAATACTTCAAATATAAGAAAAAAACTAACGATGATCAAGCATATACAGATATATTATATGATCCAAGTATGTAGGACTCAGGAGCTGTACGACAGCTGCATGTAAAGGAAAGCAAACAAAAACTGAAGACACTATTCACATAAGAACCTTTTGAACTACCTCTCTCTGTGGAAGGAGAGTGAAAACATTTCCATTTCAGCCACAACTGTTTCACACACATGAGGTTTGACACCAGATGTGTCAGCAGTCAGGCTGTTGAACCATTAGGGAGGAAATCCCTAAATCGGTCCAGAGGCCCTACACATAGTGAAAGCTAATGTGAATTTGAAAAGGTCTTAAACCACTAGCTAAACGATTATTGTATCCTTGTGAACTGTGTTTTATTATTGAATTGAAATATATTGATTTCTAATGGTGCATAACTAGTGGTGGTATTGAAGAGGAACATGTGGGAACTCAGTCTGTTGTTTTTTAAGGTAAATTCTAGTTTTATTTGATTGAGTTCACTGTGAATTTCTTCCAACCCATTCTACAATTCCTTCCACCCCTGCGCAACATATTACTTTTGGAGAAATTTTACAACTTTGGGCTTTGACAACACATTCGAGTCAATCTCACCAAGCTAAATCCTGGAAAGACTATTTTCAACGCAGAAACATATATTAGATGATGGACAAGAGACAGGAAAGCAGCACACCCCAGTTTCCTGTCAACAGATGAACCTGTAACAGCACTCTGTCTTTTATTCACCTTACTGCAGATCTAAGCATTCACTTAAAGAATTACCCGTCTAGATTTGTATTACTCAATAAGTGTTATACCTGCATGATATACCTACAGTAAAATAGATCCCTTATGGGGATATTTACATTGACTACACACACATACACATTTCTTATTCATTGCAGCCTTCGTAAAGAACTGGGTCTTGGTTAGTGCTCTCACTGTTTTCTTGTTCGGTGGCTGCGTGGCCGGATTCTCTGGACGCCTCTTCTCGACAGCTAAACAACTGTACCTTCACACACACATGCACGCACGCACACGCACACACGCAGGCTGGAGAGGACAATGATAACAAAAAGCTCACAGCCCTGAAGTCACAAAACCACTCATCTAAATCAGGGGAATTATGCTAATGAGGTCTTTCATTATTCTCCAACTCAGCCAGAATCAGTCATTGACATCACATCATTATAGATCTATTCACACACACAGATTGGATGGCATAAAATGGACGACTACACCTTCCAAAGTTTCTCATACGTTTTGTTTAATATTTCTCATGTGTTCTTGAAGAGGCATTAAATAGGAAAAACTGGTCGCTTGGAGTGTAGGAATGGGTTTTGTGGAGGCACAGTGGTCACCATTCTGGACAGAGGTGCAGTACGAGCATAAGCGGGAGGATTCCATAAACCCGGATTGGTCCTGTGAAACACATCAACACAGAGGCAGTTAGTTGGAGCATAAATAATATTAAAAGCGGAATTCTAACACATACTTAACTGTGAACATAACTCTCTCTGACCATACAAAAAAATCATGAAAAAATTTGCACAATTAAAGAGGTAATAAGTTACGATGAATGGGATTTTTTTTTTATATGGAGCTCACCTAAAGTTACAGTCCTGACTTTACAAACATTGGCCCGGCATTTAACTTACCCACTTTAATTTTGGAAATGTTTCAATGGTAGGGTTGCAAAACTCCTGGTAATTTTCAGAAACGATGGTAATTAACAGMTTATTTTGAAAATAATAATGACAAAGCAAACACAGGTTTTTAGAATTTTTGCAAATGTATTTAAAATAGAAAACGGAAATATCACATTTAGATAAGTATTCAGACCCTTTACTCGGGACTTTGTAGAAGCACCTTTGGCAGCCTAGAGTCTTCTTGGGTACGACGCTACCAGCTTGCACACCTGTATTTGGGGAYTTTCTCCCATTCTTCTCTGCAGATCCTCTCAAGCGCTGTCAGGTTGGATGGGGAGCATCGCTGCACAGATATTTMAAGGTCTCTCCAGAGATGTTCGATCGGATTCAAGTCCGGGCTCTGGCTTGGCTACTCAATGACATTCAGAGACTTTCAGAGACCATTCCTGTGTTGTCTTGGCTGTGTGCTTAGGGTCGTTGTACTGTTGGAAGGTGAACCTTTGCCCAGTCTGAGGTCCTGAGCGCCCTGGAGCATGTTTCATCAAGGATCTCTCTGTACTTTGGTCCATTCATCTTTCCGTTGATCCTGACTAGTCTCCCAGTCCCTGCCACTGAAAAACATCCCCTCAGTATGATGCTGCCACCACCATGCTTCACCGAAGGGATGGTATTGGCCAGGTGATGAGCGGTGCATGGTTTCCTCCAGACATGACGCTTGGCATTCAGGCCAAAGTGTTCAATCTTGGTTTCATCAGACCAGAGAATCTTGTTTCTCATGTTCTGAGAGTCCTTTAAGTGCCTTTTGGCAAACTCTAAAAGGGCTGACATGTGCCTTTTACTGAGGAGTGGCTTCCTCCTGGCCACTCTACCATAAAGAACTGATTGGTGGAGTGCTGCAGAGATGGTTGTCCTTCTGGAAGGTTCTCCCATCTCCACAGAGGAACTCTGAAGCTCTGTCAGAGTGACCATCGGGTTCTTGGTCACCTCCCTGACCAAGGCCCTTCTTCCCCGATTGCTCAGTTTGGCTGGGCGGCCAGCTCTAGGAAGAGTCTTGGTGGTTCCAAACTTCTTCCATTTAAGAATGCCACAATCCTGTCTCGGAGCGCTACGGACAATTCCTTCGACCTCATGGCTTGGTTTTTGCTCTGACATGCATGTCCAATCAATTGAATTMACCAATGGTGGACTCCAATCAAGTTGTAGAAACATCTCAAGGATGATCAATGGAAAKAGAATGCACCTGAGGTCAATTTCGAGTCTCATAGCAAAAAGGGTCTGAATAGTTATGTAAATAAGGTATTTCTAAAAACCTGTTTTCGCTTTGTCATTATGGGGTATTGTCTGTAGATTGATGAGGGAAAAKATTTATTTAATACATTTTTAAATAAGGCTGTAACGTAACAAAACGTGGAAAAAGTGAAGGTTCTGAATACTTTCCGAATGCACTGTATATGTAAAACATGTACATTTCACATTTTGGTAATTTAGCAGATGCTGTTATCTAGAGTGACACACAGTAAGTGCATTCTTCTTTAGACAGCTAGGTGAGACAACCACATAACACAGTAAAATATACAGCATACGAACATTCAATTCCAGCTAAACAATGGACATATAAAATTTAGCAAAAAATATATTTTTTTTTATACACATCTAACATCTATGAATAAAAAATCTGAGAACAGTAATATTTTATACACACATGAAGGTACCCATAAGCAATTATTTCTGATGAAAAAACACAAATGTGAAAATTTGGTGTATATAGCATTTTATAAATAAACTCTTCAATTGCCAATTGCGTAATTGTATGGTCCTGGTAGGTGCCAAGTGAGTATACAGTATGTACCGGCCTTGTTCACACTAGCAGTTTGAAGTGACTCAAATCCAATTTTTTGTATATCCYATTCTAATCAGATATTTCAGCCAAAAAGCACATGGAATCAGATATTTCAAGCCACATTTCAAACCACCTTCGTAGGTGAAATTAGATACAAATCTGAATACCGGCCATGCGACTTGTGTCTGCATGGTCAAATCWGATTTTTTTTTGTTGCCCTCAAGTGGTTTTTAGACTGTTATTTGACATAWCTTGGTAGCAACAGCTAACTGCCAAAATAAAGGAAACACTTGAGTAAATGAGGGATACAAAGTATATTGAAAGCATGCTTAGGGTTATGAATAAAAATGCTGGGCAGGCCTAGTTTCCCATTATTTTGGCTACCATGGCTAGAAGAAGAGATCTCAGTGACTGGTGTGATTGTTGGGGGACATTTGGCAGGAGCTTCAGTGGCGGAGACTGCTCAACTTACTGATGTTTCACTATATGGCATGGCCATCTAAGTCACCAGATTCAACCCAATTAAATGCTTATGGGAGATTGCGGAGCGGTGCCTTAGATATCGTTTTCCACCAACATTAACAAAACACCAAATTATGGAATTTCCTGGGAAGAATGGTGTCACATTTCTCRGATTGAGTTCCAGACAGTAGAATGCTCAATGAAGCTGTTCTGGCGGCTTGTGGTGGCCCAACGCCCTATTAAAACAATATGTTGGCATTTACCTGTAGTCTGTTGACAGTTTGACAAGAACATGTGGTAGCTAACTACCTTGCTAACTGTTTACAAACAAATTAGGGAATGTGCTAGCAAGCTAAACAGCTACCTATCTAGCTAGTTGACTGCTGTGGCGAGCCAAAAAGGACTTATCCTTTAAGGCTTTAAAAGTGTTCTTACACTATGATTTCGAACATTCAAAGCAACTGGGAGACTTCCATGGCAGGCATTGTTGTAACCAAAGCTTGCTACACAGCAACTTCTGAGTCGGAGGAAGCACAAGCACCGCCACCAATCAGCCTGTGCAACTGGACACCCACCGGCCATGACCATGACAACTAGCATAGGCATGTCAGCAAATGACTACAGTCTAAACACACAAATACGATTTGATCACTCGTAACTTGCTGTTTGGACAGTCAGAATTGCAAAACTGGATTTTTAAAAAACAAAACCGATTTGAGCATTAAGGCCTACAGTGTGAACAAGGCTTTTGAGGTCCTGTTAGGCAGATTCTGAATCAAGACTACACAGTCTGCGCAGTCTTGCCCTCTACCTATTTCTGTGTAGATAGGACAGGTTAAGCCTGATACAGAGGGTATTTCTTTTGGGCTGTTGTTTGTGTATATTTAGTATATCTACTTTGACTGCTACAAGGTCCCTATTATAAAAGCCTCCTTATGTCCAACAACTTGAACTTGAACTTTAATCATGGCTGCCAATTTGCAGAGTGAAGGAGAAAGGAGGATTGAGTGATAGTTACATTAGGTTCCATTTGATTGCTCTTAGGGTTGCAAAGGGAGGGAATATTAACAGTAACTTTAGAAATGTACCAGTAAACTACCGGAACCTTGGAAACTTTCAAGGATTTCATGTCATATGTGGGAAAAGGGGCTATCATGATTTGTATACGATGTGTCAAGTTCATGCTGTTAACCCAACCCTTTGTGTGTGAGGCCAACCCTGGGGTGCGTTCAGTTCGCCTCAATGTTTGCTATGTTGCGTGATAGCTTGTACGAAACAACGCGTATCTCCAAAACAGTGTGCAGCGTTCCTCAACAGCCTTTGAGGTACGTTTGCTCATGTTTGGTGCTTGTGGCGAGGTCTTGTGGCGAGGTCTCCGGCGCGGCCCACGCTTGGATTGCGTRCTACCTGACAGGTCGCTCCTACCAGGTGGCGTGGCGAGAATCTGTCTCCGCACCARGTGCTTTCACCACTGGTGTCCCCCAGGGCTCTGTTCTAGGCCCTCTCCTATTCTCGCTATACACCAAGTCACTTGGCTCTGTCATATCCTCACATGGTCTCTCCTATCATTGCTATGCAGACGACACACAATTAATCTTCTCCTTTCCCCCTTCTGATAACCAGGTGGTGAATCGCATCTCTGCATGTCTGGCAGACATATCAGTGTGGATGACGGATCACCACCTCAAGCTGAACCTCGGCAAGACAGAGCTGCTCTTCCTCCCGGGGAGACTGCCCTTTCCATGATCTCGCCATCACTCCTCCCAGAGTGCTAAGAACCTTGGCGTGATCCTGGACAACACCCTGTCGTTCTCAACTAACATCAAGGCGGTGACCCGTTCCTGTAGGTTCATGCTCTACAACATTCGCAGAGTACGACCCTGCCTCACACAGGAAGGCGCAGGTCCTAATCCAGGCACTTGTCATCTCCCGTCTGGATTACTGCAACTCGCTGTTGGCTGGGCTCCCTGCCTGTGCCATTAAACCCCTACAACTCATCCAGAACGCCGCAGCCCGTCTGGTGTTCAACCTTCCCAAGTTCTCTCATGTCACCCCGCTCCTCCGCTCTCTCCACTGGCTTCCAGTTGAAGCTCGCATCCGCTACAAAGCCATGGTGGTTGCCTACGGAGCTGTGAGGGGAAGGCACCTCGTACCTTCAGGCTCTGATCAGGCCCTACACCCAAACAAGGGCACTGCGTTCATCCACCTCTGGCCTGCTCGCCTCCCTACCTCTGAGGAAGTACAGTTCCCGCTCAGCCCAGTCAAAACTGTTCGCTGCTCTGGCACCCCAATGGTGGAACAAACTCCCTCACGACGCCAGGTCAGCGGAGTCAATCACCACCTTCCGGAGACACCTGAAACCCCACCTCTTTAAGGAATACTAGGATAGGATAAAGTAATCCTCTAACCCCCCCCCCCCCCCCCTTAAAAGAGTTAGATGCACTATTGTAAAGTGGTTGTTCCACTGGATATCATAAGGTGAATGCACCAATTTGTAAGTCGCTCTGGATAAGAGCGTCTGCTAAATGACTTAAATGTAAATGTATGTAAATGTCTGACCTGATCAATATGGGTGTGACCATCTGAAATCGCAAAACTTGTGCAGCACACTGTATGGTAGCTGRCCTCTGGGTCACCATAATCACAKAWTTTTTCAACTAGTCATTCAGTACAGTACCGTTTCCGTTAAATTCAACGTTGCACACCATTCTGTGATACCGAACTCAACCCTGGTTTGGTTGTCTCTGATTGGCCTCACGGGTGCACCTGCCTGGGTCCCTTTATAATGAGGCACGGACCCACCTTTGTCTCTCTCTCCTCCCGCACCTGCGGGAGCCCAACCCAAGCTCCAACCCAAGCTCCAGCTTTACGTGCCAACAGTGCCACATCAAAACCGAATGCCACCACGATAGCCACAGCCAGCTGGCCACCAAACACAACAGAACCAGCAATGAAGAAATGTCAAATTAGAAGTAGACGAATAGAAGCAGATGGATAGAAGCAGACGATCGGCCACAAACCCTCCACAAGGCGCAACACCACAACCACCGGGAGTTTGACAGGGCCTGGTCAGTTTGTTCTAAAGTTTTTGTGTGTGGTGAACTGTGGAGGCAAACGTAATTGAAGAAGACGAGGAAGTTGTAATTAGCAGCTTGAATTTGTGCTTTGCGGGGGGGGGGTTGAGTGAACAATTATGTGATGGTTGCAGTCTACAAAGATGAAATTGCATTGAATCAAATTAATTTGATTAATTGATTTACCACGCGTATGGCGGGTGCCGCTGCTTATGTTATATTCCCAGTCATTGTAGGGATCAGAAAGCTTGACCACTTTAGTGGGTCGTTCCACGAATAGAGTCCCTTTTATGTCCTTCAAACATTATGTCTGTGCATTTTTATAAAACACTACATTTAACAGTTGGATCCGTGTTAAAAATGTCCATTAGCATTGTGTTTTCTTTCAAATAAATGATTTGTTTTCTCAGTAAATCCCCATCGTAAAGTTCTAGTTATTTTGTTCCTTTGGGAAAGTATTTCTAAAGATTTAAACTTATTTAATGTGATTTATTTACATTTGTCCCTCAGGTTTAAGGTCAACCCTGTTATGTAAACTGAACTCCTGTTTTAATATGGTAAAATAGTCAAATCATAGTGTAAAAGCAGGTGAGTTGGTTCTACTTTTTAGTTCTACTCTTTACGCTTTATCATATAGTTTTGATTCATGTATTTATGCTTTGAGAAGGCACATACATTTTGAAAATGCATTTACTGTTTTGCAAACGACCACAGAGTTCTGTGTCTTAAGTACACTGTTTTGAAAATTGACAACACTGTTCCAAAAAAAATGCTTGTAAGCGATTGTAACAATAATTGGAGGGAAAAGGCACATCAGAAAGTCCAAAGGCCTCTGAATGTTGGCGGTGATAATCAATCAATCCGAGAACATGTCTTTTGTTTAGTTTTTTGGAAAAAAAGATGGGAGGCCAGCTTAATCAGTAGAGGAAACAGATCTCACAGGGTGTTGGGCACCAGGAAAATGGATCTGGGTTGTGAAAAACCACCATTACCACGAGCTGCTTTGGATTCAACCATCTGGAGAGAGCTGCTCCAAAAGCCAGTAAAATTCGCTCAACTGGGGCCCAACTAGGAAACAGGTTTTTACATCCTGGACAACAGACACACAAGACTCCCTGACTTTGGGGGATGGTTTTCCTCTGCTTATTTGTTATTGTAGACTATAGTATGCAATACATGTTCCATTTGATACTGCTACATAGATTCCAATTCTAATCATTATTTGTGGTCTTCTTCTTTTGTAATTTGAGTACGGTTTAAAATGATTCTATTGTTTCATATTGACTTCAACATACAAAGAAGTAGCAGTGCGTACTGTTTTTGGTCATTATGAAATAAYCATGAAAGTTTGTATAAGTAAGTATGAAAAACACTTAAATGTTTAAAAGTTGCTTTGGATAAACGCATCTGCTAAATGGCGTGTATTATTATCATTATAAGATTGGCAGTATGATGAATGGTTCTTTCTGCCTGATTTTTCTTTTCACGGTGTGGTTCTGCTCCCTCTGTGCCAATGTCAACCATTGTTGTTCCTGTGTCACAACTGTCGCCGTGAAGTCTTTTAGGTGACACTGTCATGTGCTAGCCACCAACCGTTTTCCCCCCAAAAGCGACACAAAAGCTGACAAGCATTAGGATGATGCGGATCTAACAGGGACATGGGAAACAAAACTTCACACGGAGTTTGCCTGAAGTTACAGTCCTTACTTCACCGACACTGGTCTGCGACACACAATGTCATCGATAAGCGTCAGTCTGTGCCGCATTGACAGAAATAGATGTATCATGAGTCATGACGCATTAGTTTATACATTGCGTTCAATGCAAAAAGATACGTGTCAAGCATATTGATACATGGATATGCATCAAGGTAGTTGACACATAAGTCAATACACTGGATTTAAGGCAAACAAGTTGGTGAGACTCAGACAGAGAGAGAGAAAGAGAGAGAGAGAGAGAGAGAGAGAGAGATGGAGAGAGTAAAGGAACGAGGGGGGGACATATTAAGGGAGGGGAGAGAGAGAATAGGTTAAAAGAGGGCGGGGGAGAGATGAGAGAGAGGTAAAGGGGTGAGGGGGAGAGAGCTGAAGGGAGGGGAGAAAGAGGAAGAGAGAAAGAGAGAAAGGGGAGGAGGTGAAAGAAGGGCGAAAGAAGAGAAGGGGGAATAAAGAAGAGGTGGAGAGAGACAGGGGGAGAGAGAAGGAGGGAGAGAGAGATGTCTGTCTGCCTGTCTGTCTGTGGGACCCACTTAGATTTTGGAAATGTTTCAATCGTAGGGTTGCAAAACTCCCATTAATTGAAAACACTGGTAATTAACAGGTTACTATAGAAATCTATGGCAATTTATATACACTGAGTGTACAAAACATTAGGAACACCTTCTTAATATTGAGTTGCACCCCCTTTTGCTTTCAGAACAGCCTCAATTTGTTGGGGCATGGACTCTACAAGGTGTCGAAAGAGTTTCAAAGGGATGCTGACCAATGTAGATTCCAATGCTTCCCACAGTTGGCTGGAAGTCCTTTGGGTAGTGGACCATTCTTTTTTTCTCCCAATTTCATGGTATCCAATTGGTAGTAGTTACAGTCTTGTCTCATCGCTGCAACTCCCGTACGGACTCAGGAGAGGCGAAGGTCGAGAGCCATGCGTCCTCCGAAACACAACCCAACCTAGCCGCACTGCTTCTTGACACAATGCACATCCAACCCGGAAGTCAGCCGCACCAATGTGTTAGAGGAAACACCGTATACCTGGCGACCTGGTCAGTGTGTACTGCGCCCGGCCCACCACAGGAGGCACTAGTGCACGATGAGACAAGGATATCCCTGCCGGCCAAACCCTCCCTAACCCGGACGACGCTGGGCCAATTGTGCGTCGCCCCAAGCGATGCAGTGCCTTAGACCACTGCGCCACCCGGGAGGCCCTGTAGTGGACCATTCTTGATACATACAGGAAATTGTTGAGCGTGAAAAGCCCAGCAGCATTGCAGTTCTTGACACACTCAAACTGCTGCACCTGGAGCCTACTACCATACCCCGTAGGGCTGAATGGTACACATACACAATCCATGTCTCAATTGTCACACGGCTTAAAAATCCTTTAACCTGTCTTCTCCCCTTCACCTACACTGATTGAAGTGGATTTAAAAAGTGACATCAATAAGCTTTCACCTGTATTCACCTGGTCAGTCTATGTCATGGAAACAGCAGGTGTTCTTAATGTGTATATTTGCAACCCTATTTGCTTCATTGCAGGGTTCAGTGAGCTTTAACATTCTCAGCTTTGCGTTATTTTATGGGTATAGGGACAATGACCAATGTAGGCTCTTGTTGTGCTCTGAGGTGAGCCCTGGCGCGGTCCTCCTACTGTCCTGGCTGTCCACTGTGGTGGTGCTGAAATTGGCAGCGCATCTTTTCATCGCGCTGACTGGCGGTAGGTGGCCTTCTGTCCATGGTCCTGAATCGATGGGTATGGTGTGTGCTGTTTAATGAGCGCATCTTGGCCTACCGGTCTTCGTGGGGCTTCTCTTCAACACTGTGTGCTTTCTTGCGGCAAAATGAAAATGTTTGTGTATATGGCTGCATTTCAGATAGGCCTACATTTTTGTACATGTTGTATGTCGCAGTATTACAGGACCATTACTCTGTCTAGCCTACTCAAAGAAGTAGGCCAACGTTCACTCAGTCGTCATTCATTTTCATTACACACAGTCATTGTGTGATAGGCTACTGTAAAAGTGATGTCAATACTATGAAAACAACACACGGCCTACTTTTTCTAAACCTCCCTGCTCTCTTGCTTTAGTGTGTGTGTGTTGCTTTCTGAATGTGAATGGGCATTTACTGTTATTCACGGCATATTCATATAGGCTACTGTCATGTAGGAAAATGACAAATTGGCTATGAATATAGAATATGCACTCAGTTTAATTTAGTTTGCTTTTCTGAAACTCTCCCACGGAAAATATTGCACACCTGGAGAAGTGGCGGCTTGGCATGTAGCATACAGTTGTAATGATTCAAGTTGAAGCTATGAAGCCTGTAAGAATCTTTGATAGCCTAGTGGTGCTCATTCTGTCGAGCGGATCTGTGCGTGTCGGTAGGCGCAAATTATGTGTAGGCCTTTGGCAGCTACGGCTGCATTTTAGACACACTTTTATGTCATAGCGGGAGCGCATATCTTTCTTGTATTTATATAACGCAATTATATGAAACAACAGTTCTAAAAAAAACAACAGTTGTTGATGTGTACGGTTACATTTCAGATACAGTTTTGTACATTTAAACAGCAGTAGGTGTCATGTATACTCCCTCTCCGGCCTCTAGGTCATCAGGCTGCTGATTATCCCGCACACCTGTCACCATGGTCTCACGCACCTGCGCCTCATTACACTCACCTGGACTCCATCACCTCCTTGATTATCTTCCCTATACCTGTCACTCCCCTTGGTTCTTTCCTCGGGTGTTATTGACTTCATGTCGGTGCGTGGCTTGTGTTACGTGTTTATTGTTTCATTTACTTATTAAAACACTCACTCCCTGAACTTGCTTCCCGACTCTCAGCGCACTCGTTACAGTAGGACCAATCTGCCTTGTTATATTAGGGCTCTAAAGCGATACTAGTTGTGCTCCCAAGGATTTAAAATACCTCCTCAGACATATCCTGAAGCCGGGCCTGGATACAGTACTTATAAGATTGCAATTTGCCCTCATTTTAGTGTCCTTTTTAACAGAAACATTTAGGCCCGGGATTCAATCTTGTTGCGCATTGACGGCAATAGCACCTTTTAAAGACAATGTTCACAGAGACCTCATTCACGATAAAAGATGCATACCTCTGCTCAATCGGAAATTACCTATAAATGTAAAGCGCGCTGTAACGTGGATCTACTGCTGATTGAATTTGAACCCAGCCTTGGTTCATTTAATAACTAAAGGTATTCCCCACATTTTAAATGGGTGTCGCACAGATACCATGTTATTACATGGAATTTAGATTTCTTGGTTAAGTTAAATGTAACCACATAAATACTTTTAATTTGAAACTACAAGCAGTTCTTTCTTTTCATTTGAGTAATAGTTGAATATCTAATCTTCAGCTACAATGTATAGCAGAGCGGTTAGTATTCCCTCCTCTGGGAAATATTTCCACTAGATGTTGGAACATTGCTGCAGGGACTTGCTTCCATTTAGCCACAAGAGCATTAGTGAGGTCGGGCGATTAGGCCTGGCTCGCAGCCGGAATTCCAATTCATCCCAAAGGTTTTCGATGGGGTTGAGGTCAGGGCTCTGTGCAGGGCAGTCAAGTTCTTCCACACCGATCTCGACAAACCATTTTTTTATGGACCTCACTTTGTACACCGGGGCATTGTCATGCTGAAACAGGAAAGGGCCTTCCCCAAACTGTTGCCACAAAGTTGAAAGCACAGAATCGCCTAGAATGTTATTGTATACTGTAGATTTTCCTTCACTGGAACTAAGGGGCCAAGACCGAACCATGAAAAACAACCCCAGACCATTATTCCTCCTTCACCAAACTTTACAGTTGGCACTATGCATTCCGGCAGGTAGGTTTCTCCTGGCATCTGCCAAACCCAGATTCGTCAGTTGGACTGCCAAATGGTGAAATGTGATTCATCACTCCAGAGAAAGGGTTTCCTCTGCTCCATAGTCCAATGGCGGCGAGCTTTACACCACTCCAGCCAACGCATGATGATCTTAGGCTTGTGTGTGGCTACTCGGCCATGGAAACCCATTTCATGAAGCTCCCGACGAATAGTTATTGTGCTGATGTTGCTTCCAGAGGCAGTTTGGAATTCTCTAGTAAGTGGTGCAACTGAGGACAGACGATTTTTACGTGCTGCGCGCTTCAGCACACGGCGGTCCCGTTCTGTGAGCTTGTGTGGCCTACCACTTCACAGCTGAGCCATTGTTGCTCCTAGAGATTTCCACTTCACAATAACAGCACTTACAGTTGACCGGGGCAGCTCTCTAGCAGGGCACAAACTTGATTAACTGACTTGATGGAAAGGGGGCATCCTATGATGGTGCTACGTTGAAAGTCACTGAGCTCTTCAGTAAGGCCATTCTACTGCCAATGTTTGTCTATGGAGATTGCATGGTTGTGTGCTCGATTTTATACACCTGTCAGCAACGGGTGTGGCTGAAAGAGCCAAATTGACTAACTTGAAGGGGTGTCCACATACTTTTGTATATATAGCGTCGCTCAAGGACAAAACAGAACATTGCTTTGTGAAATAAAGGTACCATAGGGCCCAAACAAGCCGGGTGTACACTACTAAAAACATTAATTTTGTTATCAAGAAATTGTCAGTCTAATCACTGGCAAGCCCATGGATGCCTTGGGGTACACAGTCATCGACGTAGCCTGAGGCAGATGTTGTTAGAGAGTTTAGGATGCCCTCTAATGGATTATAGTGGTAATCCTTGTCTAATGTGAATGGGAAAAAATACACTTGTTTCACATACTGTATGTCCCACACAGCTGAATGAGGTTGACATATATGTAATATGGTAATGAATCATTGTGTATGACTACATGTAGGGTACTAGGGACTCACCATGGGGCAGAGCTGGGTAGAAGAGGCAGACTGAACCCAGAGGACCGAGCACCATCATAGTGAGCCTTGCCGGTATAGCCAGGGATGGTGGGGCGGCTGGGACAAAAATATTGTACATTTGTACATTATTCATAAATTGCATATAGTCCACTGTACAATGGAAAAAAATGATGTACACTACCGTTCAAAAGTTTGGGGTCACTTAGAAATGTCCTTGTTTTTGAAAGAAAAGCATATTTTTTGTCCATTAAAATAAAATAAAATAGATCATAAATACAGTGTAGACATTGTTTATGTTGTAAATGACTATTGTAGCTGGAAACGGCAGATTTTTTATGGAATATCTACATAGGCGTACAGAGGCCCATTATCAGCAACCATCACTCCTGCGTTCCAACGGCACGTTGTGCTAGCTAATCCAAGTGTATCATTTTAAAAGGCTAATTGATCATTAGAAAACCCTTTTGCAATTATGTTAGCACAGCTGCAAACTGTTGCTCTGATTAAAGAAGCAATAAAGCCGGCCTTCTTCAGACTAGTTGAGTATCTGGAGCATCAGCATTTATGGGCTCGAAAGGTTGCTGGATTGAATCGCCGAGCTGACAATGTAAAAATCTGTTGTTCTGCTCCTGAGCAAGGCAGTTAACCCCTGGGTGCCAAAGAATTAGATGTCGATTATGGCAGCCCGCCGCACCTCTCCGATTCAGAGGGGTTGGGTTAAATGCAGAAGACACATTTCAGTTGAATGCATTCAGTTGTACAACTGACTAGGTATCCCCCTTTCCCTTATATTGGGCAGTGTGGTATAATGATCAGCGGAGGTACATCATGAAGATACTTACTGTGCCGTGGGAGTGTATGGGGGCAAAGTGGTCCGCTGCATAGTCAAGGGGTAGAAGTCATATCCTGTCTTATCTATGTTGTCCATGTTCATGGACCCCACCACACCACTCCAATAACATAAAGAGGACACACAAAAAAGCAAGTCCAGTCACACTCAGAGACACATTTCCACTCTTCCTTAGAGGCACTGCTTTAGCCTACACATGGAACCTACAAACAAACAAATTGATGTGAAATAAAGATAACAAAAATCGAAAAATACAAAATGTTGGCAAGAGCACAAACAGAGGCTAGAACTTCTTACCCATACAATGGAATTTGACAGGTGTTTGGGCAGGGACTGGTGCTGTGAAATAAAACGAAACAATCTTAGAACAAAGAAACAGGCTTATTTTTCCAACAAGACAATCTAGCAAAATGCGTTCTTGTTATTACATCATGAAATAAGGCCAGACCAAAACACTCACAATGTTATAGGTTTCCGCACTTCATTCCTAGCACGAAGCTGGTGCCTGTTCCAATGGGCTCCAATCGCCTTAGAGAAGAGTTAGAGGCAGCACTATTTCTGCATTATTTGTTRGTTTAGGGTATCCCATTAAAACCAAATCCTCTCATTTCAACTGGGATGGACAGTATTTAAATGAACTTCAGTGTTGTGTGTATTTTCCAGACACATGCACTCACCTGCCACAGCTCTGGTTTGCTGTGGTAACACTTCTGGGTGAAATGCTGATTCACAGGGTCCGCCATTTTCTCAAGGGTGGTTGCCGGGGGCTTCATGCGCCGCGGTAATTTTGCGTCCCAACCGACGTCCTCATAGCCCCTACAAGTTAATATATTACAAAGCAGGGTGACACACTTAGGCCTGCACTATTTGTGATTTATTAAAAAAGCGTACACACATTAGAATATAACTGGATGCTATTGTTGCAATGTCTTGATCATGCACAAGGTCAAAGAAACCATATGATACATATCAGAATTGAACACAGTGACTATATTATGCTGCGCAATGTGTTTGAGAGAAAATARGAAGGTCCTGGTTGGCACCTGACCTCTGAGCCACTGAAGTGTAGATATAACGTTGTGCTGCCTTCTCTATCCACTGACTGGAGCCAGAGGGGCTGACATCCTTCAAAATCAAACACATACACATTCAACAAGATTTCACTTCACTGTTTTGAAACCGTTGAAAATGTATCATTATGTAAACGTATAGGGTTATACCAGGTTCTCTCTTTCAGGGAAAAAACTGAAGGATTTCACGGTACATGGCATTTTGGGAGGCCCTGGTTTCACCTTCGAATGACTTGTCCAACCTGTTGACAACATATCAGGCTAGTAAAGTGCGGGAATCTGCAAGCCTATTTGGCATAGTAGGCTACAATGAAATGTTGGATTTATATACATAGTCTTTATAACAAAAATAAATAAATTCGCCTAAAGAATTGGGTCAGTTTATGTGTATTATGCTGTTAGCCTTATAAGTGTACTTCACATTTGACTTTCTAATTAGGCCTAGGTTAGTTTAAATGTTTACCTCCAAGACTGGCCCGAAGAGCTGCGTCTGACATTGACCTTGAGTTCCATGCCTTGTTTTCTGACAGGTCGCATGTCCCGGCTGATGGCCTGACTGAAGGAGTCTGGGGCCTTTCTCTGGAACCGGGGGCGACCCATAATCCAGACGGAATATTAGGGATATCTATAAATTGAGGTCTTCCTTTAGTTGCCAAATCCACCTCAGCCCCCGCACTTAGATGCCCAGAGCACGGATCAATCAACAAGACCTCATCTCGTAAAGGCGCCAAGGGCGCGTTGTCCGCAGGTGGATGGGCCAGTAGGTTGAATTTCGAGAATGCACTCCTCTGTTGTTCTAGTAAACTGTTAAAGTAATATCTTCCCTCCGMACCTCTCTCGCGGGGCAAGTTCATTTGCCTGTGCATCCATCTTGCACTAACTCGMTTTACATTTGATTGCAGAAGTCTGACCCGGTGCAAATCCGTAGAGGATGGCTCAGATGGAACGCACACTCCAGCCATCGTTTAATCGGACACCGAGTGACAGACCAAGATAAAAAAAATAAACCCACGATTGCTTGAGTCACAGAGCCTTTGTTGGATAACTATGACGAAGTCAAGGCAGGCATGACTTTCTGAGTATCTTGTTGCCTGGAGACTGCTATGTTGGCTGCTGGGTCAAATTACTGATTTGGAAAGAGGATCACCCTTTCAAGGATTTAAGCAAATCAATGATTTAATCAGAGAGAGAAAACAAGAATAAGATTACATGTATTTAGATTGTAATGCTAAATGACTTAAATGTAATATCGTTTAGCTATAAAACACTTTATGTGCATTTGTGGTGGTGGTTTGAGTGGGGGTGGAGCAAAAATTATCTAACACAGGGGAGGATATTACAAGGAGAATTTGCAGAATGGAGCTCCCCTGTAATTTGGAGGAAATTCAAAATAATAACAAATACATTTACCCACTTAAAAGTATGCACTGCAGAGCGGGCCTTCTCTTTGGTTTTATTTAATGTGTGTATTATTTTCAGCAATACCTGTAAATGGTCACTAGATGGAGGCACAGATCCACTATATGACAATTCAGTATCCTAATAGTAATTGTAGACCTACAATTTAGGCCTCGTGGATATGAGCTTACCAAATAGTTTTTCTTGGACAAAACCAGTAAAGGGATAATAATATAATACGTTTTAAGTTGTTGCATGTAAACTATCCAGTGTGGAAATTAAAGTTGCACATTGAAAATTCAAACTAAGATAGTGCTGACAGTCATGACCATAAGGAATAGCTGACTTTCCATTTGAAGAAAGACAAATACAGTATGTACATTGGATACACAAGGATTGTTCATTTGTAAATTGCTTGATCTGGTGATATTGCTGTTCTGACTGCAAAGGGCTGTTTTGTTATGTGCAGTGGAGCAAAAATACATCACATACAATCTGCTTCAGTGCCCATACATTAGAAGATGCTTGGGTTGCTAAAATTGCAATTTGAAAAGTAAATGTTTGTGCAAATAAATTGAAACTCTTCCGTATTAAATACTATCTTACAATTATATGGTCATCTCAATCTGAATTGTTCATTGTGGCTAAATGAAGGCCTATTTATGCTCTGATCTTGAGCGATAATTCATTCTAATCTAGGCTGTCAGAGTGATGACGGTGACGTCTGTTGATGGATGATCTTTAGTCAGGCTGTCTTTAGCGAACGTAAACATCTCAAGAGCTGTACATGTTAAAAAGTGCTGGGTTAAAAATAACCTAATTCGTTATTCTGATAACTATGTGCTGTGAAAATCACACTGTCTCTCACAGTGTGCTCCACTCAAGGGTGTCTCGAATGACACTGGCTTTTCACAAAACTGAATAGGCCTACCTTATTAATAATGCAACCATTTACCAAGTCAATATACCTTTTGTAGAATGTGTCAGGTAGTATGTGTCAAGTACAGTATATTTGCCCTGGCATAGAATAATATTGAAAAGTTCAATGTCCATTACTCCCGAGGTCAAATAATGAATTCCACCCATTTCCCTATTTATTACACTCCCATTCAAAATATATTCTACATGATATCCCATCATTTATTTCAATTAATGTGTTTTTWAAAATTCCAGTTATGTAGCAGGAAAAGATATTAATGAATTGAAACCCTCCCCTTGCCCCAGGATGAAAGTATTTTTGGCAGGGACGTGGGTATTTCTGGAGTGAGAAATTTCCGTTGAAGCAGTCCTTGTTACAGAATTCTCTACTATTAGTCAGCTTGTCTGCCTCTTTCTCCTCCTCCTCTGCGGTCTCGGAAATGATTTTAATCTCACATCTATCCCGTCGTGCCGGGCCTAACACTACCGCGCTGCAGCGACAGATCTGAACTGGCTCACTTCCTCTGTAAGAAAATGCCGCTTTGGAATTTGGAGCTGTTGTGATGCAGAGGGTCATTAAAAGCAAAGTCATGATTTCAGTGTTGTTGTCGTAGGCAATGTGTGTGGGGTTGATTCTCCTCCTGGGCAGGGATTATTTTAAGCAATCAGACAACCGACTGATGGTGACCCAGAATGACACCTACGGATCAGGCAATCTTGATGGGAGAAAGAGAGACAGATACTGTTAGGAGGGCATGGACCTGTGGGGTCTTAGGTTCAAGAGTACATAGCAAACCTATAAATAAAACTGATCCAGCAGTAACTCATTTGATATTGTTTTAATCATTAATGGAATTCCAAAGTCTCAATGTAACACATAAATACATACTGTAGTGGTAAGTTAGCCAGAAAAGCTGATAACCACAAGGAAAAAAGGAAATAGTGGAGAATTCCAGAAGAAGCTCTTGGGTCTTGTGATGACCTGAGAGAAATCTGTATAAGGATCTATAGGGATCCTTATACATGAGGTATGTGCACTTACATATAAGCTAGAAATAAGGAGAATCAAACACTGTCCATACATGGTGTTTTTTTGTACTGGTTACTTGGAGTACAGTATGTCCATATGTCTATCTAAACTCATGAAAATGTATGGCCATATATTTATAGCTTCGTGCTGTAGGTCATGGCACTTGGGATGTATGCATCATATTGTAAAGAGGCAGTGAATTGATCACTGGCCATGCATAAGAGTTGACTCAGGGCAAAGTGGATGGAGTAGATTCTGTCTCATGTTGTACCTCCAACCACTGGAGAAAAAAATTCTAACAGAATGCTTAGATGAAAACTCCCATGAGCACCAGGGGCAGTCATGTCCTCTGAGAGTGGCCAAGGGCTTTATTGTGCTACTGCTTCCCTGCCCTCAGTCGCTCCTGCTCTGTACTTGTCACACTCAGTTAGTTCAATGAAGTCATAAATATGCCTCTGTACATTTTTCATGAAGGAGGTGGGGGGTGAAAAATCTCCACTTTATAATGCTTCTAATATGGAGCTTTTCACACACATTATTTCCCCAAACCAGCCTCTAAGGCGCCATCATGACGCTGTATGAGCATGATGGTTAATGTTCAGATTCCCCAAGGCTGAATATTACTGAAAATCATCATATACCAATGTCACGCTCGTGAAGCTGTCAGAGACTAGGAAACATACAGTACATACAGATGAAGAATTCATGAGTAGTTAGAACTCACGAAAGAAAAGTAAGGAGCCTACCTACGCAAACAAAGGTCTACCTGCTGGAGAAATGTGATGAGTCACCTCATTAAGTTTCTCCTGTTCATTCCCATTACTAATTCAGCTGTAGAGTCTTCCACTAAACATACTGCTAATTAAAGCTTTTAGTGGGTGTTCAACCTAACCTGGATTATGCAACTGAAGCATAGCGCTTCAAAGAATAATGCAAATATACATAAGCAATGTTAAAAACTAATTTATTAGCAAAAAATCCAACCATATGTGACCGACAGAATTGATTCAGTCTTATGTAGCAACATTTACATTTTAAAAAACTATTTTTTTACACTGCAAAGCAGAGACCGAGAGCTACAAAATGGTATATCATACACTGCAATTGAGGAACAATGGGTACGTAATTCTGCTTTGAAAGTTGATAAACTTGTAACCTCACTTTTGAAAAAATGGCTTTTGAATGTTTTGGTACCTACTGGAGAGCTCTTCTTTGACTACACCCATTCAGCATCAATCACAACCTCTTAAGCTTTAGCCCCACCCAAACTCTGACCTTTTTACTTGCCTTAGCAAAGCTGGTTAGGCTGTTTTCATGTTATCCAGAGAGTTGGTGACTAACTGCGCTGCTGGCAACAATTTAATTCCGCTTTTTTGCCGACGTTTACTGACACTGGCCATATTCAACAGATGTTGAGCGTTTGTAAATTCATCAGTTATTCTGAGCTCTTGCACAGTCAGACGAGAGTGCTCTGAAATCGGAGTAGATGGCCAGATTGAATTTACGAACACACGCGAAATGGTTACTTAGTGGAGTCTTTTGTTAAGACACGTAGCTAGCTAACCAGCTAAACAATGAACCATAATCCCAACTCATGACGTTACTACCCTGCATGAATCTGCAGGTAGCTAAGCAACCAGGTTCAATGTTAGCTAGCTAACATTAGGCTGTAACTAGTCAAGCAAATGGCTCTGAGATACGAATAATAAGATCATGCACGTGACGTTAGCCAGCGAGCTAACGTCAAAGAATGCATCAACATCAACCAATAATATGTATTATTTTAGTAATAGAACAGCAATGACTGAATATGTATAACTGTTTAGGTAAATGGTCTATGACTGAAATATTGAATTCAATTTTTGGCAAGCGCCCATGTTCACATAATATTGGTTGATGTTTACATACTATTGGTTGATGTTGATGCATTCTTTTAGTAATAGAACAGCAATGACTGAATATGTATAACTGTTTAGGTCAATGGTCTATGACTGAAATATGGAATTACATTTTTGCCAAGCACCCATGTTTACACCCATTTGGACTTAAATCAAATTGGTTTTTAATATGTAGACTATGACCCAGCATTACAAGGCTACAGAAAATCAATCAATCAATTATTCCTCAGAAACAAACTATATTCAGATGGTTTATCATAGGAAACAATAGGAAATTGCTCCCAGGAAACAATCTACCCAAAGGAATTTCAGACCCATTCTCCTGGTATATATTTTTGGTGTAGTATTTTCCAAAGGTGAGGCAGAAGAGACAACTCTGGATGTGGCTAAGCTGTTTATCCGTCTGCAATAATACATCTCTGATTTTGAATTAAGATAGTACGAGTTTGCATTAGGCAAAGAAACCCCGAGGGTAATGGACTTTCTCTGTTGCTCAGAGAAATGGACTCTGTTTCCATTATTAAACAACCCCACTATTGCCTAGCCAAGCTGTTTTCATTCCCACCGACCAAAGTGGAATTACCTGCTTTTGAAACTTAAATGCAGCAAATGCACTGCCTCAGTCAGTCACTCTCTAACCCATAATTGCTGTCGGGTACCTGGAGGATTGATATCATTAAGGAAAGACTCAGTTAAAAATGTCAAGAGTTGTTTTGCATTTCATTCTGACACACCTGTGTTGTTCACAAACTAGGTACCCGCAGGGGAGAAGATGGGCCATCGATATTACTGTAAGCCAAGTAATATATGCACTGTGTGCTCTGACAGCGCGTATCAAGTGTTAGATGATGAATTACAATACGAGGGCCATATAAAATGGTGGGTTATAAATGCTTTCTTTACGATAACACAGTCCTCCCTGCAATCTGACTGACAGCTAGTTACGCAGGTGTGCCGATCAAAACAATGCTCTTCGTTACTGAACCACCTGGGATGCATCCGGTAATCAGGTCACACTGGAGTTTGGCTGCCTCTCTCTGGAGGAGACGGTGTTGTCCTAGAAGATGTGTAGTCCTTATCGTATCATTCACCCATCTGGACGGAAAACAAGCCATGATGGATAGAGCTAGATTGAATCCCCAATATCCATTAGGCAGTTACTTTTGGGAGAAGGGGAGACYGAGACATGCTTTCCTCTCTTCACGCAGTGTTCATTAGTGATTGATGTTGATATGGAGGTAAAGCGTTGTCTGTTGCTGATGCTGGTTTCTGATACCACAACTGGACCCTTTTCAACCAAACATGGTGACTGGGATTCTGGAATATAATGCGATGGTAGGGTATGTTACAGAGATGTTGGCGTTTCACCCCTGTGACCGTGTCAACACCAGCTGAATGTAACCCCATCCAGAAATGTGAAATTCAAAATGTTAACGTGTGGCTGATAGCAACAGACAAGATATAATACTGAATCTGAAGTACAATTCCAGGCCAGTCAGACTCTCTAGAGCTCAGCATTCAATCATGAACAGATTCACTTCAATTGATCAAGGAGTGCCAGGTCACATGGGGATGTTACTGTACGTGTTCTGTGATTGTTCTGTGGGATTTCTAGAGATGGATTTAATGGGTTTAAACAGATCTGGTTGGCTATCAGTTCAGAAGGACATAGAAGCAAATGGAATTATCAAAGCTGTTTACCAGCATTAGGCTGCTGTCTGGTGTAATTCATGTACAGTGTGCTGTACTGCCAAATTCTTAAGAAATAAAGTGAAGAACGTGACTGAAAAACACAAAGGCAGAAAAACGATTCTGTCTTTACATAAAGAAGGACTGACTCTGAATTACTGCAACTTTAGTCTTGAAGTCTGTGTATATGAGATATCTTAACGAGTCAGAGTATTGATAATAACAGCGACACATTACAGAAAACAGCACACCTCAAAGCACTCACAAGCAACACACATTCCTAATATTCGGACTGAAATGGTATAAAGGTAGATTTGTTTGTGGATGTGAACTCTGCCAGAAGCAGAAATCGTTTTAAATGGCTGGCCTCTACATGACAACATGGAAGCATGGCCTTTAGCTCCCATTAAAGGTACAGGTCATGAGGCAATAAATATGTAAAATGGTAAACAATATTACTTTCAATGTCATAAATAGATAGAAAGGAGACTCAGAATTACTCACATCTCCTAAACTGAAAGAGTAAAACATTTTTTTTATTTCAGCACAAGCATTTGTTACAGATATTTCCTATTTCCTACAGGCACATTCAGAATGCAGCAATGTTGCATCCTATACTCTGAGAACTGACAAGCTGCATGAGATGCACTCCTAACAGATTAGCCAACAAAATGCCTCAACTCTTCTTGGCACACACAGGCAGTAGCCTAGGTCTGGGCTGTTTCCAAACCTCCAGTATAGTATGGTTTAACTCTTGACTTTTTTTTGCGAGACTTTTCCACTGGGGGCAATGAGGAAAAATATCAAGAGAATGTGTCTGTAAACAAATTATCTCTGGCTATGTCTATGTTTGATATCATACATCATTTGAATTAGCCGTATTCAATGACGCACACGGACCCTTTTCATGTTCTGTCGGAGGTGTCCTTGTAATATCTCTGGAGCCTTTGAGGAGCTCAAATGCAGTGATCTGTAGCTCTTTGAATGCTGACTTATATCTAGATATGTACAGTATGCATAGATTAGCTACATTGGCATCCACGTGTAAATGGTATTTATCACAACTTGTTTATTCCACAGCCGTATGGATATTGTAAGTCATTTAGGTAGATGTTGCAAACACGTTAATATCCCTCAAGAGATAGCTCAGCAATGTAATTCTAACAAAATGTAATTAATGACAGATTCTAGTCTCAAATACTGGTATACTGTCGCAGATACTGGTTAACTGATGGTGCCTTCATAATTTGAACACTTGTCTACACAAATGGGGATTCAACCCTTGCAGGCACTTTTTTAATTTTACAGAGGTCCATGGCTGGGTGCCATTAATTTTACATTTACATTTACATTTAAGTCATTTAGCAGACGCTCTTATCCAGAGCGACTTACAAATTGGAAAGTTCATACATATTCATCCTGGTCCCCCCGTGGGGAAGGAACCCACAACCCTGGCGTTGCAAGCGCCATGCTCTACCAACTGAGCCACACGGGACCAGGGGACGGGACCATTAATGAATAATGAATTTCGTAATTTAATAGGAGCAAAGGCATGCAGGCTCACTGATATGAGCATTGTCCAGAACGATAGGGATTCATTGTGAGGTGACTGTGTCGAGAGAACCAGGATAATCTCTTGTGTTTTTCGCAGACATATGTCTCCAATTAATGAACACTCTTTGAAGGAAGACTCGGCAGTCTTGAAGCACTATACTTTGGGAATTTAATTTCAAAGTAGACAACTCATTTAGTCTCTCTTGGATTATGTAGACATTCGAGATGGTTTAAATCATGCTTTTCAATCTTAAACCTCACGTCAGACAACTTTGAATAGATAACTGTTGAATAAATGGCTAAATCCCAAAACCAATATTTCATTAATATTGGATCCACAATCACCGGAGATATAAAATAAAGTCRGTGCACACATTCATTACTTTTGGAGTGGATGCACAGCTGGCCTCTCTTCTGTTTTGACAATTAGTCATTTGGAAGTGAATCTTATATTTTCTTCCACTGCTAACTTAGAGAGAGAGGAGAGAGTGACAAAGACAGATGAAGGGAGGGGAGAGAGAGACAGACGGAGACAGATGGAAGGGAGGGGAGAGAGAAGCTGCAGATAGTCTGTAGAGCATCTACAGATGGACTATCCAAATAAAGTAAAGAGATCAAACTCAAAATGGAGACTGGAGTATGCACAGTGCACACCAGTAAGTGTAACCTGTTGTATACAGGAAAAGAGGGAAAGGAGAGCATTCATTTTACACAAGTACATTCCCAATCCATATATCTTGAGAGTGAATTGAGATGTAATTGGAAGGGAGCGGAAGCGTATGGGAATAGGGGTAGATGAGGAGAGACAGAAACGGATGTGTGGCACTGCTCCCCTGCTGCTTGAGCGGAGCTTGTCATGTAAATGCACACATTTGGGCTTATTTACCTCGATCCTGCAGGGCTGGCTCACAGGCACGTCTCACTGCTGGAGGCACACTACCGTTGTCTGGCAACCCTGGATCAAAGAGCGCTGCTGTGTGGCTTGCTCATTAGGGACCGGGCACCGAGAGCCAAGCTGAAGAGCAGACAGAGACCCTCTCCAACAAAACATCACCACATCTGTCCATTTGCCTCCTTTTCATCATGCACTGTTCTGTGCTGTTACTTTGTAAACCCATAATGGGATTAGGCTAAATTCTTCCACCAGTATTAAGAAGGGTAATTGTCCAAAAAGTAGTCTGTAGTAGAGTCAGACATAAACTCAGCAAAAAAAGAAACGTCCCTTTTTCAGGACCCTGACTTTCAAAGATAAATCGTAAAAATCCAAATCACTTCACAGATCTTCATTGTAAAGGATTTAAACACTGTTTCCCATGCTTGTTCAATGACCCATAAAAAATGTATGAACATGCACCTGTGGAATGGTCGTTAAGACAGCTTACAGACGGTAGGCAATTAAGGTCACAGTTATGAAAACTTAGGAGACTAAAGAGGCCTTTCTACTGACTCTGAAAATCAGCAAAAGAAAGATGCCCAGGGTCCCTGCTCATCTGCGTGAACGTGCCTTAGGCATGCTGCAAGGAAGCTTGAGGACTGCAGATGTGGCCAAGGCAATAAATTGCAATGACCGTACTGTGAGACGCCTAAGACAGCGCTACAGGGAGACAAGACGGACAGCTGATCGTTCTCGCAAGTGGAAGACCATATGTAACAACACCTGCACAGGATCGGTACATCRGAACATCACACCTMCGYGACAGGTYCAGAATGGCAACAACAACTGCCCGAGTTACACCAGGAATGCACAATCCCTCCATCAGTGCTCAGACTGTCCGCATTAGGCTGAGAGAGGCTGGACTGAGGGCTTGTAGGCCTGTTGTAAAGGCAGGTCCACACCAGACATCACCGGCAACAACGTCGCCTATGGGCACAAACCCACTGTCGCTGGACCAGACAGGACTGGTAAAAAGTGCTCTTCTCTGTCGAGTCGCGGTTTTGTCTCACCAGGGGTGATGGGTGGATTGGTGTTTATTGTCGAAGGAATGAGCATTACACCAAGGCCTGTACTCTGGAGCGGGATCAATTTGGAGGTGGAGGGTCCGTCARGGTCTGGGGCAGTGTGTCACAGCATCATCAGACTGAGCTTGTTGTCATTGCAGGCAATCTCGACGCTGTGCGTTACAGGGAAGACATCTTCCTCCCTCATGTGGTACCCTTCCTGCAGGCTCATCCTGACATGACCCTCCAGCATGACAATGTCACCAGCCATACTTCTCGTTCTGTGCGTGATTTCCTGCAAGACAGGAATGTCAGTGTTCTGCCATGGCCAGCGAAGAGCCCGGATCTCAATCCCATTGAGCACGTCTGGGACCTGTTGGATCGGAGGGTGAGGGCTAGGGCCATTCTCCCCAGAAATGTCCGGGAACTTGCAGGTGCCTTGGTGGAAGGGACACATTTTTCCATTTCTGTTAGTCACACGTCTGTGGAACTTGTTCAGTTTATGTCTCAGTTGTTGAATCTTGTTATGTTCATACAGCTATTTACACATGTTAAGTTGGCTGAAAATAAACGCACTTGACAATGAGAGGACGTTTATTTTTTTGCTGAGTTTAGATGTATACATATCTGGTACTACTACAACAGATCACACTGTGAGTGAAAATGGCTCAATACAAAAATAGAGCTGAACACTAAATCCACCATTACAGATTTTGTCTCCAACCCAGGAGCTGGTTTTAGTACCCCATTATACAGTGCATTCGGAAAGTATTCAGACCCCTTTTCCACATTTACAGCCTTATTAAAAAGCCTTATTAAAAAAAAAAAAAAAAAAAAATCCCTCATCAATCTACACACAATACCCCATACTGATGAAGCAAAAACAGGTTTTAGAAATAAGGCTGTATGTAACAAAATGTGGAAAAAGGGAAGGGGTCTGAATACTTTCCAAATGCACTGTATCATGACATTGTACTGTCTTTTCATCCTTAGCCTACCTGTATGATTAAAGACAACCTTCTCTCTTTCCTAAATATTCATTCTGACTGACATATTCCCAGTCAGCAAACCTTTTACAGCTGGGAAAGAGAGCAGGAAGTGGGGATCAACGTAATTAGAGCCCAGTCTCCTCCTTATTAATTCAGTTCAAAATAACACGATTCCAGCTTATGTCCTTAGGCAGATTTTATGGAAATTCAAGATTTTCAGTTACCATTGGACCTCTATTGTAATGCAGATAGCTGTTGCATATTAATTGGCACAATTGTTTAATACTTTCATCTATGTTCTCTTGACAGTCTATGAAATATTAACCATCAGCTCTTGCATCAAGCATATAAAAACGGTCTCGTGAGCTAACAGTTGCAAAAATTAAATATCTAAATCTATATGAATCAATAGGATGTGTGCTACGACATCTAAAAACTGTATTTGGGTCAAGGAATTGATATTACCATACAAGCACCTACAGTGCACAGGTTGCTGTTTATTTTAAACATGAATACATAATAGAGAACTGCTTACAAAATGCACATAAAATCAAAACACATCAAAATGGCAAGAAAACTGAGCTAAATCATTAAACAGTCAAGTAATTTCTTACATTTCTTCAATAAGTCATTTTCAAAATTGTGTAAAGTTGTCATATTGAAACCTTACCAATTGGTTAACTTCAGGTAATGACAATGCCTGTCTGTAGGCTATGGTTTCTACCTCTATAAAACACAGACAGCTGTACAGTAAGGATTCTATACATTCCATGATGTTTATTTGACCTATAACCCCAATACATAGCAGRTTAATAAAATACAGTGCCTATAAAAAATATATTTTGGCTAGTTTATAGTTCTTCTACTATATATCTCCATAAATAATTCAGTACATAGATAAATAGATATTCTGTATGTGGATTACAAATCTTCATACAAAGCTTGATTTAATAATCCATGTGATTATAAATGCAGAAATCATACGGTCTGGAGGGTGACCCTGACGTCAGGTTTAGACTGAGTGAAGGCTGCGTTGAGTTAGCCTGGTCAAACCAGAATGAACACTGCGCTCACCATTGTTTGTGCTCAACAACGTTCACTTTGGTTTAGTCAGGCTAGCATTGAGTTGCGTACTTACTGGCAATTATCATGGTGGGAGCACCCATGGCCCCATAGCCCCTGCCCCCATGCCCACTTCCAGTGCCAGTCTCTAGTTCTGCTAGCATTCATTCTTGCTGCAGGTGGCCTGACGCTCAATCTGCCACGTGCCCTCCTCATACGTGCAGTAACAGATTGAACACTCATCAATCTTCACCTCACGTCCAGCTGGGATCACTTGTGTGTCTGCATAACAGTTTGGCCCTGGCAAAAGAGGAATTGAATAAACTGTTAAATTGGTCTCAGTCAATCTCATGATCTTGTATACAGTCAATCCAAGACCTGAAAAAAAGTTTAGTGGGATTGTGGTTGGAGTGGATGGAATGGCAAACACAGTAGGGCCATTCCACCCACTCCAACAACGATCCCACTGAGCTGTTTTTCATTTGGCTAAATGGAAGACATGCCTTAATTCGTTGCCCTTCATTGGATTGTCTCTCTGATGAAAGATATTGTTACTGATGCACAAATGACCATTAACCAAAAATATTTACTAATAGTTGTAAACAAAACCATTTCAACATCATGAGTATATCAAGCAACATACCATACAACATACTGTACAACTTTGTAAAACACAGATATCCAATGGATACTACAGGAAAAGGAGGGCCGAACAGGCCCGAATTAACATTGACGGGGCTGCAGTGGAGCAGGTTGAGAGCTTCAAGTTCCTTGGTGTCCACATCACCAACAAACTATCATGGTCCAAACACACCAAGACAGTCGTGAAGAGGGCACGACAACACCTTTTCCCCCTCAGGAGACTGAAAAGATTTGGCATGATCCCCAAATACACAAAAAGTTCTACAGCTGCACCATCGAGAGCATCCTGACCGGTTGCTTCACCGCCTGGTATGCCAACTGCTCGGCATCTGACCATAAGGCGCTAAGGAGGGTAAAGCGTACAGCCCAGTACATCACTGGGGCCAAGCTTCCTGTCATCCAGGACCTACACTACCGTTCAAAAGTTTGGGGTCATAGCCTTGTTATTGCTATTTTATTGTGTTACTTTTCATTTTATTTTTTACTTTAGTTTATTTAGTAAATATTTTCTAAACTCTATTTCTTGAACTGCATTGTTGGTTAAGGGCTTGTAAGTAAGCATTCCACACCTGTTGTATTCGGCGCATGTGACAAATAAAAACATTGATTTGATAAAGGATGCAGTTGCAATGAAATGTACAATCTCTGTTCATCAATCTTCAGTTACACGTAACCTACATTATAACCTACTTAGCTCTGGTTCCCAATGTGAAACATTAGCCATTGTCTCGAGAAACCCCATCTGTCTTTCCCGACTGGCGAAAAAGATATTCACATAAATCACCCCTTCAAGCAGCATGGACCCAAATACCCACTCCTGGAGCTGCAGCCACAGCATGGCATACAGCTGCAGGGAATGGTTTCTCCTTTAACATGGGCTTGAGCAACACTATTCTAGTATTAAGATGCCGCTGCCACTGATACATTGCAAGTCTTTCAGCTGAAGCAAAGGAATCTTCACTGGACAGAAACACTAAGGAAAAGCATGCTGGCGCATCAATCAATAAGCATCAATCAATAAGCATCAATCAATAAGCATCAATCAATAAGCATCAATCAGTAATGAACAGTTTGTTGAGAATGTAAAAATGTGAGCACTCACACATTTATAACTCTTCAAATGGAAACTGAAGAAACCCTCCCTGAATAACAACTCACCACATGTCCCTGTCTGCTGTCGCAATTGATTCATTAATAACAAGCTAAATATTGCCTCAAGGATAGTCCATAAAAATGATTGAGACACACTTCCGAATGAACAAACTGGCATGTAATCATATGTTTGACACTATAAAGAGGTAGACTGCACCCCAACACAAATCAGAAGAAATGGTATTATGCAGCCAAGACTTAAGCGACAGCCTGTCATCAATTTGTGCACAGAATGATTAGCATGACACTCATTCCTATTAATTGATGCACCCATTCTGTGCTTCGCTGTGCTTACTCATTGCTGTCACCCTTTCTTTTTCGCTTAGCACTTGAACACCCACCTTTTAGTCACAGTGGCTTCATTAACACATCTCTCTTCTCTCTGAGAGTAGATAGTGTTTTTATCCGAACACATGAAATGGGCCTCAAAAGAGCATTATCCACCATTAATAACCTCCAGCATCAGACTGTATCAGAAAACACAAATGGACAGTCCAAAATGTGCTTGTGTAATATGCAGGTACTGAAAACTTGTCCCAAAATGTCACTAAGCAGGTGGACTGAGTGTGAAAGGAACAGCCATTACCATTACCAGATGAGAGAAATCAGGGACACCTTAATGCTCCACTTTTCTGGCTCTGAGAGCTGAGGTAAAGGAAATAGCAGAATAGACAAAAATCACTTCCCCGTAATGCAGTTCCTTAGTACATATGCATTATGAATGCAGCAAAATGCCTTGGCTTTGTGAAAATGGTAAGTGAAAGTGTTAGAAGAGGGAGAAGCCTTTGGAGCAGTGATTTTTCTATGGTATGAATCATTTACTTCCCAACATGTTGCAATAGAATGAGTGTGTAGTCTTGAATATGTGCTGTCACATGTTAAATGTCATCTTTTTATTCTAGTCGAGTAAAAGGCATAAGCTGACGCACACCCCATTTTTCTTGTTTTGTAGAGGTGCTGAATAACAGAGAGTAAACTATGAGAATAATTAGAGTGTGTGACTTTGTTTCTTTCTTTTTATCTTTTTATTCCGGAACAATGCTGTAAGACAGCAGAAGGTTTTATCTTGTGAAGCGACAGGGTATATTAGCTTTTAGTGTTTATCTAGAAGTAGAGAATTTTCCATTCTTGTTTATCTCAAGCTGTCACTAGCTAGGTTTCCATCCAATTGGCTACAGATTTGAATGTGAATATTCTAAAATCCGTATGAAAACAGTGGTGGAAAAAGTACTCAATTGTCATACTTGAGTAAAAGTAAAGATACCTTAATAGAAAATGACTCAAGTAAGTCATTTACTTGAGAATTTTCACACAGTAAAATTCTACTTGAGTAAAAGTCAAAGTATTTGGTTTAAAATATACTTAAGTATCAAAAGTAAATGTAATTGCTAAAATATACTTAAGTATCAAAAGTAAAATTATAAATAATTTCAAATTCCTTACATTAAGCAAACCAGACGGCACCACTTTTTTGTTTTTTAAAATTATTTACAGATAGCCAGGGGGACACTCCGACATTCAAACATAATTTACAAATGAAGCATGTGTGTTTAGTGAGTCCGCCAGATCGGATGCAGTAGGGATGACCAGGGATGTTGTTACGGCAGATTTCCTCCTCTTCGTCAGAAGCTGGACAGGCTGCTCCTGTCTGGACAGGCTGCTCCTGTCTGGCGGACGGCACTGACTGCTCCTGTCTGGCGGACGGCACTGACTGCTCCTGTCTGGCGGACGGCACTGACTGCTCCTCTCTGGCGGACGGCTCTGGCTGCTCATGTCTGGCGGACGGCTCTGGCTGCTCCTGTCTGGCGGACGGCTCTGGCTGCTCCTGTTGCGGACGGCTCTGGGCTGCTCAACACAGACGGACAGCTCTGACGGCTCGGACAGACGGCAGCTCTGACGGCTCGGGACAGACGGGCAGCTCAGACAGCGCTGGGCAGGCAGGCAGCTCAGACAGCGCTGGGCAGGCAGGCAGCTCAGACAGCGCTGGGCAGGCAGGCAGTTCAGACAGCGCTGGGCAGGCAGGCAGTTCAGACAGCGCTGGGCAGGCAGGCAGTTCAGACTCTGGCTGCGCTGGAGAGGAGGAAGGCTCTGACAGCGCTGGACAGGTGGGAGCAACTGGAGAGAGAAAACGGAGAGACAACCTGGTGCGGGGGGCTGCCACCGGAGGACTGGTACGTGGAGGTGGCACCGGAATTACKGGAACGTGAAGGAGGACACGCGCTCTTGAGCACCGAGCCTGCCCAACCTTACCAGGTTGAATGGTCCCCGTAGCCCTGCCAGTGCGGCGAGGTGGAATAGCCTGCACTGGGCTATGCTGGCGAACCGGGGACACCATTTGTAAGGKTGGTGCCATGTACGCCYGCCCGAGGAGACGCACTGGAGACCAGATSRMTTGGGCCGGCTTRATGACACCCGGCTCGATGCKCAACCTAGCCCTACCAGTGCGGCGAGGTGGAATAGCCCGCACTGGGCTAAGCACGCGTACTGGGGACACCGTGCGCTCCACCGCATAACACGGTGTCTGACCAGTACGACGCCCTCTCACTCCACGGTAAGCACGGGGAGTTGGCTAAGGTCTCCTACCCGGCTTTGCCACACTCCGCGTGTGCCCACCCCAAGAAATTTTMGGGTCTGACTCTCGGGCTCCCAACCGCGTCGCCGCGCTGCCTCCTCATACCAGCGCCTCTCTGCCTTCGCTGCCTCCAACTCTGCCTTGGGACGGCGATATTCCCCTGGCTGAGCCCAGGGTCCTTTGCCGTCCAGGATCTCTTCCCAAGTCCAGGAGTCCTGGGTTTTTGGCCGCTGCTGCTGCTGCTGTTGCTGCCCTTTTCCACTCCGCTTGGTCCTTTGGTGGTGGGTGTTTCTGTTACGGCAGATTTCCTCCTCTTCGTCAGAAGAGTGGAAAGTGTCCATGTTTTATTAACAATTAAACTGAACACTAAACGAAACAAAATAGCAAAAGAGAATCTAACCGACAAACAGTCCCGTGTGGCACAACTACATACACGGAAGACAAACACCCACAAACACACACGTGAACCCCGGCTGCCTAAGTATGATTCTCAATCAGGGACAACGATTGACAGCTGCCTCTGATTGAGAATCATACCAGGCCGAACGCACAAAACCCCAACATAGAAAACAACACATAGACAACCCACCCAACTCACGCCCTGACCATACTAAATAAATACAAAACAAGAGAAAACAGGTCAGGAACGTGACAGATGTTCTGTTGATAAGTGTGTGAATTGGACAATTATCTTGTCCTACTAAGCATTCAAAATGTAACAAGTACTTTTGGGTGTCAAGGAAAATGTATGGAGTAAAATGTACAATATTTTCTTAAGGAATGTAGTGAAGTGAAAGTAAAATTAGTCAAAAACATAAATAATAAAATAAAGTAGATGCCAAAAAAAACATTTAAGTAGTACTTTAAAGTATTTTTACTGAGGTACTTTACACCAGTGCATAAAAACAATATGCCTATTTTCCCACCCGATATGTGTTTCCATCAAATTAACTGTGTGTAATGAAAGAGTGCACATACCAAAAAATTATTGATTAAATTCCTATGTACCAAAAAAAAAAAGTTAAATGGGTTTTGAACTTTACTAGTGGTTTTGTCATGAAACACAAAACCATGAATGCTGAGCGATTACTAGTGCTAAGCAATTAGTGTCGTTTTGGTTTCTGATCTATTATTTTAAAAATGATCACGGTTTTCAGTTTTTAAATGAAATGCACTGTATTTTGTGGGTTGAATGTTGTAACCAGACAGAATAAAGCAATTCATAAAAGTCTCATGATGGTAGAGACTTCCCATTACTGCTTTTCACTTAACCATCATTTGTTCACATTACTTTTCTTTAATAAAATATTTCAAATGTTGCATATGCTGTCTGACAAAAATCACTATTTTAGTAGTTCTTCAAATTAAATAAGGCATACCTTTACGAATGCTGAATACCAACTATCAATCACTTAGGTCATGCATTTTCAGGTAGATACCTCGTGAAGCAACTGTTCTCTATCCTTCTTGATAGTGCATTCCTCTGTCACTTCTCTCTGTGTCTGCCCGACTAACCAGCAGGCATAAAATAAACAACACAGACCGAACAAGTACGCACGGAATGATTATGTACATGTACTTTACTCACATAAAAAGGTTGGATGGAAATCTGGTTACTAGCTAGGTTGCCATCCATGTGGCGACAGATTTACATGCGAATATTCAAAAATCTGCATAAAAACACTATGCACATTTTCTCACCAGAGGGGTGTTTCCATCAAACTGACTTGTTGGGGATAAAAGGRWGTGGAAATAAAAATGACTCTACTGATGGTTTTGTCTGTAAAAATGTTGCATTATAAAGCGATTGTGCTCATTCTGGTCTTGGCAAGTGTACTCTAGCTAAATCAAAAGTGCTTGAAATGAACATTAAAATATTTCCAGCGTAATAGGTCTTGCAAGTGAACTGATTTGTGAACACTGTAGACTTGCCCTAATAAAGTCTGTTTACACAGATAAAAAGTATTTTTTTTTTTTTGATATATTTGGACAAAATTAAAAAAGAAGGACCTTATATTAAAACCTCATCATAGTGAGAATATTAATAGTGAGATGTGCAATGCCATTTTGTTTCAACATTTTATTTATTTAGTGCTGAGAGAGATGGCTGCCGTTTTACAGGCTCCTAACACATACAAATAAAATAAGATTGTATTTGTCACATGCGCCGAATACAACYGGTATTACAGCGAAATGCTTACTTACAAGCCCTTAACCAACAATGCAGTTTTAAGAAAAATACCTAAAAAAAAAGCATTAACAGTAACAAATAATTAAAGAGGAGAAGTAAAATAACAATAGCGAGGCTATATAGAGGGGGTACAGGTATAGAGTCAATATGCGGGGGCACAGGTTAGTCGAGGAAATTGAGGTAATATGTACATGTAGGTAGAGTTATTAAAGTGACTATGCATAGACAATAACAGAGAGTAGCAGCAGCGTAAAAGAAAGGGGGGGCAATGCAAATAGTCTGGGTAGCCATTTGATTAGATGGTCAGGAGTCTTATGGCTTGGTGGGTAGAAACTGTTCAGAAGCCTCTTGGACCTAGACTTGGCGCTCCGGTACCGCTTGCCGTGCGGTAGCAGAGAGAACAGTCTATGACTAGGGTGGCTGGAGTTTTTGACAATTTTTAGGGCCTTCCTCTGACATTCCTCTGGTTCAGAGGTCCTGGATGGCAGGAAGCTTGGCCCCAGTGGTGTACTGGGCCGTACGTACTTCCCTCTGTAGTGCCTTGCGGTTGGAGGCTGAGCAGTTGCCATACCAAGCAGTGATGCAACCAGTCAGGATGTTATCGATGGTGCAGCTGTAGAACTTTTTGAGGATCTGAGGACCCATGCCAAGTCTTTTCAGTCTCCTGAGGGGGAATAGGTTTTGTCGTGCCCTCTTCACGACATGTCTTGGTGTGCTTGGACCATGTTAATTTGTTGGTGATGTGGACACCAAGGAACTTGAAGCTCTCAAACTGCTCTCAACCCCGTTTTTAATTGTTATTTATTTTACCTTTACTTAACTAGGCAAGTCAGTTAAGAAAAAAATCTTATTTTCAATGACGGCCTAGGAACAGTGGGTTAGCTGTCTTGTTCAGGGGCAGTATGACAGATTTTTACCTTGTCAGCTCTGGGATTCAATATTGCAACCTTTCGGTTACTAGTCCAACGCTCTAACCACTAGGCTACCTGCCGAATGGGGGCATGCTTGGTCCTCCTTTTCCTGTAGTCCACAATCAGCTCCTTTGTCTTGATCACATTGAGGATGAGGTTGTTGTCCTGGCACCACAAGGCCAGGTCTCTGACCTCCTATCCTTTAGGCTGTCTTGTCGTTGTCGGTGATCAGGCCTACCACTGTTGTGTCATCGGCAAACTTAATGATGGTGTTGGAGTCGTGCCTGGTCATGCAGTCATGAGTGAACAGGGAGAACAGGTGGGGACTGAGCATGCACCCCCGAGGGGCCCTTGTGCTGAGGATCAGCGTGGCGGATGTGTTGTTTCCTACCCTTACCACCTGGGGGCAGCCCGTCGGGAGGTCCAGGATCCAGTTGCAGAGGGAGGTGTTAAGTCCCAGAGTCCTTAGCTTTGTGATGAGCTTTGAGGGCACTATGGTGTTGAATACTGAGCTGTAGTCAAGTAACCTCTCTGGGATATTCGGGACACTAGCGTCCCACCTCAACAACAGGCAGTGAAATTGCAGGGCGCCAAATTCAAAACAACAGAAATCCCCAGTCCGGAGCCTCCAGCGACGGTCCCCAGTCCGGAGCCTCCAGCGACGGTCTCCAGTCCGGAGCCTCCAGCGACGGTCCCCAGTCCGGAGCCTCCAGCGACGGTCCCCAGTCCGGAGACTGCAGCGACGGTCCCCAGTCCGGAGCCTGCAGCGACGGTCCCCAGTCCGGAGCCTGCCACGACGGTCCCCAGTACGGAGCCTGCAGCGACCGTCCCTAGTCTGGTGCCTCCAGCGACGGTTCCCAGTCCGGAGCCTCCGGCAATGATCGGTGGTCRGGTTCCTCCGGCGATGATCTGCGGCCCGGTTCCTCCAGTGAAGGTCCATGCACCAGGGCCGTCACCAAAGCGGAGGGATCTGCGGGCGGAGGGGTGTCTACGTCCCGCACCGGAGCCGCCGCCGTGAAGGGATGCCCACCCGGACCCTCCCCTTTAGAGTCAGGTTTTGCGTCTGGAGTCCGCACCTTTGGGGTGGGTACTGTAACGCCCTGCCCATAGAGAGGCTTTTATTCTCTATTTTGGTTAGGCCAGGGTGTGACTAGGGTGGGCATTCTAGTTTATTTATTTCTATGTTTGTGTGGTTCCCAATCAGATGCAGCTGTCTATCGTTGTCTCTGATTGGAGATCATATATAAGTTGTCCTTTTCCGTTGGGTTTTGTGGGTAGTTATTTTCTGTTTAGTGTCTGCAACTGACAAAACTGTTCCGTTTTTTCACTTTGTTATTTTGTTAGAGTGTTTTTTAGTGATAAAGAATCATGAACACTTACCACGCTGCGTTTTGGTCCATGCCTTCCGACGAGAGACGTTACATCTACTGCCATTGCTAACTATGTAAAAATAGCCTACATAAAGCCAACAAATAAAAACATTGCAACCTGCAGGTAGAAAATATCCGGATAAAAAAAAATAATCCTATAAATCACATTGGCTAGATATGGCCTGTCATGTATCAACTATTAACTAGGGTCTGGTCCAAAGCTTGCACTAGCGAACTTACAACATTGTATAAAATATTCTGGGCCCGCAGTTGCCCGCGCCAGTGAGCTCGGGACAGACACAGCTTTAGGCTATTTGCGCAAGGGATAAGAAGCAGTGCTTGACTTGGGCAGGAGCTCACCGGAGCTGAGTAGCGGCACCTCAAATGTTCTACTGCTTGAGCTCCTGTTCCTCTCATAGAATATTTGCTCAAAAGTATTATGAAGCTCCTCCACCTAAATATAAAACAGTACCAGCACCCAAAATGAGTACCGGAACCTATTTCAGTCCAAGTCATGCACTGATAATAAGCCTATTTTATGACGTTTCCACTAGCTCAGAACATGACATTTTTTCCTTTCACGCTGAGTGGATATCGAAAGGGAGAGAGCTGGAAAGATTTTTCAAATACATTGAGGAACTATTGTAAATCTCAATGGATGTAAAAACAGACTTCGTTGTTTGCTGTTTGATGTGAAGAAAACATTACTTTGAGAAGCTCCACAGGTCATTAGTGGTGGTGCGTTAAGCCAATCAGAAATACTATCAGATCCCCAAATGGGCACATTTATATGCCTACATTTGCGCGCAGGCCAGGTAGCCCAAAGGCCTATTTTTATGCGTGTGTGTCCTTACTCAACATTGACAGGAGTGCTCCAAACAAAAGACAATGACTAAATTGACAGAACTGGCAATGTGGTACAGAGCTCGATTTGGCCTCTGCATGCCTCGAGGCTCCGCAATTGCGTAACACCCTCCACATGATCCTCTGACCACATTTTCGAATCAAGCATAAATTGACTTTAAGTCTAGGCCTCCGCAATGGATTAGTTCACGGAGATGGGCGCAAATATATATATTTGTTACTGCTCGACTAAAACAATCTCGGTCGACCAACAGCCCAACGACCAAACAATCGACTAATTGTATTTTAGCTGTTATATGAAAGAAAATATAACATGATGATTGTATCTTCACGACAGATTACACTGGTTAAATGAACAGGTAAAAACCTGGTGGAACCTGTTTTAATTTCACAAAGGTGCCATGCCACAGATGTTCTTTGATATTCATGAACAACTGCCTGGGGTGGATGTTAGCAATACCACTCACTTTCATCTCTCTCCCTGGCTCTTCCTCAAGTGTCTCTTTGCATACAGTGTGAACAACACATCTGAGACATGGTGCTCTAGCTGCTGATCATAACTGATTTTGCATGCCTGAAAATGACCCAAATGACTGTGTCAATCTTCCCAACCCTTAGGTTTTTTACAATGGTAATACAATGCATACTATCAAATTAATTATTGTCATGTAATGTGTGTGAAAATTAGATAAAAGAATGACAGCATGAACGATGACAAGTATTCTATGACCAACTTCTATTTCTCAGACTTTCTTCTAAAAACAATTCCTAATTGTACATGTCAGTAAGGAAAGGGTAATAAACAAGTATTTCCACTGCACAATCTTTTTTTGTGAGGCTCCCACCCTGTCTGCAGCATGATAGCCATTAGCAATGAGAGATGCTTTGATGTCATACTTCAGATGCACGGCGCTCTCGGGGGGTTGCAACAGCTGTTTCCGCCTTAAACAACATCTGGAGTATGAGCCTGACACCTACAGTACAGTCAAAACTTGAGACTACCCGAGTCAAACTTATTGGAGAATGGGTGAGTTGTTGAATATTGGTAGATGTATAATCAACATTGAAGTGGATAAGGACATAAAGATCACATATGGCTCTACTAAGGCGGTGCAAGTGCCAAACGCACATTAGTTGGCAATTTCAGCATGTAAAAACTGCCGTTCTGGCATTTTCCACCCCTTGCGCCAGGTTCAGCAAATTACTTGTCTAATAACAGCTCGGGTGGCAGAGGTGGCAATATTTGAGGTGTGTGTTTAAAATTAAGTGCATATTGGGATTTTAAAGACCAACGAAAAGCAGGTCATAGCGGAAAGGCAGTTGGTAATGCCATGGATTTTGTGAGCTTAAGCGCAACCTATCCGGCCGCGATGCACAGTGCACACTGCTCTGGAATTGTTAGGTTAGATTACTTGTRGGTTATTGCTGCATTGTCGGAACTAGAAGCACAAGCATTTCGCTACACTCGCATAAACATCTGCTAACCATGTGTATGTGACAAATAATATTTGATTTGATTTATGCTCTTGGAACAAGAGAGGAGATCTGTTTTTGTGCCAGTAACCCTTGCATTAATAAACATAAAAAAACGAATGTTTTTCTCCATAAAGTTTCATTTGATTTAAAACAAGCATAACCTCCCCTCAATGAAGCCACGTTTTTTTTGTTCTGCCGTAATGCGTTCGCCAATTAGGCAAGCCTATCAATAAAGGGTTTGGCTCGTGTGACTGGTTTGAAATCAATCTAAACAACCAAAACTTTATTAAAAGATCAAGTTTGGGAGCAGCAAAACAGTGAGTGGACATCCCCACATTTTAGCCAGCTCCCATTTTGGACATGCGTAAAACCCCCTTCATGTTAGCTATACAGTGCATTCGAAAAGTATTCAGACCCCTTGACTTTTTCCACATCTTATTACATTACAGCCTTATACAGCCTCATTACAACCTTAGGGGGGGCAGGTAGCCTCTAACCTAGTGGTTAGAGTGTTGGACTAGTAACCGAAAGGTTGCAAGATCGAATCCCCGAGCTGACAAGGTAAAAATCTGTCGTTCTGCCCCTGAACAAAGCAGTTAACCCACTGTTACTAGGCCGTCATTGAAAATAAGAATTTGTTCTTCACTGACTTGCCTAGTTAGATAAAGGTAAAAAAATATATATTATGGATACATMAGTTTTTTCCCCCTCAATCTAAACACAATACCCCCATAATAACAAAGCGATAAGGGATGGTGCGAGGCTGCTTTGCTGGTGACACGGTCAGTGATTCATTTAGAATTCAAGGCACACTTAACCAGCATGACTACTACAGCATTCTGCAGCAATACACACTCGCATCTGGTTTGCGCTTAGTGGGACTATCAATGGTTTTTCAACAGGACACTGACCCAAAACACAACTCCAGACTTTGTAAAGACTATTTGACCAAGAAGGAGAGTGATGGAGTGCTGCATCAGATGACCTGGCCTCCACAATCACACGACCTCAACCCAATTGAGTTGGTTTGGGATGAGTTGGACCGCAGAGTGAAGGAAAAGCAGCCAACAAGTGCTCAGCATATGTGGGAACTCCTTCAAGACTGATGGAAAAGTGTTGCATATGAAGCTGGCTGAGAGAATGCCAAGAATGTGCAAAGCTGTTATCAAGGCAAAGTGTGGCTAATTTGAAGAATCTAAAATATATTTTGATTTGTTAAACACTTTTTTGGTTACTACATGATTCCATTTGTGTTATTTCATAGTTTTGATGTATTCACTATTACTCTACAATGTAGAAAAATGTAAAAATAAAGAAAAACCCTGGAATGAGTAGATGTGTCCAAACTTTTGACTGGTACTGTAGGTATTCAGACCCATTAATCAGTACTTTGTTGAAGCACCTTTGGTAGCGATTACAGCCTTGAGTCTTCTTGGGTAAGATGCTACAAGCTTAGCACACCTGTTTTGGGGGAGTTTCTCTGCTCTGAAGCAGGTTTTTATCAAGGATCTCTGTACTTTACTCCGTTCATCTTTTCCTCGATCCTGACTAGTCTCCTAGTCCCTGCAGCTGAAAAACATCCCAAAAACATGATGCTGCCACCACCATGCTTCACCGTAGGGATGGCGCCAGGTTTGTTCCAGACTTGACGCTTAGCATTCAGGCCAAAGTGTTCAATGTTGGTTTCATCAGACAAGATTATCTTTTTTTCTCATGGTCTGAGAGTGCTTTAGGTGCCTTTTGGCAAACTCCAAATGGYCTGTCATGTGCCCTTTACTAAGGAGTGGCTTACTTCTGGCCACTCTACCATAAAGGCCTGATTGGTGGAGTGCTGCAGAGATGGTTGTCCTTCTGGAAGGTTCTCCCATCTCTATAGAGGAACTCTGGAGCTCTGTCAGAGTGACCATTGGGTTGTTGGTCACCTCCCTGACCAAGGCCCTTCTCTCCCGATTGCTGTTTGGCAGGGCGGCCAGCTGTAGGAAGAGTCTTGGTGGATCCAAACTTCTTCCATTTAAGAATGATGGCCACTGTGTTCTTGGGGCTCTTCAATGCTGACGACATGTTTTGGTACTCTTCCCTAGATCTGTGCCTCGACACAATGGGGTATTGTGTGTAGATTGATGAGGGAAAAAAATACATTTAATCAATTTTAGAATAAGGCTGTAATGTAACAAAATGTGGAAAATGTCCTGTATGTGTCCATATGACCATGAAACGGAGAGATGAGATGATGCTGGTGACCCTCGTATTTATAAGTTATTTTTCTGTAACAATTGCTTGTTTTCCGTTTCATATGATTAAAAACCAAGCCCTCCGTAGGCTACATTTACCCTTGGCCTAGGCTACTATAATGAAGGCTGGTTCAAAAGCAATGTGTCATGTCTTTTTTATCCTGGCAATTTTATGATATCATGCTTCTGACCCCAATTAATTTATTCCATGCTCAAAAGAATACAAAAAGTGAAAGTGCTTTAAAAAAAWATATATTTATTTTAAATAAACAGAGCATACGTTTCGACCATATGCCTTCATCAGTCCTGTACAAACAAATTAAGAAGACACGTACTTAAATCACCTGCTGTGCGTAACYAGTGCAACAGGTGTAAGCAGATAGTTAATTAGAGACGGGCGAATAGGGAGTCAATGCATATTAATATATGAAATAATATATAAAAAGGAATTTCAAAAAATAGACAATTCATATGTCACATATAATTGGGAAGAGATAACAGTCTGGGCTACATAGCAATACCAGAAGCAATAGATATGGACGGACTGCTAGTGTGTAGACGACACTAGAAGAAACATAAATTGTCATTAAGCCCTTGAGTTTTTAAGGAGAAGATCCATAGGTTACCAGTGGCCAGACGTTTTCATGAGGCTAATCATGTTGTGATTGATCTTACATTCTGTGCCATTGACCGCATTCTCAAGCTGCAGATGGCGCAATACGGATGAGCGCCTTCTCCAGGGCGAAGCCCTATGGATCTTCTCCTTAAAAACTCTACACCCATAAGGGCTTAATGAGGAATTGGATCTTGCATGTTTCTTGTAGTGTTGTCTACACACACTAGCAGTCCTCCCCGCCCCCCACCCCCCCAACTGTATTTAGACATAGCCTATTTAAAACAAGCTGTTTTGATTAGAATTTCATTAGAGTTATTCACTCTCTATTTAGGCCTTATAAACAATGCATTTCATCTTGCTTATTGACAACATTTTTGCATGTCCATAGCTCAGCCATAATGCATTTACGGTAGGGCCTAGCCACTATATCAGTGTGGGTGCTATGTTTAACAACTACTGCCAGCGCTAAGATGTTCCCTTGTGTTAGGTTTGTTAAAATAGAGCCCATACTGTAAGTAACAAAGTAGCCTACTGTAGGAAAATATGAAAAGTTGTGTTGTCTACCTACACGTTCACATACAAGGAAACCTAATGGAAGAAATGTGAATGAGGTAGCAAGGGACCATCAAGGGAAGCAAATGAGCTTAACCAAACATGTGTTCATGTATTTCAATCTCTTTGATGGGGGGTGGGCGGGGGGGGGGGATCAAAAACATGAGAACCTAAACAGCTCAGTGTCTATGATACACTGGGACATTGAGATCAGAATGAAGATGCTGCCTACTGGCCCAGTAACACAACTTCCTGCATCAACACTGGCTACGCCACAGTTATCTTTGCTTCCTGGCAAAGTGTGCACTTGTTCACTTAGCCTCACTGATTTMAATTATTTTAGATTTGTGTAACGTAGTGAATGGGTGTGACTGGGGTCGCCAAAAATGTTCATGCATAGTCCTTTAAAGCAGCTGGAGGTGTGACATTAACAGAGACAAATGAGAAAAAGGTTAACTTCTCAGCTTGACTCAGATACAAGTGGCCTTTACTATAGGTGACATCCTCTTACGGTTTCATTGTTACATGGCAGTACTTCCCAATGAAGCCATGACAACATTTGCGTTAAATGTAGAGTCAAGTACCACTTGACAATTTTACAGTGCCACTCTGAAACGGGGAAAATGGTAATGTAGTAATCTTATGGTAATAGAGGGCCTGACACGGGCCTTGATTCGTCTTAAAAGCAAGAAACCACAAAGCTCGTATTGCCTGAATGAGCACATGAATTTGTTACGATCTTTGAATATACATGGACACTACGTTCAGTATGTCATATTTCTGCTAGTCCTTGTGCCTCTTAACTCTGAAAATCCTGACTTTGGGGCAAACATTGATTACCGTCTAAATCTCTGCACCAGGGAAATTGCAGTAACTATAGTACCCCCAGAACATCCATAGAGAGACAGTACTACTGCTGAAGAGAACAAATGCACATGTATGCAAAAATATCTATTGCAAAAATTGCAATTTAAAACAATACAGTACTTAATAATATATTAAAATATTAAAATATTGTATTTCTCAAATGTAGTTGACAAAGGTTCATAGTGACCTTTTAACTTCACAAGAAATGCCACACCAACACTGGTTATTTGATGTGTATCAATAAATACACCCCCCAAAAATATTTGTTGGTACCACTTTTCATTGAATGTTTGCTGCAATAAGGTAAATGATATCAAATCAAATCAAATGTATTTGTCACATACACATGGTTAGCAGATGTTAATGCGAGTTTAGCAAAATGCTTGTGCTTCTAGTTCCGACAATGCAGTAATAACCAACAAGTAATCTAACCTAACAATTCCACAACAACTACCTTATACACACAAGTGTAAAGGAATGAAGAATATGTACATAAAAATATATGAACGAGTGATGGTACAGAACGGTATAGGCAAGATGCAGTAGATGGTATCAAGTACAGTATATACATATGAGATGAGTAATGTAGGGTATGTAAACATATAAAAGTGGCATTGTTTAAAGTGGCTAGTGATACATGTATTACATCAAGATGGCAAGATGCAGTAGATGGTATAGAGTACAGTATATACATATGAGATGAGTAATATAGGATATGTAAACATTATATGAAGTGGCATTGTTTAAAGTGGCTAGTGATACATTTTTTACATACATTTTTACATTATTAAAGTGGCTGGAGTTGAGTCAGTATGTTGGCAGCAGCCACTCAATGTTAGTGGTGGCTGTTTAACAGTCTGATGGCCTTGAGATAGAAGCTGTTTTTCAGTCTCTCGGTCCCTGCTTTGATGCACCTGTACTGACCTCGCCTTCTGGATGATAGCGGGGTGAATAGGCAGTGGCTCGGGTGGTTGTTGTCCTTGATGATCTGTATGGCCTTCCTGTGACATCGGGTGGTGTAGGTGTCCTGGAGGGCAGATAGTTTTCCCCCGGTGATGCATTGTGCAGACCTCACTACCCTCTGGAGAGCCTTACGGTTGTGGGCGGAGCAGTTGTCGTACCAGGTGGTGATACAGCCCGACAGGATGCTCTCGATTGTGCATCTGTAAAAGTTTGTGAGTGCTTTTGGTGACAAGCCGAATGTCTTCAGCCTCCTGAGGTTGAAGAGGTGCTGCTGCGTCTTCTTCACCACGCTGTCTGTGTAGGTAGACCAATTCAGTTTGTCCGTGATGTGTACGCCGAGGAACTTAAAACTTACTACCCTCTCCACTACTGTCCCGTCGATGTGGATAGGGGGGTGCTCCCTCTGCTGTTTCCTGAAGTTCACGATCATCTCCTTTGTTTTGTTGATGTTGAGTGTGAGGTTATTTTCCTGACACCGCACTCCGAGGGCCCTCACCTCCTCCCTGTAGGCCGTCTCGTCGTTGTTGGTAATCAAGCCTACCACTGTAGTGTCGTCTGCAAACGTGATGATTGAGTTGGAGGCGTGCATGGCCACGCAGTTGTGGGTGAACAGGGAGTACAGGAGAGGGCTCAGAACGCACCCTTGTGAGGCCCCAGTGTTGAGGATCAGCGGGGTGGAGATGTTGTTACCTTCCCTCACCACCTGGGGGCGGCCCGTCAGGAAGTCCAGTACCCAGTTGCACAGGGCGGGGTCGAGACACAGGGTCTCGAGCTTGATGACGAGTTTGGAGGGTACTATGGTGTTAAATGCTGAGCTGTAGACGATGAACAGCATTCTCACATAGGTATTCCTCTTGTCCAGATGGGATAGGGCAGTGTGCAGTGTGGTTGCAATTGTGTCGTCTGTGGACCTATTGGGGCGGTAAGCAAATTGGAGTGGGTCTAGGGTGTCAGGTAGGGTGGAGGTGATATGGTCCTTGACTAGTTCTCTCAAAGCACTTCATGATGACGGAAGTGAGTGCTACGGGGCGGTAGTCGTTTAGCTCAGTTACCTTAGCTTTCTTGGGAACAGGAACAATGGTGGTCCTCTTGAAGCATGTGGGAACAGCAGACTGGGTAAGGATTGATTGAATTGTCTGTAACACACCAGCCAGCTGGTCTGCACATGTCTGAGGACGCGGCTGGGGATGCCGTCTGGGCCTGCAGCCTTACGAGGGTTAACACGTTTAAATGCTTTACTCACGTCGGCTGCAGTGAAGGAGAGTCCGCAGGTTTTGGTAGCAGGCCGTGTCAGTGGCACTGTATTGTCCTCAAAGCGAGCAAAGAAGTTGTTTAGTCTGTCTGGGAGCAAGACATCCTGGTCCACGATGGGGCTGGTTTTCTTTTTGTTATCCGTGATTGACTGTAGACCCTGCCACATACCTCTCGTGTCTGAGCCGTTGAATTGCGACTCTACATTGTCTCTATACTGACGCTTAGCTTGTTTGATTGCCTTGCGGAGGGAATAGCTACACTGTTTGTATTCGGTCATGTTTCCGGTCACCTTGCCCTGATTAAAAGCAGTGGTTCGTGCTTTCAGTTTCGCGCGAATGCGATACAGCGCATTCGGAAAGTATTCAGACCCCTTGACTTTTCCCACATTGTTACATTGCAGCCTTATTCTAAAATTCTACAAACAAAACTCTATAATAACAATGCAAAAGCATTTTATTTTATTCCAAATGTATCATATAAAATAAATGGAAATATCATATTTACATAAGTAGTCAGACCCTTTACTCAGTACTTTGTTGAAGCACTTTGGCAGCGATTACAGCCTCGATTCTTCTTGGGTAAGATGCTACAAGCTTGGCACACCTGTATTTGGGGAGTTTCTCCCATTCTTCTCTGCTGATCCTCTCAAGCAGATCCTCTCAAGCTCTATCAGGTTGGATGTGGAGCGTTGCTGCACAGCTATTTTCAAATCTCTCCAGAGATGTTCGATTGGGTTCAAGTCCAGGCTCTGGCTGGGCCACTCAAGGACATTCAGAGACTATCCTTGCTACTTTTCTGTGGCTTGGCTGTGTGCTTAGGGTCATTGTCCTGTTGGAAGGTGAACCTTCACCCCAGTCTGAGGTCCTGACCGCTCTGGAGCAGGTTTTCATCAAGGATCTCTGTATTTTGCTCCATTCATCTTTGCCTCGATCCTGACTAGTCTCCCAGTCCCTGCCGCTGAAAAACATCCCCACAGCATGATGCTGCCACCACCATGCTTCACCGTAGGGGTGATGCCAGACATCCTCCAGATGTGACACTTGGCATTCAGACCAAAGAGTAATCTTGGTTTCATCAGACCAGAGAATCTTGTTTCTCATGGCCTGAGAGTGCTTTAGGTGCCTTTTGGCAAACTCCAAGCCAGCTGTCATGTGCTTTTTACTGAGGAGTGGCTTCTGCCTGGCCACTCTACCATAAAGGCCTGATTGGTGGAGTGCTGCAGAGATGGTTGTCCTTCTGGAAGGTTCTCCCATCTCCACAGAGGAACTCTGGAGCTCTGTCAGAGTGACCATCAGGTTCTTGGTCACCTCCCTGACCAAGGCCCTTCTCCCCCAATTGATCAGTCTGGCTGGGCGGCCAGCTCTAGGAAGAATCTTGGTGGATCCAAACTTCTTCCATTTAAGAATGATGGAGGCCACTGTGTTCTTGGGGACCTTCAATGCTGCAGACATTTTTTGGTACCCTTCCCCAGATCTGTGCCTCGACACAATGCTGTCTTGGAGCTCTACGGACAATTCCTTCAACCTCATGGCTTGGTATTTGCTCTGACATGCACTGTCAACTGTGGGACCTTATATAGACAGGTGTGTACCTTTCCAAACCATGTCCAATAGATTTAATTTACCACAGGTGGACTCCAATCAAGTTGTAGAAACATCTCAAGGATGATCAATGGAAACGGGATGTACTTGAGCTCAATTTCAAGTCTCATAGCCATGGTACTGAATTATTCCATACATTTGCAAAAATGTCTGAAAACCAGTTCTCTTTGTCATTATGGGGTATTGTGTGTAGACTGATGAGGGGAAAAAATGATTTAATACATTTTAGAATATGGCTGTAACGTAACAATACAGGGAAAAAGTCAAGGGGTCAGAATACTTTCCAAATGCACTGTATTTCATTTAATGTTGATAGCATTTCCCTTGTTTGTGATAAACAGCATCGCTTTAAGAGGCCACGTCTGAGATGCGTATCGCCAGTCATCATTCTTTTTGCTGAAGGAAGCAACGTCGCTGACATTGCCATGTTGCATTAGAGTCGCGCCAAGAAAAATAAGGGGGACACAATCTAGGACATGCTGTCTAAAATCATCTGAAACAACTTCAGATAATCCACAGTGAGCCAGAGAAGCGCTCTTATAAGAGAGTGTAATTCTTTCAAATCAGAGAGCTCTCACACACTAACCCAGGATGCTCAAACCCTGATTCGCCTTTTATTCACGCCAGCATATTGTGGCACCGAAACAGGAATATCTGTTCACGTTGGAAACAAACAGGGCTGGCTAATAGAGAGTCATGCATTATCACATACACACAATCATACGAATAAATCTAGCACTGCAACCAACTATTGTCAATCATTTGTCAGGCCAATCATGTATGATTTCTCAAAGACACACAGTCAAATGAAAATGGTAAATGAAATGCTGTGTGTTCCGTATTAAGGTACCAAAAATGTTGAGACAAGCAGGATCTCTCACCGGTCTTACAGATGGGGCAGCACCGTTCAGGCTCATACACTGGGTCCACACACTCTGTCTGGGGACAAGCTGACACAGAGCACAACACCTCTCCACTCCCCTCACAGCGACACTTCTCACACGGAGACACCTGGGGGCAGAGGGAAAAAGACTGTGTGTTTCAAAATCTCTCTCTCTCTCATGCAAGTACTCACTCACTCACCTGTCTGGTCCACTAGCCAATATAAGGACATTGAACATCAAACATTCAGCCACAGAGCTTAGAACACAGGGAGGTCCCATCTTACGGCACTTTATTGGAAATACATACTTCATTTGAAGGAGACATGCGTCGAGAAATGAACTTCAGTGCACAATCAACCGAAAATAGGGAAATCAATGTGCTGATTGTGTGCTCAGTTGGAAACAGAAGCTATACGCTTCAAATGTCTTGCTTTGTGAACTAGAGAGAACAGTTTGATTAATGGAGCTTTCCAAGTCCAAAAGTATTGGAGAAAAACAGGGCCCAAGACCTTATGATGCAACTTGTGTCGACAATATGCCTTCAACCAAGTCACCTCCCTTGACTGGAGATGCTACCACCGTAGGCTTTAGTCTGAAGCCACGTGAGCATTTCCTTTTAAATCAGAGAACATAGGTTAATCCTAACAGCATGGATCAAGTCGATTGCAGAGCGGCTCGAGCTTCTGACCAGCACGCCAATGTGAAAAACGGCAAGAGGGAGACCCCACTTACAGTACCGCCGCAGAACACAGCAATCAACCACAAGGCTCGCCTGTTGCTTTGTTTCTAATCCTCTAGGCAGGCATCCACAGAGGATAGAAGACATTTACTTTAGTGGAAGTGGGTCTCTCTCTCTCTCTCTTTTTCCTTTCTCTCTTTCTGATCTCTCTCTCTCTCCACAGACTTCTCCCAGGAGAGCTACAAGCGAGCTGCTTGTATCACTCTGCATTAACGGAAATAAGTCCCATATTAGACCTAACCTCCTGGTGTGACCCTCCAGTGCTAGCACAAAGAGATGCCTGAAACAGTCACATATAATACCTTTCTTTAATCAAAGATAGAATAGAAGGCTGATGGAATAGTTGTGGATGGAGCTTCTAAAATAAATGAAGGAATAAGCCCTTTTGAGGTCTCCTGGGCTTGGCTTAAAATAGATAACTCCACCAAGACTAGAATATATCAAGATAAGAATATTAACACAATTACTCTTAAGCTTAAACATACTATTCAATTTAGAGTAATGTTATGTTCAAACTTTGTGTGAATAAAAATAAATGCTGACTTTTGCCATCATAAATGTGCTTCGCTGCTTGTTTGCTTGCTACACTGAAAAGTATTTTGGTATAGTATTCACGATACACTGGCAATCTATCAACAGTTTCCCACATGGAATGTCTACGGAGACCGAAACGTTGGTAACGAGATCCACTAAAACTGTGGAACATCTAGATTACGAGCCGACTAAATTCAACTCCATGATTTACAATGGAGTTGAGCGGCGACTAGTGGGGACTGGAGCTCCGACGTCATTTTAGCATCCAAAGAATAGCTCGCAACTACCCAGAACAATGTCGTGTACAGAGGTGTAAAGTACTTAAGTAAAAATACTTTATAGTAGTTTTTTGGGTTATCTGTATGCTACTTTCCTATTTATATTTTTGACAGCTTTAACTTTTACTTCACAACATTCCTGAAGAAAATCATGTCATTTTTACTTCATACATTTTCCCTGACACCCAAAATTAATTATTACATTTTGAATGCTTAGCAGGAAAGAAATATGGTCCAATTCATACACTAAGCAAGGGAACATCCCTCGTCAAGGGAACATGCCTCTGATCTGGCGGACTCACTGAACACGCGTGCTTCATTTGTAAATGATGTCTGAGCGTTGGAGTGTGCCCCCCCTGGCTATCCGTAAAAAAAAAAATAACAAGAAAATAGTGCCGTCTGGTTTGCTTAATATAAGGAATTTTAAATGATTTATACTTTAACTTTTGACACTTAAGTATATTTGAGCAATTACATTTACTTTTGATACTTAAGTATATTTAAAACCAAATACTGTTAAGACTTTTACTAAAGTAGTATTTTACTGGATGACTTTCACTTTTACTTGAGTCATTTTCCATTGAAGTATCTTTACTTTTACTCAAGTATGATATTTGGGTACTTTTTCAACCACTGGTAGTGTGTAATTCATTTTATGTGACGTCAGAGCTCCAGTCTTCCCACACAAGTCGCCGCTCAACTCCATCGTAAATCGTGGAGTTGCGTTTAATCAGCTACTAGGTCACTAGTGTGCTGGAGTTTCTTTTCATTTCAGAGGTTGATCTCTTGAAGCACAGACTGTTACAAGAATACATTTAAATTAAATAGCACTATGAATGAGGCTGCCTAAGGATGRCATCATCACCTGGGGTGTATTCATGTCGAAAAACGTTTTGAAACGGAAAACAAACACTAGCGTTTCTTGTTGTACACGTTCAGGTAATCCATTCCCGTTTTGGCTCGTTTGCTTATGTTTGGTTCCTAGAGAATAACACCCCGTAAACCTTTAAAGATATCATTTCCAGACTCACCTTAAACTCTTGTAGCGTTGTGTAGACCTTTCCCCTGAACTCACAGTAGTTCTTCTTCTCCTTGCACTCTGGACAGCACTGGCTGGTGTCCACCCGGATACAGCGAGGGTGAACTTTGGGACATTCAGGTTTGGCACACAGGGGTCCCTCGTCCGTGCAGAGGCAAGGGCATGTGGAGGGCCCCGGGGTAAACTTCTCCCCAATGGCAAACACAAAGCCACTTTCGTCCATGCAGCCCTTCCCCCTGTAATCTGGATATGCGTACTCGTCGATAGCGTCAAGAGAGAGATTTGTTTCACTCGTGGGACCCTCGTCTACTCGGCTCAGGCCCCCCTCTTGCTCTTCCCACAACTCCTGTGATGCCTTCCCGGCCTTGGATCCAGCAAGTTTCTGGGAGCTGGAGTTTGGCCTGGATCTGTTGACAGAGGTTCTGTTGCTGGCCCCTCTGTGGGTCTCCAGGCCCATGAAGCTGATCTCCTCCAGCTGCTGCTGCGTGCTGTAGCTGAGCGCACCCACTGAGGCCTGCTGCTTGTCTTGCTTGTCCTCTCTGGCCTGGGTCAGGACACGCTCCAAGCGTTCCCGGCTCACTGACAAGTCTGCCACGGGATTACACTGAGTACTGGTCAGAAACAACATAACAAAGAGGACTTCCACTGTCATGGCAACAGAGTGCACCATCTCTCCCCACCACCTGGAAGGTGGGATGACACCTTGGCTTCATATAACACACTTCATATCTCAGGTGTGAGCCAGTCCATCTGGAAAAAGAGAATGAAACTGGAATAAAGTATTTGACAGTATGTAGTCTAGACATTGATATTGTCTCTTAGCCTGGTCCAAATTCTGTGCTTTATAGCAAACTCCTCTTGTCGTTATCATGGCCAAACAATGACCAAGACAATGACCATAGGAGTTGGCTATACAGCATAGACATATCTGACTAATTGTCTTCATGTTAGCCCCAATAAGGACTCTGTTTTTTCATTGCAATGCCGGATCCTATCAAAGAAACACCTCACATGACCTAAAGAAAACCTCAGCGACTTGGGCTGTCAGAACGGAGTGTATTCATATTGCCGGTGTCAGGAAATCAATAGGCTTTCTTACACTAACACTTCCTCGCATCAAATGCTCCCAGCAGGGATAGACTGTGGAGAAAATTGCCAAAAAAAAGAACCTGAATCTCACTCCCCACCCGGAACAAAGGAAATATAATCAATGGATTCCGGGTTCAAATAAAATCAGACAACTATACAGGGAGAGATTGATTCGAAAAGAGATCATGATTCTCTTCAGGAAGAATGAATTTACTGTAGCTAGAGGACATTTCTAGACCAACTTAGATCACTGAACAGCATAAAAAGTGTATATTTCTTCATTTATTTCTTTACATTTTTGGGGGACTTGTGTGCATTGTTTGGTGTTTGTTAGGCATTAATGCATTTTTGGAGCTAGTAACATAAGCATTTCGCTGCACCTGCGATAACATCTGCTAAATATGTGTATGCGACCGCAAAAAATGGATTTGAAAAAAATAACAATAAAATTAAGTGCTCCATTATATGTTGTAGATCTATGGCTCTGGTTTTGTACATGTGCAGTGGGCTCACACACCAGGCCTGGGTCCACCAAACTGCAGCTTGCGGATCTGATGTGGCACGCAGGCCAGGAGTTTAAGACCACTAATGTAAAGGGAATCAATATTTGTTTCACTATTTATATTGGTCAAACAATGGTTCCCCCCCTTTTATTTGATTTTTTTTTACAATGAAATCTATTGAATTCAGTAATCAAACAATGGTTGTTTTATGACATAAACATGCTGTCATGAACAGACAGAAACTGTCATGACTATTTATGACATTGGCTATGATATTATCATGGCACCAACATCCTAGTTAAGTAGTAGCCTTGCACGAGGCTTGGCTTCTGTGAGCCAGAACGACTCATGCTGTAGGAGCAGGAGCCTATCTACAGTTTCTGTAGCGTGAGACAGGGTTTACCCCTATGGGTCCACATCTGGTCCCATTTTTACAGTCTTTGGTATGTATAGAGAATGAATCTCTGTGTTTATGTTTGTGTGCGTGTGTGTGTAATTAAAGTTTCCCTGTGTGTGTAACTTTTGTGAGCCTACCTTATTCCCGTCTGACCGGGGGCGGAGTCACAGACCAGCAAAAGCAGAGAGTCTATCTCTTATAGCATGACTCGGCCGTGGATCAAACTCCCAACCTTCCAATCTCAGGGTGGACACGAATCGCAATGCCACTAAGTTGGTCTTACAAAAAAAGACTGAACATTTCAATGTACAAAGGGGCGACACAAAGCAGGACATACGACAATGACTGAATTAAGTGGATGAGTTTCTTTTTTTGTTACATTACTAATCAAATGATTTGATTACCCAACTAACTTGACATGTCAATGATTTGAGTTTGAATGCCTTGCTGTGTTTTGTTTCGACTTTCAACCATGTTCTTAAGAGTAGTATGTTGTGTACATATTTTTTTTTTCTCTATTAAAACACTTGCAGTGGGATTAATATTTGTATCTTTGTGTAAAAAGGTGAGATTCCGCTGTATTGACTTTGTCCTGACAATTAGCTGTAGATGAGTGTCTGGACTCATTTAAGAATAAACCATTCAGTATTTATTAATATGTCAACTCCGCTGGCAATGAATTTGTTTTCAATAGAGTAGAGTGCAACTGCTCTTTCCGAATTAGGATTCTCAAGAAAGAACAGAAGGTATATAAATACTTTAAGCTTTCCCTGAGCAAGTCAGCCTTGTTAAAAATGCAGTAGGTTAATATAAAGGGAATGAAAAACGTATGTTATCAGTAAGAATAAAAACATTGTATTTCTTAGGGAATACTACATTTTAATAAATGGATGCGCCTGACACGTAAAATCATGTCCTGGCACCTCAGGGAAGTGTATATTGAGATCAATCAATCAAATGTATTTATAAAGCCCTTCTTACATCAGCTGATGTCACAAAGTGCTGTACAGAAACCCAGCCTAAAACCCCAAACAGCAAGCAATGCAGGTGTAGAAGCACAGTGGCTAGGAAAAACTTCCTAGAAAGGCCAGAACTGAGGAAGAAACCTAGAGAGGAARCAGTCCTCCTCTGGCTGTGCCGGGTGGAGATTATAACAGAACYTGGCCAAGATGTTTAAATGGTCATAGATGATCAGCAGGGTCAAATAATAATAATCACAGTGGTTGTAGAGGGTGCAACAGGTCAGCACCTCAGCAGTAAATGTCGTTTGGCTTTCATAGCCGATAATTCAGAGTATCTCRWCCGCTCCTGCTGTCTCTAGAGAGTTGAAAACAGCAGGAGATAAGAGATAGAGATACAGAGATAAGGGCTGTGGTGAATCTCAATTCTAGACAACTCTAAATATAAGTTGAAAGTCACCAGACTTCCAGCCTGGGGATGCAGTTACTTCACAATGCAGTTCCTTCAGCAAGTATTCAGACCKCTTGACTTTTTCCACATTTTGTTACGTTAGAGCCTTATTCTGAAATTGATAAAATWGTTTTTTTCTCAATCTATACCAATACCCCATATATAAAAAAACTTAAATATCACATTTACGTAAGTATTCAGACCCTCTACTCAGTACTTTGTTGAAACACCTTTGGCAGCGATTACAGCATCTATTCTTCATTGGTATGACGGTACAAGCTTGGCACACCTGTATTTGGGGAGTTTCTCCCATTGTTCTCTGCAGAACCTCTCAAGCTATTTTCAGGTCTCTCCAGAGATGTTCGATCTTGTTCAAGTCCGGGCTCTAGCTGGGCCACTCAAGGACATTCAGAGACTTGTCCCGAAGTCACTCCTGCATTGTCTTTGCTGTGTGCTTAGGGTCGTCGTCCTGTTGGAATGTGAACCTTCGCCCCAGTCTGAGGTTTTCATCAATGATCTCTGTACTTTGCTCCATTCATCTTTGCCTCGATCCTCACTAGTCTCCCAGTCCCTGCCACTGAAAAACATCCCCGCAGCATGTTGCTGCCACCACCATGCTTCACCGTAGGCATGGTGCCAGGTTTGCAGAAATGTTTTGGTACCCTTCCCCAGTTCTGTGCCGCGACATAATCCTGTCTCGAAGCTCTACAGACAATTCCTTCGTCCTCATGGCTTGGTTTTTGCTCTGACATGCGCTGTCAACTGTGGGACCTTATATAGACAGGTGTGTGACTTTCCAAATCAAGTCCAATCAATTGAATTTACCACAGGTGGACTCCAATCAAGTTGTAGAAACATCTCAAGGATGATCAATGGAAACAGAATGCACCCTAGCTCAATTTCGCATCTCATAGCAAAGGGGCTGAATATTTATATAAATTAGGTATTTCTGTTTTTTATTTGTAATAAATGTGCATACATTAAAAAATATATATATATATTTAACCCATTTTAGAATAAGGCTGTAATGTAACAAAATGAGGTGTCTGAATATTTTCTGAATGCACGGTATGCATTTAAAATAATGACCATTTTGCAATGCCCGAAAATCAGTCCAATCTATTCACAGAACAGAACAGACTTGACTTGAAAATGAATGGACTCTACCCAACTGTTACGCCAGTGGTGTTTGGTATTTGTGAGGTGATTCTGTTCTGTTATATTGTTGTGTATGAGCCAAGAGGCAAAATCCAAGGAGCAAGGCTATGACTGGGCCAAACGAGGTAGCAGAACGAGGTAGTGATAGTGCCGTACAGATAGGGCCGCATCAGACAGAGCCAATAGTTAATTAGTAAAAGTACTTAACTTGGCTCCGTTCTCCATAACCTCACTACCTTTAACAGCTGCTAGTGCCTGGCTGTCACAGTACCACTGCTACTGCTGCTAGCTGTCCTCTTCCCCTCCTACTTGCCTCTGGATGGCCCTCAGGCTAACCATCATCTCCTTGGTTCCTAGTGGCCCTAGTCAGTTGCATGTTCATCTTTGTTTTGCTCATATTATTTTTTCTTATTGCCTTTTATCTGTTAGTGCATGTGAAAGGAAATTGCGTATGTGGAAAAAAAATCCCAATGGTTATCAAACAGTGGTTATTAGCTATTTCTGTATAGCACAGAACAAGCATTGTGGTTTTATCAGCACAGAATGAATGGTTCCTCTCTGGCGGACAGAAGACTATCAATGTTTCCGGTGACATTTAAGGTGTGTAGCATTACTGCTCTACTGCGTCAGAATGAATAAACGTGTTTTGTCTTAATTGTTAAAGAGAGAAGGTTAGGTCATTACTGTTGACATAGTTTTAATTCATTCTGTTTAAGGTCAAGGCTGTCTTTACATCTCAAATGATTATTTTTATTTTATTTCTTTTCACCTTTATTTAACCAGGTAGGRTAGTTGGAAACAAGTTCTCATTTACAACTGCGACCTGGCCAAGATAAAGCAAAGCAGTGCGACACAAACAACACAGAGTTACACATGGAATAAACAGACATGCAGTCAATAACACAATAGGAAAAAAGTATATATACAGTGTGTGCAAATGAGGTAAGGGAGGCAAGGCAATAAAAAGGCCATAGTGGCGAAATAATTACAATTTAGCAATTAAACACTGGAGTGATAGATGTGCAGAAGATGAATGTGCAAGTAGAGATACTGGAGTGCAAAGGATTCCAAAAAATTATACAGAACAGAGCAGAGCAATATTTCAGCCACATTGAAATGAGCTAAGATATTGAAGAGTGTGAGACTGCCAGGTTCAATAACACTCATCGAGACATTGAAATTGTGACATACGTTATATTATAGTCTTATTCTGTAAGACTGTAGTAGGAAGTTGGTGGCATCTAAACTCTACTCTCTGTTCTACTCAAATCCCATCAAACAGGAAATGGACATTCCTGATGTACCAGAGCAGCTGATGGCCTGTGYTCCCTAAACCCCTCTGACAGCCTAACCTTTCACCCCCTGGTGGACTTCATTAACGTCAMCGTCAGGGACCGCCCCGACGTCTGCATACTGCTTGGCGACTTTGCATGAGCAGATAAAGAAATCTCAGGTGACTGAGACGTTMGATGCAATCTTCTCCAGATGTGTGGGAAGCATTGTAGAGGGCACACAAGGAGTTGGATGTCGGTTGGTATTTTTTCCCTCCCAGAGATATGTCCTCCATCGCTTAATTTACCCACAACCCCCTTTCACCCTGCCGMACCTCAGCGCGTGACCCTGGTGCCTGACCCCTGCACCCTGCTCATGGAGGGCGTGACCTTTGGCCTGACCTCTACGAARATCGTGTTCGACATGGGAGCAGAGGAGATCAGCTGTGCTTCCGGTTCGGAAAGATTCTCACGCATCTTGAAACACATGCTGACCCAGAGAAGCTACTACCCGCTGTACCTGCTGGTGAAATGAGAAATTCCAGAGCTACGGCCAGATGCCCCTCAGTCCTGATGTGCTCATCGTCCCCTCCAAGCTACGCTACTTCATCAAGGATGTGATTGGCTGTGTGTGTGTGTCAATCCTGGACGCCTGACCATGGGCCAGGTGGGAGGGACTTATGGCAAGCTGCTCATCAAGAGGAGCTCCACATCGATAGATGGGAAGAGAGCCAGTCCCTGTGTGGCCGGCTAAGTGGTCAAGATCTAACCTGATTGAAGACTGACTGAAGATCGATCTCTCTCCCTACTTCTCATCATATTACACAATGATCTATTCTACAAGGGCTTGTCTGTTTWTTWTTTTTTTTACATCAGTACTTTGATATAATGTAACTGGCTGCTTACCGTAATTTCATTGGGTAATTCTCTCTGTCCTGTATTAACCCATTCATAGACGCAAACTGCTTTCACGCCTATGGACGGCAGCATCTTCTGGTCAGGAGTTTTGTTAAGATCCCCGACACTCGTTCTGAACGTTAAAACGTATAGTTTGCTGTACGGTTTTGGAAACATACGGAACTTATCTTTCATATTAGCGAGAAATAATTTTCCAAAATCAAAATGGTTAAAATARTACACACCTTGATAGYGTTAGTGTTCCCACACGGCCATATCGCCATGTTATATTGCTTGTTTACAGAAGACAGACGGAAGACATAGGCGGCCACCTGTGCTAATTAGCTATCTAGCGTGCTAGGAACACKTGTGTGCAAGCGTAACTGGGGAGGCAGTGTAGTTTGTCAACTGGAGGCACACACAGCAAATTAGCACTTTAGGGGACCTGATCTTCCTCCTCCTTCCTTCCCACCGGTCAAAAACTGGTTGCATCAATGTTGTTTCCACGTCATTTCAACAACAAAAAACGCAATCTGATGATSTTGAATCAACGGATTGGGATTTGCAAAAAGTCATCAACGTAATGGAATTTCYTCTTTTTCCCCACCAAACTTTTAACCTAAATCCAATGACACTGTGACCTTTTTTGTTGATTTCAAGTTGAATTCATGTTAGTTGACATCTCAAACAAATGTAAATCAAAACTAGATGTTGAAATGACGTCTCTGCCCAGTGGGTTCCTTCTTTGTTGTGAGCCTATGGTTGTTCCATGGCTGATTGTTCGAATGCTCTTGTTGGTCCAACACACATCTATGAAGGGGCAAACTCTTATTCTTGAGTGGAGTTCTCACTTCATGCCAAACTCTTCTGGGGGCAATTAGCAAYTAATTACCACAATGGTTTATTCATGATTATCATCTCTACACTATGTTGTTCAGCCTCCTGTGTCAGGGAGTGTCTACCCAAAAATGTAGTCTTATGCAAATAGGAATGAGGTGGAGTGTGCTCTTACCTCCGAGGTAGGATATTATCAGCAGTGTATAATAACAGACTACGGCTGGGAAGAGGATAACTGGCATTTCCTCTTTTGTGGCATTGTACACACTCATGTTGTACAACTGATGTACAAATAATTTTTCAGAATGGTTGTGATACAGCTGATATTTTTGTGAGTCAACAGAGAGCTTGACTGCACAAATAATGTTTACACAACGACTGTGGGGTGACTCCAAAATGCTTGTGTATTTATTTTGTGCAGAAAAACTCTCTGTTGTATCACTACCATTTGTATCAGTTGTACAACTTGAGTGTGTACAGACACCTATCACATCGGCAATGAAGCCCCATTCACACCACAAATCTCCAGAGTAGTTCAACTCCATCATGTTGAGGTCCCATAGGGCGGAGCACAATTGGCCGGGTTAGGGTTTGGCCGGGGTAGGCCGTCATTGTAAATAAAAATGTGTTCTTAACTGACTTGCCTAGTTAAATAAAATATTTTAAAAAGCATAAATAAATGGAGTCTACAACCAAAATTCCCCAATTAAAGCGAAGCTGCAATTAAAGGGAAAGGCAGTGTTCTCCTTAGGCTTATAAGAAGCACTATTACAACTATAACATAGACACACAATTTTCTAAACGGATTGTGTGAGAGATGCTTACTAAGCACACTGAGGGCTCATATTTCTGTTCTGCCTTCAGAAAGTATTCCCCTTGACTTATTCCACATGTTGTTGTGTTACTGCCTGAATTCAAAATGGATTAGATCGATTTTTTCTCTCACCCATCTACACACAATACCCCACAATGACAAAGTGAAAACATGTTTTTAGACTTTRTAGCAAATGTATTGAAAATGAAATACTGAGTCAATACATATTAGAATCACCTTTTGCAGCGATTACAGCTGTGGGTGTTTCTGGGTAAGTCTCGGTAAGAGCTTTGCACACCTGATTGTACAATATTTGCACATCATACTTTAAAAAAAATGTCAAGCTCTGTCAAGTTGGTTGTTTATCATTGCTAAACAACCATTTTCAAGTCTTCCCATAGATTTTCAAACAGATTTAAGTCAAAACTGTAACTCGGCCACTCAAGAACATTCAATGTCATCTTGGTAAGCAACTCCAGTGTATATTTGGACTTGTGCTTTAGGCTATTGCCCTGCTGAAAGGTGAATTTAAACTCCCAGTGTCTGTTGGAAAGCAGACTGAAACAGGCTTTCATCTAGGATTGTTCCTGTGATTAGCCCTATTCTGGGTTTTTTACCCCCCCAAAAACTCCCTAGTCCTTGCCAATGACAAGCATATTCATGACATGATACAGCCACCACCATGCTTGAAAATATGAAGAGTGGTACTCAGTAATGTGTTGTGTTGGATTTGCTCCAAACATAAGGCTTTCTATTCAGGACATACAGTGCATTCAGAAAGTATTCAGAACGCTTGACTTTTTCCACATTTTGTTACATTACAGCCTTATTTTAATATGGATTAAATAGTTTTTTCCTCTCATCAATATACACACAATTGTAACGCTCGTCTTTCTCCACATCTGAAGAGGAGCAAGGATCGGACCAATATGCAGTGTAGTTTAAAGACATAATCACGTTTATTTAAACGAAGACGAAAAACACTTGAACAAATTACAAAATAACAAACGACGTGAACAGACCTGAACTTGAGAACAAAACACATGAACGCACGAACTGGACGGAACACACGAACGAACGAACGAACGAACGAACGAACGAACGAACGAACGAACGAACGAACGAACGAACGAACGAACGAAACAGTCTCGTGTGGTACAAACACTGACACAGGAACAATCACCCACAAACAAACAGTGAGAACAGCCTACCTTAATATGGTTCTCAATCAGAGGAAACGTAAAACACCTGCCCCTAATTGAGAACCATATCAGGCTAATACATTGCACCCAACATAGAAACACATAACATAGAATGCCCACCCCAACTCACGCCCTGACCATACTAAACAAATACAAAACAAGGGAAAACAGGTCAGGAACGTGACAACAATACTCCAAAATGACAAAGAAAATGTTTTGAATGTATCACATTTACATACAGTACCAGTCAAAAGTTTGGACACACCTACTCATTCAAGGTAATTTATTTTATTTGGACTACTTTCTACATTTTAGAATAATAGTGAAGACATCAACACTATGAAATAACACATACGGAATCATGTGGTAACCATTTTTCTTTTAAACAACTCAAAAAATATTATATATTTCAGATTTTTCAAAGTAGCCACCCTTTGCCTTAATGACAGTGTCATGACGTTGGGTTGGGTAGGTTTACGACAGTCATAAATACCTCTTTCCCCCTTTTTCTCTCTCCCCACTATAACTGATGTGACATAAGGAAACCCATGGGGTAACATAGAGATTCTGGGTAACATCAGAAGTTGGGGAAATGAACTATATTCTGATAAACCAACCAACTGAACATATGCGTGGTATACAAGGTATATTATGTCAGTTCGGTTGCCCTCTGACACATTCTCATCAATGATAGAATGACAAACTCTACTGTGAAAAGTCTAAACGTCAGAGGTATCGGATTCACATGGAATTGTTGTTTAATTAAAATGTTTGAATATACATTATTTGTGAAGAGGTGAAATGTAATTTTAGCTTCCAAATGAGAGATCTGTGCTTTCATAAGTTCTCTGCTCACAGTGGCCCGCCCTGTGAAGAGGCATGGGTAATAGACTTTTCAGACACACCCCTCTACCTCCACTATATAAAGCCAGTGACAAAAATGTAACTGCCTGTTCCGGGTACATTTTGGATGACGATCCGATTTCAGATGGTTCAGACAATAACTACAGAACTAGGCCAACATCAGCATGGACTTTGATTGTGAATGGTATGAACTTTGAACTCGTGTTCACTACAGAAGTGATATCTCCTAGCCGTTGAGTTGGCAACAGCTGCTACAAACGCAGGTTAGGAAGGACAGTCCGAGTATCCCGTCTTCCACACACAACGTTACTACAAAGTATCCCGTGACAACCAGAGACATTCTCCAAAGGACAGAGGACTCGGGTTGGCGATACGTTCTTCCATCTACCACCAACCTACTGAAGCGCAGCTCAGAGTAAATATGTATTGCATTTTCTTCTTCAAATGGGCGGTAATTTAGAATGCATCAGATACTGATTTACGAGAGCACAGCTCGCCTATGTTTCAATCTCCCGCTCTTTCACTAAGACTCAGCCCATTCCCTTTGTGTAACAAGCTGTCATATCTATTCCGCCCGCTAGGGACGTTTTCTGTATGACGTAATTTGTGATCAAGTTATGATTTAATTGTATATGTGTGATTCTGTGTGATTAGTTGGTATTTAGTAAAAAATAATTAAACCCAATTTTGTATTGCTGATTCAACTTGTTAGCCAGGATTCTTGCAGATAATCAAGGACTTACAACTTTCAGATGAGACTGAATAAAATGACGATTAATGTGACGGATATTTAGTAAAATATTACTAAATCTTTAAGAGTTTATTCGAAAGATAACAGCTCTATAAATATTCTTTCGTGGTGTCCCCCTAGTTAATTAATATTTACATGATTAGTTCAATCAGGTAATATTAATTACGGATAAATAATTTTAAGAATAGCATGTCATAGCAATCAATCTGGCATAGTCAAAGACACGACAATAGCTTTGCACACTCTTGGCATTCCTCAACCAGCTTCACCTATAATTATTTTCCAACAGTCTAGAAGCAGTTCCCACATATGCTGAGCACTTGTTGGCTGCTTTTCCTTCACTCTGCGGTCCAACTCATCCCAAACCATCTCAATTGGGTTGAGGTGATTGTAGATTCCAGGTCATCTGATGCAGCACACCATCACTTTCCATCTTGGTCAAATAGCCCTTACACAGCTTGGAGGTGTGTTAGGTCATTGTTGTTGAAAAACAAGTGATAATCCCATTAAGTGCAAAGCAGTTGGGATGCCGTATTGCTGAGAGAATGCTGTGGTAGCCTGCTGGTTAAGTGTGCCTTGAATTCTAAATGAATTACCGACAGTGTCACAAGCAAAGCACCTCCACACCATCACACTTCCTCCTCCGTGCTTCATGGTGGGAACCACACATGCAGAGATCATCCGTTCACCTACTCTACGTCTCACAAAGACACGGCGGCTAGAACCAAAAATCTCAAATTTGGACTCATCAGACCAAAGGACAGATTTCCACCAGTCTAATGTCCATTGCTCGTGGTCTTGGCCCAAGCAAGTCTCTTATTAGTATTGGTGTCCTTTAGTAGTGGTTCTTTGCAGCAATTCGACCATGAAAGCCGGTGTCAGAGGAAGGCCCTAAAAAATAAAAAATAAACTCCAGCCAACCTAGTCATTGACTGTTCTCTCTGCTAACGCACGGCAAGTGGTACCGGAGCGCCAAGTCTAGGTCCAAGAGGCTTCTAAACAGTTTCTATCCCCAAGTCATAAGTCAAATCAATTTTTAGGCTTTCCTCTGACACCGCCTGGTATAGAGGTCCTGGATGGCAGGCAGCTTAGCCCCAGTGATGTACTGGGCTGTTCGCACTACCCTCTGTATGCCTTGCGGTCAGAGCCGAGCAATTGCCGTAACAGGCAGTGATGCAACCAGTCAGGATGCTCTCGATGTTGCATGTAGAACCGTTTGAGGGTCTGAGGACCCATGCCAAATCTTTTAGTTTCCTGAGGGGAATAGGCTTGTCATGCCCTCTTCACGACTGTCTTGGTGGTGTTGGACCATTCTAGTTTTTGGTGATGTGACACCAAGGAACTTGAAGCTCTCAACCTGCTCCACTACAGCCCCGTCGATGAGAATGGGGGCGTGCTCTGTCCTCCTTTTCCTGTAGTCCACAATCATCTCCTTAGTCTTGGTTACGTTGAGGGATAGGTTGTTATTCTGGCACCACCCGGCCAGGTCTCTGACCTCCTCCCTATAGGCTGTCTCGTTGTTGTCGGTGATCAGGCCTACCACTGCTGTGTCGTCTGCAAACTTAATGATGGTGTTGGAGTCGTGCCTGGCCATGCAGTCGTGGGTGAACAGGGAGTACAGGAGGGGACTGAGCACYKACCCCTGAGGGGCTCCAGTGTTGAGGATCAGCGTGGCAGATGTGTTGCTACCTACCCTCAKCACCTGGGGCGGCCCGACAGGAAGTCCAGAATCCAGTTGCAAAGGGAGGTGTTTAGTCCCAGGATCCTTAGCTRACTGYACATCTAATCAAATGGCTCCCCAAACTACTTGCATTGCACAAGTCACTTTAATAACTCTACCCACATATTACATCAATTACCTCGACAAACCGGTGCACCCGCACATTGACCTCCTGTATATAGCGTCGCTATTGATATTTTACTGCTGCTCTTTAATTATTTGTWAATTTTATTTCTTAGTTTTTTTGGCATTTTTCTTAAAACTGAATTGTTGGTTAAGGGCTTGTAAGTAAGCATTTCACTGTAAGGTCTACACCTGTTGTATTCGGCACATGTGACAAATAACATTTGATTTGAAATTTGGTATGATTTGGTATGAATTTGGTATGATTCGCACAGTCTCCTCTGTTGATGTTCAGATGTGTCTGTTACCTGAACTCCGTGAAGCATTTATTTGGGCTGCAATTTCTGAGGCTGGTAACTTTAATGAACTTATCCTCCGCAGCAGAGGTAACTCTGGGTCTTCCTTTCCTGTGGCGGTCCTCATGAGAGCCAGTTTCATCATAGCACTTGATGGTTTTTGCGACTCCACTTTTCCAGATTGACTGACCATCATGTCCTAAAGTAATGATGGACTGTCATATCTCTTTGCTTATTTGAGCTGTTCTTCCCAAAGTATAGATTTTGTATTTGAGCAAATAGGGCAATCTTCTGTATACCACCCCTACCTTGTCACAACACAACTGATTGGCTCAAATGCATTAAGAAAAGAAATTCCCCAAATTAACTTTTAACAAGGCACACCTGTTAATTGGAATGCATTCCAGGTGATTACCTCATGAAGCTGGTTGAGATAATTCCAACAGTGTGCAAATGCTACTTTGAAGAATGTCAAATATAAAATATATTTTGATTTGTTGAACACTTTTTTGGTTACAACATGATTCCAAATGTGTTAACTCGTAGTTTTTATGTCTTCACTATTATTCTACAATGTAGAAAATAGTACAAATAAAGAAAACCCATCGAATGAGTAGGTGTCCAAACTTTTGACTGGTACTGTAAGTATTGACCCTTTACTCAGTACTTTGTTGAAGCACCTTTGGCAGCAATTATAGCCTCAAATCTTCTTGGGTATGATGACACTACAAGCTTGGCACACCTGTATTTGGGGAGTTTCTCCCATTCTTCTTTGCAGAGCCTCTGAAAATCTGTCAGGTTGGAAGGGGAGRGTCGCTGCACAGCTATTTTCAGGTCTCTCCAGAGATYTTCGATGGGGTTCAAGTCCAGGCTCTGGCGGAGCCACTCAAGGACATTCAGACTTGTCCCGAAGCCACTCCTGCATTGTCTTGGCTGTGTGCTAATGTTCCTGTTGGAAGGTGAACTTTAGGTGAACCACCCCAGTCTGAGGTCCTGAGCGCTCTGGAGCAGGTTTTCATCAAGGATCTCTCTGTACTTTGCTCCGTTCATCATTTCCTCGATCCGGACTAGTCTCCCAGTCCATGCTGCTGAAAAACATCCCCACTGCATTATGCTACCACCACCATACTTCACCGTAGGGATGGTGCCATGTTTCCTCCAGTGCATGGCATTCAGGCCAAAGAATTCAATATTGGTTTCATCAGACCAGAGAATCTTGTTTCCATGGTCTGAGAATCCTTTAGGTGCCTTTTGTSAAACCCCAAGCGGGCTGTCATGTGCCTTTTCCCATTGGTGTAAAGTACTTAAGTAGTACTTTAAAGTATTTTTTACTTAAGTAGTTTTTTTTGGTATCTGTCCTTTACTTTACTATTAACATTTTTGACAACTTTTACTTTTCCTTCACTACATTCCTAAAGAATATTATGTACTTTTTACTACATACATTTTCTCTGACACCCAAAAGTACATTTTGAATGCTTAGCAGGACAGAAAATGGTCCAATCCTCTTATCTGGGGGACTCACTAAACATAAATGCTTTGTTTGTAAATMATGTCTGAGTGTTGGATTGTGACCCTGGCGATCCATAAATWAAAAWAAKAAAACAATTGTGCCTTCTGGTTTGGGTAATTTAAGGAATTTTAAATGATTCATACTTTTACTTTTACTTTTGATACTTAAGTACATTTCAGCAACTACATTTACTTTTGATACTTAAGTATATTTAAAACCAAATACTTTTAGACTTTTACTCAAGTAGTATTTTACTGGGTGACTTTCACTTTGACTTGAGTCATTTTCTATTAAGGTATACTTTACTTTTAGTTTGAAAATGTAGTACTTTTTCCACCACTGCCTTTTACTGAGGAGTGGCTTCATTCTGGCCACTCTACCATAAAGGCCTAATTGGTGGAGTGCTACAGAGATGGTTATCRTTCTGGAAGGTTCACCCATCTCCACAGAGGAACTCCAATCATGTTAAGATGGCATCGAAGAGGATGGCTGACATTTTACATGCCCATAACCAATTGTGCTATTTTGTTCATTTTTTTGCATTGTTTGTCACTTATTTATTTACTTATTTTGTACATCATGTTGCTGCTACCGTCTCTTATGACCGAAAATAACTTCTGGACATCAGKACGGGGATTACTCACCACGAACTGGAAMAAGCTTTTTCCTTTAACGAGTCCGATGAGAAAGATATACTGCTCTCCCGTGAACAGGCCCAGATCCCCGTCATTTGCGTGAAGAAAAGACGGAGGAAAAGAGGACGCAGATCGAGCTGCCTTTTGAGAATCCGTAGGCGAGTGAGTAAACTCCCCTTGCCATCAATCCTACTWGCTAACATACAATCATTGGACAATTAAATTGATGACCTACGATTATGATTATACTACCAACGGGACATTAAGAACTGTAATTTCTTATGTTTCACCGAATAGTGGCTGAACGACAACACAGATAATATAGAGCTGGAGAGATTTTCAATGCACCGGCAGAACAAAGAAGCTACGTCTGGTAAGACGAGGGGTGGGTGTGTGTGTCTTTTTGTCAATAACAGCTGCTGTGCAATGTCTAATATTAAAGAAGTCTCGAGGTATTACTCGCCTGAGGTAGAGTACCTTATGATAAGCTGTAGACCACACTATCTACCAATAGAGTTCTCATCTATTTTTTACAGCCATTTTAAAATATYGCTGTAACGTAACAAAATGTGAAAAAAGTCAAGGGGTCTGGATACTTTCCGAATGCACTGTAAAGTTCAAAGTTCAGTTTTACTTTAGTGCCTTATTGCAAACAGGATGCATGTTTTGGAATAGTTTTAGTCTGTACAGGCTTCCTTCTTTCCACTCCGTCATTTAGTTTAGTATTGTGGAGTAACTACAATGTTGTTGATCCATTCTCAGTTTTCCCCTATCACAGCCATTAAACTCTGTAACTGTTTTTAAGTCACCATTGGCCTGATGTTGAAAMCCCAATGTCTGCTTTTTTWAWTTTTTACCCATCTACAAATAGGTGCCCTTCTAAGCGAGGCATTTGTCTTTGTGGTTGAATCTGTGTTTGAAATGAACTGCTCGAATATAGGGACTTTACAGATTATTGTATGTGTAGAGTACAGAGATTAAGCAGTCATTCAAAAAAAAATGAAACACTATTATTGCACACAGAGTGAGTCCATGAAACTTATTATGTGACTTGTTAAGCACATTTTTTCTCCTGAACTTTATGCTTGCCATAACAAGACACTTCAGCTTTTCATTTTCAATTKATTCATTTGTAAAATTTCTAAAAACATAATTCAAATGTATCTGGCCAATGGTTATTGTGTGTAGGCCAGATGAAAAAAATCTCTATTTAATCCATTTTAAATTCCGGCTGTAACACAACAAAATGTGGAAAACTTCAAAGGGTGTGAATATTTCCTGAAGGCACTGTATGCATAGATGACATAGCATGTTCTGCAAAGAAGACATATGCAGCTCAAGCGTTTCCTTTGAGATCGGTTTAGTTTTGTGACAATGTAGATCAAGTGAGATGAAATGGAAAGTGTTCCAACAGTGGTGGCAAGTGAGCTGAGAGTTGACAGTGTTGGGACGGCATTGAATATATTTTCCTTAACTTGAAAAGCTTCCATATGTTTATGTGAATAAATGGTGTGAAATTATAAAAATAGAATTAAAGCAATGAGAGTGGCTGAGACAGAATACAATACTTGGCTAATGCTGCCTGCCAGTGTTTCATTGAATTGCAGGCATTGTCTGTGATATTTATTACTGACCCAAATCCCAAGTCCCAAAAAAAACAAGCCTAAACATTCAATAACAATCCTTAATCAAAAATAATTAAATTACCCCAAAATGTAAGTTATGAATATAATTGTGTATGCCCAAATACATTAAGCCTGTTGAAGGTTGTAACTGGAAATAACAATATTGATCCTCAAGCTTAATGGCCAGTTAATAAGGCTGATATGCAAAAGGTCCCAGGTTCATGTCTGCTGGGGTTAATGTGTTAACCATYTGGGCTATCTGAGATGTGTGGGATTATTCAGAAATTGTGTGAGGTGGCAAAATCTTTGATCCAGTAATCCAGATCAAATGTATCCCCTCACCACCACCACCCTGGTATTTCTTTGCTTTTGGGTGGAACTTAAAATCAAATTTGAACCAGATATCTGATGATACTGCATATTGTGCAACAGCAAAGATCCTGTTTTATTAATGATCCCATGCTATGTAATTTAAATATTGCATTTCAACCAAATATTGCCTCTTTGGTTGAAATATTGCCACTCCTATGGGTGAACAGAATCTTAGACAAAGCATGATCATTTTGATATTGATTAATATTATAAAAAATTGGCCCCTGAAGTCAATGCATGTCTGGAATCGTGCAGATGGATAATGTATGGGTCCCCATGAAAAATGGGGTTTGCTGGTCATTCAACACAATGTATGCATTACATACCTTTCAATAGGATTTAACTTGATGACAAATGATGCATGTGATAGGAGAATGCAATGTTCCATATTGCAATTGCTCATTCCAAGGCGTGCATTTGCTGTATAATGCATTGTATGATAAAAATAGATGATGCTTAGTCTTGACATCCCCACCTGTTACAGCCCTAGCCTAGTCTACTGCACGCACTTCAGACATTGCAGAACGTCGCAAAACAGGAGGCACGATCAAACAATAAATAAAWAAAATTGGGCAGCCAATCCACATTGTACTGTAGTCCACCTCAAAATGACAATAAAACCTTTCATTACTCTGAATATAGCGGCATACACATTTTGAGTTCATTCATTTGGTTGGCACAATCGAGCACCACAGTCTTAGCAGGTAGACTGTCTTCGAATGGTGCTCTTATTACTACCTCACTGGATTCCATGCTTTTCAGATGCATAACAATTGCATGTGCATTTACTACCTTTAAATCCTTTGCAGATGGGCTACTATGGACGTCAGGGGCGTAACGTTATGAATCTATATATAGACACTATCTCCTATTGCAACAAAGTAAGTTGGTATGAATGTACATGATTTCATATTGGATGAATTGGTTGAGTGTTCACCTGTTAAGTTGCGAAACAATTGAAAGAGTGGCAGATAATATAGATGCATACCTGTAAGCTTCTGCATGTGTCCTTATCCGTTGGGTGACCGTTGGGTTGAGGTAAAGTCGAAGCTTTTTTATTGCAGGCTATAAGCTGCTCACGGTAACAACATATCACTATAGAGACAACTGTCGCATATAGCCTACAACAAAACAAAACTACAAACACTATTGCAAACACGGATCTAGTAGTTCCCAATAAGGATGCTTGATTGTCCGTAGATGCYTCTTGCGCAACTTGCCGTCATCCTTCATATAGGGAGGTCTTCCTTCCTCAGTCTTTCGTTCGAAACACTGCAAGGCGAGTGGCGCCAATGCTTTCTTCCTCGTCTACGTTGGCACTTTTTTTGGTATGAGTGACAAAAAAATATATTAGGGTCCTTACGTCACATATTCATGGTTCAGCGAAATGGGAGCGTCGACTTGACCACTAGGAGGGGTATAGCTTCTCTGTAGAGAATCAATGAGTGAACTCTGTGAAGACGCTCAGATTAACCAATCTTAGTCTCCTGTTTAATCTTTCATGGTCTCTGTGTAATGTTTTACGACTGTAATTTAATTGAGCTGATATGAGAAATACATGGTGAACTGAGAGTGTGCCCAGATGGATCAATCCTATAGTCTAATAGCACGCACGCACGCACACACATACACAGACACGCACATAAACTCAGCAAAAAAAGAAACGTCCCTTTTTCAGGACCCAGTCATTCAAAGATAATTCGTAAAAATCCAAATAACTTCACAGATATTCATTGTAAAGGGTTTAAACACTGTTTCCCATGCTTGTTCAATGAACCATAAACAATTAATGATCATGCACCTGTGGAATGGTCTAAGACACTAACATTTACAGACAATAGGCAATTAAGGTCACAGTTATGAAAACTTAGGACAATAAAGAGGCCTTTCTACTGACTCTGAAAAACACCAAAAGAAAGATGCCCAGGGTCCCTGCTCATCTGCGTGAACGTGCCTTAGGCATGCTGCAAGGAGGCATGAGGACTGTAGATGCGGCCAGGGCAATAAATTGCAATGTCCGTACTGTAAGACGCCTAAGACAGCTCTCCCGGGAGACAGGACGGACAGCTGATCGTTCTCGCAGTGGAACACCACGTGTAACAACACCTGCACAGGATCGGTACATCCGAACATCACAGCTGCGGGACAGGTACAGGATGGCAACAACAACTGCCTGAGTTACACCAGGAACGCACAATCCCTCCATCAGTGCTCAGACTGTCCACAATAGGCTGAGAGAGGCTGGACTGAGGGCTTGTAGGACTGTTGTAAGGCAGGTCCTCACCAGACATCACTGACAACAACGTCGCCTATGGGCACAAACCCACCGTCGCTGGACCAGACAGGGCTGGCAAAAAGTGCTCTTCACTGACGAATCGCAYTTTTGTCTCACCAGGGGTGATGGTCGGATTCGCGRTTATCGTRGAAGGAATGAGCGTTACACCYAGGCCTGTACTCTGGAGCGGGATCGATTTGGAGGTGGAGGGTRCGTCATGGTCTGSYYCGGTGTGTCACAGCATCATCGGACTGAGCTTGTTGTCATTGCAGGCAATCTCAATGCTGTGCGTTACAGGGAAGACATCCTCCTCCCTCATGTGGTACCCTTCCTGCAGGCTCATCCTGACATGACCCTCCAGCATGACAATGCCACCAGCCATACTGCTCCTTCTGTGCATGATTTCCTGCAAGACAGGAATGACAGTCTTCTGCCATGGCCAGCGAAGAGCCCGGATCTCAATCCCATTGAGCACGTCTGGGACCTGTTAGATTGGAGGGTGAGGGCTAGGGCCATTCCCCTCAGAAATGTCCGGAAACTTGCAGGTGCCTTGGTGGAAGAGTGTGGTAATATCTCACAGCAAGAACTGGCAAATCTGGTGAAGTCCATGCGGAGGAGATGCACTGCAGTACTTAATGCAGCTGGTGGCCACACCAGATACTGAGTGTTACTTTTGATTTTGACCCCCCCTTTGTTCAGGGACACATTATCCCATTTCTGTTAGTCACATGTCTGTGGAACTTGTTCAGTTTATGTCTCAGTTGTTGAATCTTGTTATGTTCATACAAATATTTACACATGTTAAGTTTGCTGAAAATAAACGCAGTTGACAGTGAGAGGACGTTTCCTTTTTTTGAGTTTACATACACATACACACACAAACATCCCTCACAAGCTTCAGGACTCCTTACCCTTTACCACGAGTAATTTATAAAGCTTTCCAGTACCATAATTAAGCCCTTTGGTCTATGTCTTACTCCATGGTCATTGTCTGAAAATCTAGGCAACTAACTGAGTGAGTATGGCAATATGCAGCACTGCAGAGTGATTTTGCCCTTAAAATGCTTTTCATTCTCGATACTGTGTGTACTGCATTAATATAATTGATTATTTAGAGTAATTCAGTGTCCCTTCCCTTTTCCCTGTGACAGGGTGATAGGGGAAATCATTAATATAGCATTAAGCAAGAATCTGTGAACTCCTAACTGCCCAGGGCACACAGCACAGCACACTGTTGGCAGTTGGCTGCTGCATTTACACTTCACCCTAAGGTTGAAATGGCTTCACTCGCTGTCATTACATTTCCATCCCCTATTAACTATTGATTATCACCAACAGCATTTTAGACCTGAATGGAAATAATATACTATTTGGACATGAGAAACAGTGTTGAATATTGAGTTGATGTTTTGGGTTAAGCCAAGTTCATCTAAATGTTTTATTATTTAAAACAGTTTGCCCACTGTTTGTAGCTTAAAGGTACAGTGTATCATTTGACAGAAAGCAATATTATTTCATAGGAAACTAGGGTTTATTACTAGGGTATTGACAGACAGAAGATTTGTGATGTGATTTGTGACCAACCACAAAAACAAGATTGAAGAATTGATGCAATAAATAGCACACAACAGTCATACAAACGTATCGATCAACATAGATTTCACCAGCGAGACTACAGAGTACTCTATCAAGGTTTGCATATTTAAACATGCTCCAAACTTAACTATAACTGCATTAGACTTTGTATGGTATGATCAGGATAACTATTATGACAACCTCTAGCCAAGGTATAAAACAGTGTTGTAACTCCATATCCTGAATACTGTCATGCAACTCTGTACAATTTCCCACATAGGAATACTAGGTATAAATAGGGTTAMTTCCAAGAAAAAGGTTATTTTGACAAAAATAACATGGACTTTAGTATACAATAAATTATTGAAAAAGAATCTAGCAAAGTGGAAAGGTATTTGTGGACTCAATTACCATACCATATCTGAATTTTGGCTCACTCTTCATGTGAATGAGAAAGATATACTGTACAGAGMGTATTATAGGTATTCCCCTCCCTTGGATTTCTTCACATTTTATTGTGTTACAAAGTGAGATTAAAATACGTTTAATTATACTTTTTTTGTCAATGATCTCTGTAATGTCAAAGTGGGGGGAAAATCCAGCCTAAAACTCRAAACAGCAAGAAATGCAGATGTAGAAGCATGGTGGCTAGGAAAAACTCCCTAGAAAGGCAGGAATCTAGAAAGAAAAGAGGAACCAGGCTATGAGGGGTTGCCAGTCCTCTTCTGGATGTGCCGGGTGGAGATTGTAAGAGTACATGGCCATTAAGGCCCATAACATGATGCAGCCACCACCATGCTTGAAAATAAGGAGGCAGTTACTCAGTGATGTGTTGTGTTGGATTTGCCCCAAACATAAGGCTTTGCATTTAGGCCAAAAAGTGTATTGCTTTGCGGTGTTTCCTTGCAGTATAACTTTAGTGCCTTGTTGCGTACAGGATGCATGTTTTGGAATATATTTTATTCCTTATATTTCTATTCTTCTTTTCACTCATTCAGGTCATTATCGTAGCATAACTACAATGTTGTTGATCCATCCTCAGTTTTKTCCCATCACAGCCATTGGTACTCTGTAGCTGTTTTAAAATCACCATTGGCCTCATTGTCACATCCCTCAGCAGTTTCCTTCCTGTCCTGCATCTCAGTTCAGAAGGACAACTGTATCTTTGTTGTGTCTGGGTGGTTTAATACATCATCCACAGCATAATTATTAATTTGACCTTTCTTAAAGAGATATTCAATGTCTGATTTGTTATTGTTACCCATCTACCAATCACTTCCCTTCTTTAGGCTTGCCTAAACAAAAGGGTGAATACTTGTGCAACTGATACATTTTAGTTATTACATTTTTCTTAACTTAATTATTATAACTTAGTTATTACATTTTTCTTAACAAAAAACATTTGTATAATTGTCTTTTCACCTTGACATTGTGGAGTATTTTGTTGTTTAGATCAATTACAAAAAAGTCACAATAAAATCCATTTCAATCCCACTTTGTAACACAACAAAATGTGAAAAAAATCCAAAGGGGGTGAATACTTATGATACCCACTGTATCAAAACAATAATTATTCAAATTGAGGGTAACCTAGCCTCAAGTGTGTGAATTGTTAAATTTTGCTGCACAATAAAAAAATAAAAAATACCCATTTGTATTCACAAAAGGCTCAATTTATTTAAAATACATGATGTACGTTGTGATAAATATAACAAATTGGAAGAGCTCATCAACAACCTAAGGGTAGACCCTAATTAAAAACACAAGCATAGACATAACGTTGTTACAATATTGTGCTGCGACAATCACAGATACTGAGAGCAGAGTAGAATATCAATTGGACTGTAGAGTTCTGTTCCTTTGGACTTCAGTTCTGAGAAAACCAAGTCGCAAAAACAGCACTACAGGAGTTAGTTAGGACAGTCCCACTCTACAGGATTATTGTGTATTGTCAAAGCCACAAGAATCCAATATGGCTTCATGGTAATCCTTTCAGCACTGCGTGTGCAACAACAACACCTACAGAACACCCAAGCCTGTTACCACTGACGAGAGCCTATTGGAGGAGATGAGGAAATATGACAGCGGAATAGAGTGGAAAAACCCTTGTTACAGTAAACATCACAGTAATAACTACTTTATAAAACAAGTAACCCTACCAATGGTAAACAGTTGCTACAGCGTCAATTCCTGTTTGAAACTGGACTTTTCCTAAGAACATCACTGGTCAACTACTTACATTGATACCAAACAAAGTACAGTACATTCTATCTGAGAAAATGGTTATATTGGAAGTATCGGCTGTTTCTGTGCATCACATACTGTAAGTCTGATAAATGGCTGTGTATTCTTATGTGTGTTCAGATACACTAGGAGGTATTTAGCTTCACTTACAAATTGCAAACAATTATACTGATACACCGAAGTAGCTGAATGTCAGGTTTCATTAGCAGTAGAGATATCCTTAACCATACAGTCAATATAACTTAATCAAGCTTTGCAACAGGGAACAAGTGTGATGCAGTACTGACCCCAAACGCATTTTTGGATGGGGGAATCAATTCTTATCCTATTATGTCAATATGGGGCAAATTTCTGGCGGTCAGATTTTTTCATGCCAGCAGTAGGGACTTTAGTGCTGTAAGGGGATAGACCTTGTGGAAGGCCCGAGGCAGKTGCTGGGTGCATAGCCAGCATAGGGAGCGTTTTCATGCCAAATAGACTGGAAACGGGGACAGCATAGTGCTGGMTGGGGATAGACTGTAAGGTGGAGGGGGAGTGCATGTTAATGGTGCCAGGGACTTGGGTAGTGGCAGCCATGACAGCCATAGAGGTTGGTGTGGAGACAGTGGGAACAGACTGAGAGAAGCTCATATTGTTGAGGTCAACAGGTGATGCAGAGGAAGCAGCATGCATGGTGTATTTAGCCATCTCTAAGCTGTAAACAGATACAGGGAAGGTAGTCATTTTTTGGAGAGGATCGGGTGGGGAGAAAATGGTAGGATTCAGCAAAGGTGTTAAAGAGAGGCATATCCAAAGAAAAGAGGAAAGAGAATGGGCAAAGCATTGGAGGAGAGTGAGAAATAGGGAAAAAATAAGTAAATGAAGAATGTTACGTGATAAAAATCAGAATTAATAAGACAAAAGGGTTTTCATGCTTTTGTGAGTATGGATGAGTTGATTGTATGTAGACCCCAAGGCACTAAGATTAGATGTAATGCTTTTCCATAAAACAATGTCATCCTTCCATCATGTCAACATTGTTTGTTTGAGTATCTTGTCTGATGTTAGACTATCTTGTCTGTTATTTGATTATCTTGTCTGTTAGACTATCTTATCTGTTGTTTGACTATCTCGTCTGTTGTTAGACTATCTCGTCTGTTGTTAGACTATCTCGTCTGTTGTTAGACTATCTTGTCTGTTGTTTGATTATCTTGTCTGTTAGACTATCTTATCTGTTGTTTTACTATCTTGTCTGTTGTTTGATTATCTTGTCTGTTAGACTATCTTATCTGTTGTTAGACTATKTTGTCTGTTGTTTGATTATATTGTCTGTTGTTTGACTATCTCGTCTGTTGTTAGACTATATTGTCTGTTGTTTGATTATCTTGTCTGTTAGACTATCTTGTCTGTTGTTTGACTATCTTATCTGTGGTTTGATTATATTTTCTGTTGTTTGACTATCTTGTCTGTTGTTTGACTATCTTGTCTGTTGTTTGACTATCTTGTCTGTTGTTTGACTATCTTGTCTGTTGTTTGACTANACTATCTTGTCTGTTGTTTGACTATCTTGTCTGTTGTTTGACTATCTTGTCTGTTGTTTGACTATCTTGTCTGTTGTTTGACTATCTTGTCTGTTTTTCTCCTCTATTGTCAGCTGTATCTTGTCAGTTGTCTGTCATGTAGTGCGTTATTGGTCACAACTCCCAACTGACCTGTTAGAGGTAGTGAAGCAGTTTTACCTGGCATTGATGAGGTAGTGTGCCACATTGATGCTGGTCGGAGAGCCTATGATCGTGACTTGGCGCATGGGCGATCCGTCCGTGGCACTGGCTATCTTAATGTGAGCTCCTGACACCTGGCGAATCTCATTGACCTTGCTGCCGTGTCTGCCAATTATGGAGCCAATAAGCTGAGGGAAAGATTGGGAAGTGAAAATGAAAAGATGTGTCATGCATGTTGCTCATGCATTATCAGTCCAATTAAAACATCTGCATCCTCCATAATGTTATCTCCCCAATTGGAACATCTGACATTTTCCTTGCCAATTTGGACATCTGACAATTTTATTTCTCTCAGTTGGGAAACATGTCTACCTAAAGATAAGAATAGAACATAATGTAGAGAGATAGCATTCAGTTGGCTTACATTTCGGGGAAACAACCATTTCAGCTGTCATTCTCATTTTAGAGCAGCGAAACTGGTGCCTAAAAGAATGTGATCTATATGATGTACATTGTATGATGCTGATGAGACTGAGCAAAACGTACTTCATTGGGTATTGCCAGCTCCTGAGAACTTTTGGGGACAGAGGCATCCATTCCTGCAGAGTAGGACATAGCATGGTAACGACAGTGCTACATCGTTTCCATATGCACTGAATATAATGGCATAGTATGCTATGTATGATGTCTGAGACATCACATTCATTAACTATTTGTCAACTGTAAACAATTCAGGTCACATTGCATGCACATCTAACATGAAACTATAACACGATACCACAAAAGAGCAAAGTTCCTTAATACATTATTAATAGACCTTAGCATTACAATCTGGGAATTTTTCATTTGAAATGCATACTTWTTTTGTTGCAATACCCTGTCAGGCAATTGTGATAATTCAATAATTCTCCTTGTTTGAATGTTGTGTTATTTCAATTTGCTGCTTGTTTGTTGTGGGGTAGAATACATGGGGTGGTATAGGTCAGGATTGGTATGGAGGATGTAAGAAATAGAGGAGAATCTTTGCCAAGGTCAAGGAGAGGGGTCTGTAAGATGTAGGCTACCACTTCATATAGAAATGGCTCTATCTTTTCAGACGTACAGTAGAACATAACCGTGTGAAATAATGGAAAGAAGATGTGCTCCTTCCAGAAGCAGAAGAGGGMTTTTGATTGGTGTGATGAGCACAGGAGGACAGAAAGTGGAAGAAAGAGGACAAAGAGAGAGGGATAAGATGGACTTCCCCAGGGAGCCTTGGGTACGTACCAGGGAAGGTAGGGTTGCTCTGCCCAAGGGAAGGGAGGGGGATATGCTGCATAGCCAACTGGTGAAGCTTGGTCAACTGCAGGGTAGGAAGGAAGTTAGAACTAACCAATCAAACTGGATTATTTCATAGAGGAGATGACAGCTATAGCTACAATACAGAACCAATCTGAAGTTCAAAACACAGAGTTCAAAAGTGTGTGTTCATTTGGTGAAGAATTTGACGTTTGTCATCAGAATCATGCTGGCTTGTCATGGAAGTGATTTTGATTTTGTCATTATTACATGTGGTATTTCTATGAGCAAGAGGCTGAGGGCTAAGTCATCATTAGTTTTGCTTTGTGGTCCCCGTCTTTGCTGACACTCTTTGAAACAAAGCAAGCTGCTATGTTAGTGTTAGTAAAGACTACAGTACAGGAAAGTGTTTCATCCTTGCTAGTGGGTGGCACTGAGGACATAGTGTTGGCTTGGAAGGCGTGTGGTGGTGGTGGTGGTGGTGGTGTGGTGGTGGGTGGTGGTGGTGGTGGTGGTGGTGGTGGTGGTGGTGGTGGTGGTGGGTGTTACTGGATCAGACAAATACACTTACATCTTGATGTGGAAAAGCATACTGTCCTTGAATTGTGAAGGCCTGAAAAAATGGGATACAATATTGATTGGGTTACTATAACTGTTTGAACATTTTTACTCTTGTCCTTTTTTGATTCTTTTCAAAATAGTTGCAACACGTGAGAATTGAATGCTGCTTTATTCACATCCCCAAAATCTGTAAAACCTTTAAAAAATGTCCCATGCTTTTATCTACTACCGCCATGGTTTGATCCACGTAATTTAATCTAAAGGTAATTCATTCGTTTTTTTTCAACTGTGAAAGGTCACAATGGATTTTGCTACATGTAAGATGGGAGCGCATAATGCACAATGTTACATGACAAAGTTAGAGGTTTAAGAGTCATATTTGTCTAGCATTGATGCACATCAGTACGTTGCCGTTAGTTGTAAAGGGAAGATGGGCTTACTAACAGCTGTGTACTTCTATGACAGATCTGACCAGAGGCAATAGATGTTTCAGTCAACTGGCTGTAGCAGCAATTTCTCCTCATCTGGCCACTCACAATCTACAAATAGTGGTGAGATGTCTTTATATGCAGATTCTTCCCTCTAGTGGTGAAAGATGCTCTGGTTAATGTTTGGCTTGTGCATTGTGTTTCACTTCAGAATTACATTTCATAACTTGATTACTCTGAATTGAAAAAGGCCAGGAAAATGCAGAACCTGCATTTTACTTGTAAAAACTGGAAATGCAATGAATTTCCATGAAATTCCAAGAATGAGGGCCTCCCAAGTGGCGCAGTGGTCTAAGGCACTGTGTCGCAGTGCTAGCTGTTCCACTAGAGGTTCTGGGTTCGAGTCCAGGCTCTGTCGCAGCCGCCCGTGACCTTGAGACCCAGGGGGCGGCGCACAATTGGCCCAGCGTCGTTAGGGGAGGGTTTGGCCGACTGGGATGTCCTTGTCCCATTGCGCACTAGCGACTCCTGTGGCGGGCCTGGCGCAGTGCATGCTGACATGGTCGCCAGGTGTACAGTGTTTCCTCTGACACATTCGTGCGGCTGGCTTCCGGGTTAAGTGGGCATTGTGCCAAGAAGCAGTGCTTGGGTTGTGTTTCGGAGGATGCACGGCTCTCGGCCTTCGTCTGTACGGGAGTTGCAGCGATGAGACAAGACTGTAACTACCAATTGGATATCATGAAAAAGGGGGTAATAAAAAAATTGTAATTCCTAGAATGAGTGGAATGATTGTTGCCAAGTTTGCATTTTTACCAACATATTTTATTTATTAACATATTTAATATATTTAAGCAGGTATGTTAATGAATGTACAATAATGAATGTACAATAACAACATCCAGCCTTCCACAGAGTTAGATGACCAAATGTGAATTCATTTATCGTCATATAACAGGTTAATTTTCAAGGAATTCATGGACACATACATTAACATTTCTAATGACCTATCCTCAAAACTATGCAGAATGCTTTGAAGAGAGGTGGCTTTTTCAGCAAGGTGATCGACAATGTCCTGAAAATAACGTCATCACCCTTAGAAAGATATTTGATCACATACATTTACATTTTACATTTTCGTCATTTAGCAGACCCTCTTAGTCAGAGCAACTTACAAGTTAGTGCAATCATCTTTAAGATAGCTAGGTGGGACAACCACATATATCAGTCATAGTAAGTACATTTTTCCCCAACAAAGTAGCTATCAGCAAAGTCAAGTGCGAGTGTTAGTTCACGAAAGGCAAAATTATTTTTATTTTATTCTGTATTTAGTTATTTGGGGGGAGGTGGTGAGGAGGGGTGCGATGGGGGGTGCTGTGGGATTATTTAAGATACTCTTTGAAGAGGTAGGGTTTCAGATGTTTTTGGAAGATGGGCAGGTCCTAGCTTTAGGGGGAAGCTGGTTCCACCATTGGGGTGCAAGGACAGAGAAGGACACTTGCCATCACTTGCCAATCATCAGTGCCAATTTTTTTTTATACCTTACTGTAATTGTATTAAAGTGTCACTTTTGTATATGCAAAAATGGTACTCACTTGTGAGGCATGTTGTTGTTGTTGTTGAAATACTGGATGGCCGGCTCCAGGCATGGTCTTGGGGCGATATGGGATTGTTGCTCCTTTGGGCGGTGACTAAAGACACAAACAAACAACAAACAGCAATGGCTGATTGGACAAACACATCACTATCAACAACAGGTTTGATTTTTTTATTTAACCTTTATTTAACTAGTTAGTTAAGAACAAATTCTTATTTACAATGACGGCCTACCCGGGCCAAACCCTCCCCTAACCCGGACGATGCTGAGCCAACTGTGCGCCACCCTATGGGACAAGTAGTGAGATTGCATTGTTTCTTAGATTACTTTTGATATCAATTGGTCTGATATGTCTGTAGCCTCCATTATTATGGTGTGAACCTGAGTTAAATACCATAATTATGGAGCCTATAGCCATTTTAGGTCTGACCAAACAGCTAATTGGATGCTATAATAATACTGTATGTTAATTGTATTGGCATGATTACCTCCAGCATGACAGAGCAGATGTGTCTGACACACTGCGTGATGGCCTGAGGGGTGCCTGAGATAGTGACAGCTCTCTCAGTGGATTCCGGCAGCATGTCCCCTGCCACCTGTACCTGAGCACCTGTGGTCTGAACATAACATTCAATAGGAGTCAATTACAGAGATAGGGAATTACTTGTCAAAAGATTCCATAGGCCATTAGATCATATATTATTAATATATTACAAATATATTGTATAATTGTACAGTGTCTGATATTTATATTTGACACGCACAACGTTCCTGTCGTACAAATTAGTCTCTTGTGACAGACCGCTGTACAGCGCACACAAGATTTGGTTCTGTGTTCTGAGATTATGTCAACATAAATATTTGACATCCAATTATTCGGAGAGTGCATTCCTTCTCATTGTTCATTGACTGTGTTGACAATGAAGATTCAGCACCCCGTTCCTTTGATGAATAGACATTGTTTGGTACTCCACACTTATCAGTCTCCCTGAATAGTGTTGTGTGGTGCTGTTGCGTCATTGTAATTCATTTACCTGAGGCTGTTTCATTGGGTGATTGAAAGGTTAGGATGGGATCCCCAGATATGTGCTGTATAAACAACTCCAAAAGTCATGAGTTGGCTATACAGCTCAAACAGATCTGGGAGCAGTCTAAATCAAATGAGCTCCCGCTGGACAAATGCAAACGAGAGATGCTTGAGGCCTAGCTTATTTTACCTCTCGGATCTCCTTGATCTTGGAGCCTCCTTTGCCTATCAAGGAGCCACATTGACTGCCTGGGAACACAAGGCGGAGTGTCACTGGAGGATGGCTTGTTACAGTGCTGTTTGTCATTGCAGCTGTAATGTCCTGAAATAGAGGTTTAGACAACAGTTTTAAGGTTATCAAAGAATAMGGGTCTAATCTCAGACATTATATCATGAGCTTTTGTGCTGTATCATTCACTGAAGTCAATGGAAGTTTTGAGTAAAATGTTGCCCAAGGTGAGGAAATGAGTTACTTTAGTACTTACAAGATGTTAACACACCAGAGTACATGGTACCAGAGTATTTTGTTACCTCCTCAAACTTCTCAGCGATCATAGAGAAAGCTCTGAAGATGCCCTCTGTTGGTCCTGTGATGGTAACAATCCTCTCTGGAGAAGATCCCTCTGAAATGTTGATGCGAGCACCACTCTGGAAACACTCATAGAGTTTTAGGTGAGTCATGTAAAAATACACTTTATTCCAATTCTATTTACATTTTATTTCCTTTCTATTGAAAATATTTTATTTTATTTTTTATAACAGTTGTAAGGATAAGACTTACCTCCTCTCTCATCTTTTTGACGGTTTCCCCTTTCTTTCCAATTATGCTGCCCACTTCCTGTTAATGAGACACCCCAAAAACGTYGCATACACTTTTCTAAGCCTTAATTTAATCAATAACAATCATAAAAAGAATGTGATCTGACAATCAGAATCATGTAAAAGAAGAGGTGATGTTGTGATGATGAGACGTGCGTTTACCTTCCCGTGCATGAGAAGCCGAAACGTGAGGGTAACATTCAGCCCCCCCCCTGAGGCCCCGTCTTCCTTGTCAGACATATTCACACGTATCAACGGTCTCTAGACACTCATGCAACACTCTGTAGACACAAACAGGGACCCAATTCACATGAAACTGGCATAGTCAATAGATTTTGTTCAGTCGGTCATAACATCAGATAAGAATACAAAAGCCCTGCAATGTATCCCTTGAAATGTATCCAATATAACAGGCAGACAATAAAACTCTACTGGAAGGCTTTCCCAGAATTAATCAGACAATTAATTTGTCATTTTACAATGAAAGAGTTTTCCCTATAATGCCGTTTTCTTTGATTTTCACGTCAAGTTTTTRACCACATATCAACTCAAAAGTGAAATCCAAGCCTCCAGAGTGAAATGTGCCCACATACCGGTAAGCACGCATGGTAACATATTTCTTTATCATTAGCCCGATGATGCAAGGCTGATCATTATCCTGTTTTAGCAGTTGATAGTTGCTACTGAGTAAAATTAGCTTTGCCCCTGGTGTGATGCTCACATGGGACTCCCTCATTAGTTCCAGCTACACAGAACATGTGTGACTCTTCTTTGATTGTACAAAAAGGAACTGCTTGAGTCCTACAGGGCAGGAGATCAAGTGATGTCTGTGTGACCGTCTCTAATATGCCCCTGCCAATATCACACTGTGGGAGAACAATGTCCGCATGTAACATTCATCCTATACCCAAAACCACAGAGGAATGTCTCTGAATGTAACACAGACAGAAGTAGGACACTCAACATGGACATACATGCTACTTGTTGAGGGTGAATGCAGCGGTCTAAGGCGCTGCATCTCAGTACTAGAGGCGTCACGACAGACACCCTGGTTCGAATCCAGGCTGTATTACAACGGGCCGTGATTGGTATTCCCATAGGGCGGCGCACAATTGACCAAGCATCGTCCCGGTTTAGCCGGTGTAGGCAGTCAATGTAAATAAGAATTTGTTCTTAACTGAACAGAATCATTTTTTCCACAAACCTAAATTACATCAAATATTTCCCAAGGCTACAACAAAGCTCTAAACATAACTGCATTTGTCACTTATGTATCTTACAAAGTGTGGCATGACTCATGCATGACCTTTGACCCCACTCAGATACTTACATAGTTTAATAGGATCTCTATGCATACACCAATGGCTGAAGACAATGCTTTGCCGCCATGCCACACCTAAAAAAGATCATGAGTAAAATAATGTTTGAGTTTGACAATAACATCTCACCGGGCACAGAGGTCAATTTCTAGTTTGGATTTACATTTGGTTGAGTTGTCAACTAATGTGAATACAACGTGAAATCAACCAAAAAATGTCATTGTCATTGGAATTAGGTTAAAAGTTGGGTGAAAAATTATGAAATTCCCTTACGTTGATGACTTTTTGCAAATCAATCAGTTTTCCACATTGATTTAACGACATCACATTCATTTTTGGAGTTGAAATTACGTGGAAACCACMTTGATTCAACCCATTTTTGCCCAGTGGGATATCATCACATTCCCACAGCACATATTTGTTCCATTATAATTGCTTCAATAGTCATAATAATTATCCAATAAAATGTGGGGTTTCTTAAGGGTCCTCAACTTCCTGCTTGTGAACAAGGAAAATTGGAGAGCTAGGTCAAGCCTGGGTCAATTCCCAGCAAGCAATGCAAAAATCGACACACATTCCCTTGTTGCAAATACCAGACAAGGGCCATATCAAAAATAATATACTATTGTTGCAAATAACAATATTAGGAATCCAAAGAGTTGTTGAGCAGCCAGCAGGGTACAGTGCCTTCGGAAAGTATTCAGACTCCTTGACTTGTTCCACATTTTGTTAGGTTACAGCCTTATTCTATTCACTTGTACTTTTCCCTCATCAATCTACCCATAATACCCAATAATAATTAAGCAAAAACTGGTTTATAGAAATGTTTGCTAATTTATTAAAAATGAAAAAATGAAATATCACATTTACATATGTATTCAGACCCTTTACTCAGTACTTTGTTGAAAAACCTATGGCAGCGATTAAAGCTTTGAGTCTTCTTGGGTATGACGCTACAAGCTTGGCACACCTGTATTTGGGTGTTTCTCCCATTCTTCTCTTGTGATCCTCTCAAGCTCTGTCAGGTTGGATGGGGAATGTTGCTGCACAGCTATTTTTGGGTCTCTCCAGAGATGTTTGATCGGGTTCAAGTCCGGGCTCTGGCTGGGCCACTCAAGGACATTCAGAGACTTGTCCCGAAGCCACTCCTGCGTTGTCTTGACTGTATGCTTAGGGTCGTTGTCCTATTGGAAGGTGAACCTTCGCCCCAGCCTGAGGTCCTGAGCACTCTGCAGCAGGTTTTCATCAAGGATCTTCCTGTACTTTGCTCCAATCATCTTAGCCTCGATCCTGTTATGTCTCCCAGTCCCTGCCGCTGAAAAATGAAAAACATCCCCACAGCATGATGCTGCCACCATCATCCTTCACCGTAGGGAGGGTGCCAGGTTTCCGCCAAATAGATCATTCTTGGTTTCATCAGACCAGAGAATCTTGTTTCTCATGATTTGAGAGTCTTTAGTTGCCTTTTGGCAAACTCCAAGCGGGCTGTCATGTGACCATAAAGGCCTAATTGGTGGAGTGCTGCAGAGATTGTTGTCCTTCTGGAAGGTTCTCCCATCTCCACAGAGGAACTCTAGAGCTCTGTCAGAGTGACCATCAGGTTCTTGATCACCTCCCTGACCAAGGCCCTTCTCCCCCGATTGCTCAGTTTGGCCGGGCAGCCAGCTACAGGTAGAGTCTTGGTGGCTCCAAACTTATTCCATTTAAGAATGATGGAGGCCACTGTAGAATGATGGAGGCCACTGTGTTCTTGGGGACCTTCAATYCTGCAGAAATATTTTGGTACCCTTCCCCAGATCTATGCCTCGACACAATCCTGTCTCGGAGCTTTACAGACAATTCCTTCGACCTCTTGGGTTTTGCTCTGACATGTGCTGTCAACTGTGGGACCTTATATAGACAGGTGTGTGCCTTTCCAAATCATGTCCAATCAATTCAATTTACCACAGGTGGACTCCGATCAAGTTGTTGAAGCATCTCAAGTATGATCAATGGAAACAGGATGCACCTGAGTTCAATTTCGAGTCTCATAGCAAAGGGTCTGAATACTTATGTAAATAAGGTATTTCTGTTTTTTATTTTTTATAAATTTGCAAAAATGTCTAAAAACCTGTTTTTGCTTTGTCATTATGCGGTGACAATTTGCTTTGTCATTATGCGGTATCCCTTTAGAATAAGGCTGTAACGTATCAAATGTGGAAAAAGTCAAGGGGTCTGAATACTTTCCAAATGCACTGTATATATGGCCTAACAAGAGTGATTCCCTTCCCTGTGTCATTTTAAGGTACTGTAAATGCATCCAACAAACAGCAACATCCCAGCCTAATCCTATAGGCCAGGATTTGTTTGGTTAATGCTTAAGACCCTTCTGACCCATTTCTTTCACCTCTAGCATGTCAGCACCCACTCAATACTTCAGAACAAAACACTGACACAAAGCAGCAGCCATAAACATGATTTACAGATGATCTCATATTTCAATCAATATTTCAAACAACAACAAACAAACAGGTGCAGTGACAACGTTTTAATAACAATTTCATCTTTGTGAGCAAAATTCAATTACACTTCAGTGTTCACATGTACTCTTGACTAACTCTTATCTTGAGAACAAAATCGATACTGAATTTGATCTTTGATACTCATGAAATAGTAATTTCTGGAAGATATTTATCATAAGAAAAATGACTTTGTTCAGAGACTGTGTTGTGGCCCGCACCCTAATTGTGCGTTATAGGGCCTAAATACTGTTCTGTAACATCGGAGTATTTTAAAACCTTCCTCTCACATCATGCAACGAGATTAGGCCAATCTAAGCTTGGGGATAAAATAAATGTTTTCCTGGTATACAAGGGCATAGAACATTGGCATACATATTTATACTCAAAACCACAATTTTTGACCTAAAGCCTCACTTTTATATTAGTTTCGTCAATAAAATGCAGTTCTGTACATAAAATGGAATACTGCATGGAATAAAATGGAACAATACCGGCTCTGACGCTCGTCGGACGTGGCAGGGCTTGAAAACTATTACGGACTACAAAGGGAAACCCAGACACGAGCTGCCCAGTAACGCGAGCCTAGCAGACGAGCTAAATGCCTTTTATGCTCGCTTCGAGGCAAGCAACACTGAAGCATGCACGAGAGCACAGGCGTTCTGGATGACTGTGTGATAATGCTCTCGGTAGCCGATGTGAACAAAACCTTATTTTTTTGTGTGTATTTTATGTGGTATCCAATTTTACAGTCTAGTTACAGTCTTGTCTCATCGCTGCAACTCCCGTACGGATTCGGGAGAGGTGAAGGTCGAGAGCCGTGCGTCCTCCGAAACACAACCCAACCAAACCGCACTGCTTCTTGACACAATGCCCACCTAACTCGGAAGCCAGCCGCACAAATGTGTCGGAGGAAACACCGTACACCTGGCGACCATGTCAGTGTGTACTGCGCCCGGCCCACCACAGGAGTCACTAGTGCGCGATAGGACAAGGATATCCCTGCCGGCCAAACCCTCACCTAACCTGGACGATGCTGGGCCAAGTGTGCGCCGCCCCATGGGTCTCCCGGTCATGGCCGGCTGCGACAGAGACTGGACTCGAACCCAGAATCTCTAGCAGCATAGCTAGCACTGTGATGCAGTGCCTTAGACCACTGCGCCACTCGGGAGGCCCCATGAACAAAACCTTTAAACAGGTCAACATTCACAAAGCCACTGGGCCAGACGGATTACCAGGACGTGTACTCAAAGCATGCGTGGACCAACTGTCAAGTGTCTTCACTGACATTTTCAACCTCTCCCTGACCGAGTCTGTAATACCAACATGTTTCAAGCAGACCACCATAGTCCATGTGCCCAAGAACACAAAAGCAACCTGCCTAAATGACCACAGACCCGTAGCACTCACGTCCGTAGCCATGAAGTGCTTTGAAAGGTTGGTAATGGCTCACATCAACACCATTATCCCAGAAACCCTAGACCCACTCCAATTTGCATATCGCCCAAACAGATCCACAGATGACGCAATCTATATTGCACTCCACACTGCCCTTTCCCAACTGGACAAAAGGAACACTTATGTAAGAATGCTATTAATAGCGTTCAACACCATAGTACCCTCAAAGCTCATCACTAAGCTAAGGATCCTGGGACTAAACACCTCCCTCTGTAACTGGATCCTGGATTTCCTGACGGGCCGCCCCCAGGTGGTGAGGGTAGGTAGCAACACATCTGCCACGCTGATCCTCAACACTGGAGCTCCCCAGGGGTGCGTGCTCAGTCCCCTCCTGTACTCCCTGTTCACCCACGACTGTATGTTGTTGATCACCAACAACGACGAGACAGCCTATAGGGAGGAAGTCAGAGACCTGGCTGGGTGGTGCCAGAATAACAACCTATCCCTCAACGTTACCAAGATAAAAGAGATGATTGTGGACTACAGGAAAAGGAGGACCGAGCACGCCCCAATTCTCATCGACGGGGCTGTAGTGGAGCAGGTTGAGAGCTTCAAGTTCCTTGGTGTCCACATCAACAACAAACTAGAATGGTCCAAACACACCAAGACAGTCGTGAAGAGGGCATGACGAAGCCTATTCCCCCGCAGGAAACTAAAAAGATTCGGCATGTGTCCTGAGATCCTCAAAAGGATCTACAGCTGCAACATCGAGAGCATCCTGACTGGTTGCATCACTGCCTGGTGTGGCAATTGCTCGGCCTCTGACTGCAAGGCACTACAGAGGGTAGTGCGTACAGCACAGTACTTCACTGGGGCTAAGCTGCCTGCCACCCAGGACCTCTACACCAGGCGGTGTCAGAGGAAYYCACTAAAAATTGTCCCAGCCACCCTAGTCATAGACTGTTCTCTCTACTACCGCATGGCAAGCGGTACCGGAGTGCCAAGTCTAGGACAAAAAGGCTTCTCAACAGTTTTTAGCCCCAAGCCATAAGACTCCTGAACAGGTAATCAAATGGCTACCCGGACTATTTTCATTGTGTGCCCCCATCCCCTCTTTTACGCTGCTGCTACTCTCTGTTTATCATATATGCATAGTCAGCTTTAACTATACATTCATGTACATACTACCTCAATTGGGTTAACCAACCAGTGCTCCCGCACATTGGCTAACCGGGCTATCTGCATTGTGTCCCACCCACCACCCGTCAACCCCTCTTTTACGCTACTGCTACTCTCTGTTCATCATATATGCATAGTCATTTTAACCATATCTACATGTACATACTACCTCAATCAGCCTGACTAACCGGTGTCTGTATGTAGCCTCGCTACTTTTATAGCCTCGCTACTGTATATAGCCTGTCTTTTTACTGTTGTTTTATTTCTTTACCTACCTATTGTTCACCTAATACCTTTTTTGCACTATTGGTTAGAGCCTGTAAGTAAGCATTTCACTGTAAGGTCTACACCTGTTGTATTCGGTGCACGCAACAAATAAACTTTGATTTGATTTGAACTGCTCGGCATCTGACCGTAAGGCGCTACAGAGGGTAGTGCGAATGGCCCAGTACATCACTGGGGCCAAGCTTCCTGCCATCCAGGACCTATATAATAGGCGGTGTCAGAGGAAAGCCCATAAAATTGTCAGAGACTCCAGTCACCCAAGTTATAGACTGTTTTCTCTGCTACCGCACGGCAAACGGTACCGGAGCGCCAAGTCTAGGACAAAAAGGCTCCTCAACAGCTTCTACCCCCAAGCAATTAGACTGCTGAACAATTCATAAACATTGCCCCCTCTTGTACACTGCTGCTACTCTCTGTTTGTTTGTTACCTATGCATAGTCACTTCACCCTGACCTACATGTACAGATTACCTCAACTAGCCTGTACCCCTGCACACTGACTCGGTACCGGTGCCACCTGTATATAGCCTCGTTATTGTTATTCTTATTGTGTTACTTTTTATTATTACTTTTTTATTGTAGCCTACTTGGTAAATATTTTCTTCTTCTTGATCGGCACTGTTGGTTTAACGGCTTGTAAGTAAGCATTTCACGGTAAAGTCTACACTTGTTGTATTCGGCGCATGTGGCAAATAAAGTTTGATTTTGATTTGATTTGAATTTAACAATAAGGGTATAGAAACTCAATGACACGGGTAGCTAAGTATGTGTCAACTCAGGGAAGCCGGATATTGTAAGTCTACTTCACAGAACTCAAGATAASAGGGCAATTTATTTGTAAATCGTTAAAAGAACAGGGGATTAAAGTCTACGGTTGAATAAGACTACTGTAGTTTTCTTCTTTGCAATATTATTACCAAGGGAAACATAACGTATCTGAAAGCCTAAATCCTCTGTTAGCCCCATTGGTTGAGGGGCCTGTAATGTGACAAGAACTATTAGTATTAAACACTAACCTGCTGTTTTAGTATAAATATTAGTTCCTCTTCCTCGTCTCTCCAGAATGAGTAGTCCTCTAGTTTTACAGTCGTCGTTAAATGTTTGACCCCCTTTGTTGTCAGTTATTGCACAGAGAATCGACAGATGGCTATCTGTGCCCCTAGACTGGCTGGAGTGAGGTTGGCTTTGCTATTTGTCCGTCCCCTAGCTTAGCCCTAGATAAGCRCCTACAGAGGGCAAAATAACCTGCATCTCTCTATTTCAGTGGCACATGAGAGGTGTTGCTCTGTGGAGAGATCCACTAGCTGCTGAGGCCTGAGGGCAGGGCAAAGTGGCTCCTCTGCAGGACACTGTCCAGAGAGATCTATGGTTATAGTGTCTGCATGGGTTATGTTTAGAGAGACATCCATAATGTCTTCAATGGGATGCTTTACCCTTATTCTGCCCCTCCCCCACATCAAGCCCTTACAACCCATAATGACGCCATAGCGGATACAATACAGCCCTTCTGCCCATAGAGCTGSATTCAAATTGTGAAGGGAAAGGAATCAGCGAAGCACAAGTGGCATATTTAATTACTGCTCACTGCATGGAAAGGAGACAATAATGGCCTCTGCAAATTCCTCATGTCACTTGCTTCCAGACCACGTGCTTTGGCCTCCATATATCAAAAATGATTATTATTGCATTTCTGCAATGTGTGTGTACATTACCACATTAATGTGTGTGTGTTCATGCACATTCTTGAATTACATTTCAATTCACTCCTTGAATTGACTGAATAGGAATTTGAATTGTTATGGTTATCACAAAATAAATCCTTAATAGCAACAGTATTTCATTTTCATTAGCCAGTATTATGTTTTGCTCACTTATTGTCCCGATTGACAGACTCGGTCCACTTTCAAATGTAAATGATGTTGTGTTCCATTTCCTGCATTCTCAGTAACAGATCTATAATTATCTCAGTCGTCTTGTCATGGGAATGCGAGGTAAATCGTTTCGATACAACTGACTACTACTAAAACAGACTGTCACTGTCTGTCAGAGATGCAGTGTGGATTTAGAACTTTGTCAACTCTGCCATTCGACATGTGCAAGACGCGAAAATGCCACTGCATGAGGCCATGGAGAAGGAATCGTTGAATTTTAATCAACTGTGCACGTTTGAGAGCTTCGAGGAAGTGTGGAATCATTACGGCTATAAGAATGTATTCCAAGACGTGATAGAACGGGAGTTCTCAAGGATTAAAGGTACAGTGCGCTACTTTTTGCGTGGGGTTTATGTTAACTTAAGCTGGTTCAATGCAAACAGGTGATGTAACATTGTAACATAGGTCTGCCTACTGTATATGTTATGCAGGACCAAATCTGCCATAGATAAATGCATATATTAATACATAAATAAATGTACACGAAAAGAAGAAACAAAATATATTCACGATTTAAATAATTAATCCCACTTTCTTTCATTTTATTCATTTATATTATTTATTTATGTATTTCTTCCTCCAATATGATAATGCGGGGGTGTCAAGCAAACATATTTGTGGGTGGTATATAACACACCATTGGTTGATCAACGCCACGGCGTGTTAAGCGATTACATTTGCCTGGGCTGCATTTAAGTATGACAGAACGTATTCAAAGTTTTGTTTCACATTAGCATCCCCCKAAAAATTATGTGTAGCTCATATAGCTATGTATCAATATGATATGTCACTTTTTTGGGGGGACATTGGAGATGAAGTCTATTATATGCTGCTGTGTAAGCTCTAAACAGCTGTATTCTGTGGGTGTCACCGAGTAGGCTGATACCTAATTTCATGGAGKCAAGATCCATAGGTAAAGCTGTACATTGCAATATGAACGTTCAATACACAGTAGGTTGACTGTGAGCTAATGTGGCTCATTTCACAGTGGTGTCAAAGTCCTGCCATAAGAGCTACGACACTAATATGTGTGTTAACTCTTCACAGTTGTGAACATTTCATGGACCCAAGATCCATAGACAAGGCTGTACAATGCATACAGTATGCCCCCAATACAATTCTAAAGTCTAATACATCCACAGTGCAATTTCAAATTAACTAATTATTGTATTTTGTTGAACTTATATAACAACATTCCAAACGTTTAATTATTATCCATTTCAAATGTGGCATGATCCCACTATTTGTATCTGTTTGGGTCAGTTTCAATTTTGAAGGCAATCCTCCAATTCTACTTTCGTGGCTAATCATTATTGTGGCTAGCTTCACATAGGTGGTGCAAAAGCAGTCTAGCAACGTGCTGTGGATGGGTATAATTTGTGGAACGTACCAACAGGAATCTAGTCCAAAAACTTCGTAAATAACAAGGTTGCCAACAAACAATGCATACAAAGTTGTATAGCGGCCGAATAAGATACCGGGTAGGGAGTGGACTATTTCCTTAAGTTATCACTCACCACGTTTATTCAGAAAAATGTCTCTGGTAGCCTATGGACAAATATTAAGAATAAGCTATGTGGTGAATTGATGCCTATTCGGCAGCTAGTTATCTAGGCGAATTGATCATGCTATTTTGTATGCCTTATTTGTTGGCAACCTTGTACTTTACAAAGTTTTTGMAACAGATTCCTGTTGGAATGTTCCACAAATTATACCCACCCACGTGCTGTGACATTGATCAACCAATGGTGTGTTAGATACCACCCACAGAAGTTTGATTGAAACCTCCTCATTATGGTATTGGAGGAAGAAATACAACAAATATATAAATTAATAAAATGTATTAAAGTTTGAACAATTAGATAAATAATTGAATACGTACAGATATGTAGAGAATATWAATTTTAGTCAGTGTTTTTGTATTTCCTTGCAATTTTTTTTAATTATGTGTGGATTTATGAATTAATTTATCTATTTATGTGTGCATGTATTTATTAATTAATTAAATTATAATTACAGTAGGTTTGGTCCTCCATAATATGTTGTTGTGTTCTTATGACAATACCTGTGCTTACCACTAGTAGTGCAAGTGTTGTTATTAGATGCACATAAGTGATTACCCTGCTGAAAAAACGAGAAGGGTGTGCTTGGGGCCTGCAATTCAGGGTGTTCCTGCATGTGGGTGTTCTTTTGGTCAATGTTTAAGCTACGACTCCGATACACAGGCCGGAGGCGACACCGGTAGTTATCTATCCAGGACACTGGGAGAAAGTGTTCTTTGCCCCCACCTGCCGAGCACTGCTTTCCCGGAGTTCTGTTAACGTTACACCGAGGGCAGGTTCTCGGAAAGGCTGGGGTCGAAAGACACCGTGTACTAGCTAGCTAGGACCCCAGTACACAGGCGGGAGGCGGGGTCGACACCCACCGGTAATTAGCTAGCTAGGACACCTGTAGACAGTGTCCTTCACCCTCACCTGCCAAACACTGCTTTCCCACAGTTCTGTGATGTATCTTTGTGTAGCATAATATTAATGAATCACTCAATGTACATGCACAAACACAACAAACAAAAAAGATATTGAAACAAACAATTCTAAAAATGAAACCGCAATAGAGAATGCTGAGGAATATGATAATGATGGGTGTGGTCAGACCAGATTGACCAGCTAGACCATCATAGACCAGCTTGTTTACCAGCATCACCAGCATAAGCTGGTATGTGTCCAAAATACAGCAAAGGCTGGTCACCAGCAAAACCAGCAAGACCATGTTGGTATACCAGCATCACCAGCATAAACTGGTATGTGTCCAAAACACAGTGAAGGCTGGTCACCAGTGTCCAAAACACAGCAAAGGCTGGTCACCAGCTAAATGAGCTAGACCATGCTGGTCAGACCAGCTTGACCGGCATCATACCAGCACTGACCAGCTTGTTTTTTAGAACAGTTTTTTTCAGCAGGGTATATCCAGATAAAAACTCTTTGCCGAGAGTCTCTAATTTCAACTTTTTGACAGGCATTACATACCTGGATCATGCTGGAACAACACTATATCCTGAGTCATTGGTGAGAGAATTCTATCAGGATATCTGCACGAATGTATATGGTGAGTATTTCCTCACATACCAAATATAATTAGCTACAACTGATATAATGTGCTGAATTGTTACGTGTGAAAAGTCATTTGATTAAAGGGGAAATCTGGGATTGCTAAATACATTTTTGGACTATTTATGTAAATGATGCTCTTGTTTTTATTAACAAGTAATGTATTGGCCATTGCATGTCAAGGTGTATGCCAGGTCAGGGCAAGTCCTTTTAGGATCCCCATTCTCCTTATTCATGGAGAGCTACTTGTTGGGGTAACAAATTATATTCCACTAGTTTAGTTCCGAACAGAACCATAATTATTTTTCATTCCATTCCACTGCTCCGACCAGTTCTACTACATACCTTTCAGACCGTCAGTATGGTTGACAGTATGGGTTATATCCCTCACGTTCCACGCAGGTCGAGATATAACAACAAAGTCACACCAGTGACCTGACAGCATGGGAGGACATGCCCCAGTGTTCATATAAAACGTCAGACCATGCGCTACCATGCACTTGTCTCTTATTTATTCTCGCAAAGTCAGCGGAGCTGTAGTTGACTGCACAAGTTGACTGCTCCGCTGCTCCCGTTTTTCAGATTGCATCTTCGCAGGTCCCGGTAGGTAAACTCTGTGTGAGTTGTGTGTATTGTCAGTCTGTCACCAACGGCCTGTGACCTGTGTGTCAGAGCGCGAAATTTGCCCTCCGATGCTGTTTGACAGCTCTCCCCTACCTATCCCTTTTATCAGAGGATATCGGGCTTTCTCGAGTTGTGCTGACATACAAACTAGCCCACCAGCTAGTTTGTATGTGTGTGTTGTCCACCGTACTCTGGTGCTAACCTTGTCAAGATATTCTACACTGCCATGCTCGTTATCGAGGCCACAGGACACTAGTCATCTTTCGACTATTTAAAACTCAAATGGGTCACTTCCCTAGATAACCGCGTCTAGGAAGGTTGTTAGCCTAGCCAGCTATAAGACGTGAGATTCGCATTGCCTTCCCTAGGCATCCCTCTCCCCAGGTATTACTGACATGCTAGTCTGCCAACTCCACTGTGTGTTGTCAGCTTGGCTTACCAAACGACGGCCATTCGTGCGTGTTTCACATAAATAAGCTTACGTTTAAACATATCTCTCCTGCTCCAGCCCTGGAGTCATAGCTAGGCTCACCTAAAATTATTTTGCGGGYGCTGTACAACTCCCGCCAGATTATTGTAGCTCTCTACCTTTTACTGTATATTGTGGTAGCTGTTGTAATACAGTCCCCGGTTACTCTTATATTAGTTAATGATTTAAGTAATATAATAGGTGAAAAAGGTGAAAAAATAAGAGCCTCACTTGGAAGGTCGATTCCTTATCCTTTGAGACAGAGCAGAAAAAAACGATTTTGCATTCCTTCAAGCACCCTGAGTCGGGCCCTCTAGCACTCCCTCCAGCATGGGGGACGCAACAGAGGACTCAGATAGCCGTGCTGATGACCTGCTCTCCACTCAGGCATCCAACCGGCACTTTAGTGTCCAGGATGATGACATGCCCAACATTGTGAAGGAAAGGGGCCAACCAGTGTTGTAGATGCATTCAGTCTCAATGCTAAAGATGGGTTAGAGGAGTCATTCCAAGGCTCTGATCAAACTGAGTCAAAAGAAAGCTTTGCCTCACTATGCGATGTCCTGCGTGCGGCCTTAGCTAGGCTAGAGCTTGATGACCTTCAAGCCACAGCCCCTGCAGCTAACCCGTTCTTTAAGAAGGCCCCAGCAGCTACACTGTTCGGGGGGCCACCTTCACCCGCTTTTCTTACGGAGCTTCAGAGATGCTGGGCCAACCCGCGGGCTCTCGCCCACCACGGCAAGGATAGTAGGATGCTACCTGCCATGGGCGACACAAAACAACATGGGCTGGACAATATGCCTAAGGTGGATGAATTCATAGCAGACCTGGATCTCTGCAGCCTGAATGATGTATCTCTTCAAGCATTTGTAATCATGACTAGAGAGCTAGGCAGACTGATGTTCACCGTGGTTGTGACTCGTCGCCAGGTCTGGTTCGCCCAAGCCCCAATGTCCGATGACTCCAGGAGGATGCTGAGATAGCTCCCAGTGGTCCCCGTACTGCTCTTCAGCCCCATGGCTGAGCGTGCCATCAAATGTACAAAACAGCTGAGTCAGGCTACACCGCTGTGGAACGCACAGCCCAGAAACCAGGCATCACAGAGTCGGGGCAGAGGGAGGCCTGACGCACGTCAACCTTGCCGCTCTAACTCGGCCCAGTCCTACACATGCCCTTGGCCCTACCACTAGCCTAAAACAGGTGCTCGCCAGCCCAAGATGGTGATGCAGCCAACCCCCCCCAGCCCCCAGGAGGCCGTTGCCGTGGTTAGCCCCCCCCCCCCCCCCCCCCCAAACCCCACAAACAGGTGTAGGGGCATAAACTGAATGGCGGGGGTCGGCCGTTGTCTAATTTACCCAGCAGCACCGGACTTACTTCCCACCAAAGCACAGAAACAACTGGTCTGACTTCCTGTAGTGCGCCATGGCTTGCATATTGCATTTGAGGGAACGGACTGGACACAGGAGATTTGCTCGCTCCTCCTCCGCATTCTGGAAAGGAGGGGGGCAGTAGGCCGCCAGCTCGAGGGCTTGATTGATGTGAACGGGTGATAAAACCTTAGGCAAAAAGGCTGGATTGGGCCATAATGTCACACCTAGGTCATCTGCCTTCCTTTTTAAACCTCTGAAAACTATATATTTTTTTTACATTTAGCTCTACATTAAATTACTTCACCTATCAGTGTTGATAGAGCAGCTTGCCATGGAGCAYGTAAGTGATTTAATCTGTACAGGAAGTCGTTAACAGCTAATTTTATTTTGTCTTAACAGCATGGTTTAATCATAATGAAATACAAACACACACACTATGATGCCAGACACAGTGTAGGGCGTGAGATGCAACATAAAGAGCGYATGGAGGAAGCTTGCCTTGAAGTGCTGGGCATCTTGTTATGACATACATTATCTGAATAAGGCCCACAGAATTATGCCTACAGAGGGGCGACTTCTATGGAGAACTTTGAACGTTTTTGAACTTCCGAGTTGGTTTAACGTTGGACCAGAGCAAACGTTAACTAGCTAACTAACTAACAAGCTTGTTGTGTGTGCAGAGCAGAACTATAATTAAAAACACGTCTTAGCTTTTTGTAGTTAATAAATACAATGTGAAACGTGATAACTATAGGTTCCTTAACTTCCTTAATCCATTCTTTTAAACATCTCTCCCTAATTTCTGAATAATGCTTGTAACCTTGCTTCAGAGGGGAGGGGCAGGTACCCTACACACACACATGCACACCCTCTGGCAAAGATTTCCAGCTGGCAGACAGGCACTGGAATACGTTTGTGAGTGACAGAGTAAGGGGACTGGAAAAAATATGCTTGGAATGTAAAAATAATGTTATTAACTGGTTCCCATTCTTTTAAAAGAACTATTCTGTTCCAGAACAGTATAGATCACTTATGTTTCCAGTTCGGGGTCTGTTCCTCAAATAATTTCCTTTTCCGGTTTTGTTCCCTGTTACTAGGCTATAGCTCTGCCAAACTCAGATTTGTTTATAGGCGTTTTGCCTATACGTAGCCAATTGCAAAGTACAAGTATTTTTGTCAACTGTTTTTCCTAGTACAAACTGTTCACTTGACTGTAGAGACTGTATCCAGTCTTCTTCATCACTGCCTGCCCTGCACTGTAAATAAATACCTCCTATTTTTGGACACCCCTCAGAGCCTGGTTTCTTCCTAGGTTCCTAGCCACCATGCTTCTACATCTGCATTGCTTGCTGTTTGGGGTTTTAGGCTGGGTTTCTGTATAGCACTTTGTGACATCTGCCGATGTCTTTATAATTACATTTGACTGATTTGATTTGCACCTGAACTTCCGACTCAGAGACTGTTGCTGCTCCACACCAACTAAATAGGCTGCTGGGTCCTCTATCTTCAAGGCCCAGTTTAGTTCAAATGAAGTTTTCCTGTGTTTTGTATCATATTGTACAACAACTGATGAAACTAACACTGTAAAAGTGTGAAAACATTTCATCAATGTTATCTCCTGATAGTTGCTGGTTGAAAATGCAATTTACACAGGACCTTTAAATCAGACTGTGCATGGGCGGGTGTTTGGTTTGCCTGGTGACATCACCAGGCTTTAAATTGGTTAATAGACCAATAACAGAGAGTTCCAAACCTCTTTGCCAATAACAGCTAGTTTTAAGTTTTCCCCTCACTCATACCACTCCGACAGTCCTAGCAAAATTCTTGCTTGAGAAATAGTTTCAATATATTCTTCTAATATTTTTGTTTTTAGGCAACCCTCACAGCCATAACCCCAGCAGCAGACTGACACATGACACAGTGGAGCATGTCCGATACAGGTAAGCCTCTCCTTTCACAGAAATAATTAATCACCATTATACCATCCTAATGAATGTGACTGTGTGACCACTAATTTATGCCCTCCTATTGAGGACATGTACTGAACAGAAATGTATTTTCTTGCAGGATATTGCAGCATTTTAACACCACTCCTGATGAATACTCAGTGATTTTCACCTCTGGCAGTACGGCAGCTCTCAAATTAGTCGCTGAGAGCTTTCCCTGGAGGCCTCCCACTGCTGCGGAGCCAGCCAGTCAGTTCTGCTATCTGACTGATAACCATACCTCGGTGGTTGGTATCAGAGGAGTTACTTCAGCACTAGGAGTAGTTTCTCTACCTGTCTCCCCCGAGGAGATAGAGGCCAGAGCCAAAGATGTGGCCCAGAGTGAAGGCAGCAGTTGCCAGACACCACACCTCTTCTGTTACCCAGCACAGAGCAATTTCTCTGGCAGAAAATACCCTCTGGGGTACGTGAGGGGCATCCAGGCGCGGCAACTGTACCCAGCGTGTGAAAGCGAGGGCCGGTGGTTCGTCCTGCTGGATGCTGCCTCTTTTGCCAGCTGCTCTCCGCTGGATCTGCAGGAGCACCCAGCTGACTTTGTTCCCTTCTCCTTCTATAAGATGTTTGGCTTCCCCACAGGTTTAGGGGCTCTTCTGGTCCGGAATGATACAGCTGCCCTCCTAAGAAAGACGTATTTTGGTGGGGGGACAGCAGCGGCCTACCTAGCAGGGGATAACTATTATGTGCCAGCGCCAAATATGGCTAGCCGGTAAACTATTGCATGAGCTTGGAAATGTAATTATACACGTGGTAAATGAACAAGTATGATTTTTGAAGTTATTTATGAAGTTGAGTGAGCAAGGCTTAGAGAGAAAATATTTTGTGTGATTCTTTGTTTGTGATGCATCTTGTGGTTTTGTTCTCGATTTAAGGTTTGAAGATGGCACCATCTCTTTCCTAGACATCATTGCTCTAAATCATAGTTTTGATTCTCTCCACACGCTCACAGGTATGTACATGTGAATAATGTAAAAGACATGGATGAAACAAAAAGTGATGCATCAATATGCATCAATATAATGCATCAATATCATCTGTCATTACAATAAGTATCAAAGTAAGAACTCTGAATTTTAAATCATTTTCAAATGGTTGAGTGGTTGTTCATTGCATCAATTTGACAGAAATCTTTAACACCAGTAAGGAGGGGAGCAATATTCTACAGAGATTGAAATGAGTCAGTGAAACCCTTCTACTATTGTATTGCAGCTCAATATAATTTTTTTCTCCTTCAGGAGGCATGGACAAGATCCAGCTGCATACATTTGGTTTAACACGCTATACCTACATGTTGCTGTCTAGTCTTTGCCATGGCAACGGACAACCAGTTGCTCAGATATACTCCCACAGTGAGTTTGAGAACCCGAGCACACAGGGAGCCATCCTCAACTTCAACTTGATGGACTGTCATGGACAAATGATTGGATACTCTCAGGTCCACTCCAATTAGCTTATTTTATTTACTGCACCCTAGAGTTATTTTGCATTTATTGATTTCACACATCCACACAGAAGTCAATTCAGAATTAACAACGCCTAAGTGTGTTATGAATGCCATTATTTTTTTTGTCTTACGTTTCTGCTGATTGATTTAAATGTCAAGGCATTTTCCATTCTCTCGTCTCCTTAGGTGGACAAGCTGGCTAGCCTTTTTAATATCCATGTGCGGACAGGTTGCTTCTGCAACACAGGTGCCTGTCAGCTCTTCCTTGGCATCACCAATCAAGTGGTGAAGAGCAACCTCCAGGTGAGTAATGAATTGTAAGTGTCATTGCACATGTGTTTGTGCGAAAGACGATAAAGATTATTCTTCATCTTAACATACTGTTGCCATGTCCTCTTCTGTGTTCTTCGAGGCGGGTCATGTCTGTGGAGACAACATAGACCTGGTAGACGGCCGTCCAACGGGATCTGTGCGTGTATCTTTCGGCTACATGTCAACCTTCCAGGACTGCCAAAACTTCCTGAACTTCGTTGCGGACTGCTTTGTGGAGAAACCAGTAAAAGTGGACCAAGATAAACTAGACAGACTGAAGTCGAACACCTCTTCTAAAGGTTCCGGTCAATGTCTGCTCACCATGCTTACCAATGGTAAACCTGACCACATAGATGAGAGAGTGCAGGCCTCTACAGATCCAGTTGTGAACCAACGTGGAGGGAAGGCCATCACCAAAGATGCAAAGAGCCATGAGAAGGCCCAGACTCTGACTAACATTTACATATATCCCATCAAATCCTGTGCAGCGTTTGAGGTTTGAGCACATTTCACTTTTAATATTGTTMGGKTGTCATTAAATCTACAATGCAAATMATTATAGTTCACCAAATACCCATATTATGATTTGATAAAAGTATCAAAAACCTATTGTTGGATATTAGTTGTAAGAAGTACTATTTCATCAACTGAACACAATTACAATATGTGTGTTTGCCTGGCAGTACTATCAATGGATTTCTCACTTCTTCTGTGTTTTGATTGTGATATGGGTTTATGCAGGTGACTGACTGGCCAGTGGGGGCTCTGGGTCTGCTCCATGACCGGGGCTGGATGGTGGTGAATGGTAATAGAGTGTGTCTGAACCAAAAGAGAGAACCACGCTTATGCCTCATTCATCCACAGATCTACCTGCCCACAAACACACTGCTCCTGCAGGCCTCAGGTCAGACATCTATATAGTCAGTTCCAAAGGTTGTGGCACCCTAGATAAAGATGTGCAAAAAAGACTATAAAATAAATTCTTAAAATCTGAGCTATATTATATCAATAATGTATGCACTCACTACTTTAAGCCGCTCTGGGTAAGAGTGTCTGCTAAAATGTAAATGTATGCAAATGTTTTTTTATTATTATTTTATACTAATACAATTGCCCAGAGAAAGACATTTTGTTTAACAAGTAATAATGTTTTAGGCACCCCTGTTTTCAATACCTTCCCATACCTCACCTTGCAAGTATAACAGCGCTGAGCCTTTAAAAAAAAAATGTGATTGGAGAACACATTGGGAGGGATCTTAGACCATTTGTCCATACAGAATCTTTCCAGATCCTTGGTATCCTTCYTCTGCGCTTATGGACTGCTTTCTCCAATTCAAACCACAGGTTTTCAATGGGTCTGAAGTCCGTAGACTGAGATGGCCATTGCAAAAMGTTGATTTTGTGTTCAATTAACCATTTATTATTTTGTTTTGATGTGTGCTTGGGGTTATTGTCTTGCTGAAAGATCTACTTGTGACCAAGTTTCAACGTCCTGGCAAGGGCAACCAGATTTTTGGCTAAACTGTCCTGGTACTGGATAAAGTTCATGATGCCGTTGACCTTAACAATTGCCCCTGGACCCATTCGTTTAGCCTATTCTAATGTTCAAGCGAACAGTAACTGAATGCCTCTATGCCTGTCCGCCTGCTTTATATAGCAGGTCACGTGACTCACTGTCTCTAGGAGCGAACCATTTTCTTGAAAGGGGTGGTGTACCTAATAAACTGAGTGTATATATATATATACACTGCTCAAAAAAATAAAGGGAACACTTAAACAACACAATGTAACTCCAAGTCAATCACACTTCTGTGAAATCAAACTGTCCACTTAGGAAGCAACACTGATTGACAATAAATGTCACATGCTGTTGTGCAAATYGAATAGACAAAAGGTGGAAATTATAGGCAATTAGCAAGACACCCCCAAAAAAGGAGTGATTCTGCAGGTGGTGACCACAGACCACTTCTCAGTTCCTATGCTTCCTGGCTGATGTTTTGGTCACTTTTGAATGCTCGCGGTGCTTTCACTGAAGTTGAGTGACATTTGTGGCCTGCTGGAGGTCATTTTGCAGGGCTCTGGCAGTGCTCCTCCTGCTCAAAGGCGGAGGTAGCAGTCCTGCTGCTGGGTTGTTGCCCTCCTACGGCCTCCTCCACGTCTCCTGATGTACTGGCCTGTCTCCTGGTAGCGCCTCCATGCTCTGGACACTACGCTGACAGACACAGCAAACCTTCTTGCCACAGCTCGCATTGATGTGCCATCCTGGATGAGCTGCACTACCTGAGCCACTTGTGTGGGTTGTAGACTCCGTCTCATGCTACCACTAGAGTGAGAGCACCGCCAGCATTCAAAAGTGACCAAAACATCAGCCAGGAAGCATAGGAACTGAGAAGTGGTCTGTGGTCACCACCTGCAGAATCACTCCTTTATTGGGGGTGTTCCCTTTATTTTTTTGAGCAGTGTATATACATTTATAAAATGTTTTATTGTGACACGTCAGGAATTTTTATTCAGCAGCACCCCGCAAATACATTTCAGTAACACATTTTCAGAACTGTTCTAAAAGAGTTCCTCTTCTCTCTCAGGAATGAACACTATTTGTGTCCCTTTGGAAAACCACAATGAGCCACACCAGAGTCATAGGGTGTGTCAAAACATGGTGTGTGGTGACAGGTGAGTTGGCTTTTTTATTAAACTACTAGCTATGTCTTTGTAGAGTAGGCTTGAAAGACATGTATCATCAGAATGACATGTTTAATTTTGACGCATTTTCCCACAATCATTGGTCTGCCACTGAGTACTTTTTCAATACCTTTTAGTCACCTTCAGATGTTATAACAGATCATTTAAAATAAGGATATTTSACCATCCCCTTGATTCAGAAATGTTGTTATTGTATTCTCTCCATCCCAAGGGTGGAGACAGTGGACTGTGGCGATGAAGCTGCATCATGGCTCTCAGAGTTCCTTGGACAGCCTTGTCGTTTGATAAGGCAAAGTCCTGATTTCAGTCGCGACATGAAAAAGGGCCATGAAAAAGGTGAAAGGGAAATGTCCTTGGTAAACTTAATTTCAGATGCAATACTAGAGTATCATTTGACATTTTAGTCATTTAGCAGACGCTCTCATCCAAAGCGAGTTAGTTAGTGCATTCATCTTAAGATAGCTAGATGAGGGGCCTCCCGGGTGGCGCAGTGGTCTAGGGCACTGCATCGCAGTGCTAGCTGCGCCACCAGAGTCTCTGGGTTCGCGCCCAGGCTCTGTCGCAGCCGGCCGCGACCGGGAGGTCCGTGGGGCGACGCACAATTGGCCTAGTGTCGTTAGGGAGGGTTTGGCCGGTAGGGATATCCTTGTCTCATCGCGCTCCAGCGACTCCTGTGGCGGGCCGGGCGCAGTGCGCGCTAACCAAGAGGGCCAAGTGCACAGTGTTTTCTCCGACACATTGGTGCGGCTGGCTTCCGGGTTGGAGGCGCGCTGTGTTAAGAAGCAGTGCGGTTGGACGGCAGATGACAAGTGCCTGGATTAGGAKCTGCGCCGCTTCCTGTGTGAGGTATGGTTGTACTCTACGGATGTTGTAGAGGATGAACCTGCAAGAGCGAGTCACTGCTTTGATGTTTGCAGAGAACGACAGGGTGTTGACCAGGGTCACGCCAATGTTATTTGCACTCTGGAAGGGCAACACTGTGGAGTTCTCAAACGTGACGGAGAGGTCTTTGAGAAGGCAGGCCTTCCCCGGGAGGAAGAGCAGCTCCGTCTTGTCGATGTTGAGAGAGGGAGAAGGATTTAGCAGAATGGAGAGATGATAGGATAATAGAGGAGAGAGTAGTGGGAGAGAGACTGACGATTGTGATGGCGCATGACCATCTGGGTAGGCCCACGCACTTGGGAGCCAGGACCACCTACTGGGGACCCAGGCCCAGCCAATCAGAATGATTTATTTTACCCACAAAAGGGCTTTATTACATACAGAAATACCCCCCCCCCCCCAGACGATCCCACAGCTGAAGAAACCAGATGTGGAGGTCCAGGCTGGCGTTACACTTGGTCTGTGGTTGTGAGGCCGGTTGGGAGTCCTGCCAAATTCTCTAAAACGAAGTTGGAGGCGGCTTATGGTAGAGAAATGAACATTCAATTCTCTGGCAACAGCTCTGGTGGAAATTCCTGCTGTCCTGTCAGCATGCCAATTGCATGCTCCCTCAAAACTTAAGACATCTGTGGCATTGTGTTGTGTGACAAAACTGCACATTTTAGAGTGGCCTTTTATTGTCCCCAGCACAAGGTGCGCCTGTGTAATGATCATGCTGTTTAATAAGTTTATTGATKTGCTACACCTGTCAGGTGGATGGATTAACTTGGAAAATGCTCACTAACAGGGATGKAAACAAATTTGTGCATAGAATGAGAGAAATACACTTTTTGTGATTATTGAATGTTTTTGAGATTTRTTTTCTTCTGCTCATGAAACATGGGACCAACACTGTTGCGTCTATATTTTTGTTCAGTATATTTCGTATGCATGAATGTTGGAATGTTCTTTGCCCTCTTAAATGCATAATGACTTGCCCCAGAGGTCTCGTCCACTGCCCTCTCATTGGTGAATGAAGCCCAGTACCTAGTAGTCAACCGTGCCAGTGTCGATTTGCTTCAGAGACATATCACAAGCAGGTATAGTATAACATGTTATTATTGCCTGAGGGCCTCACTCATTCTTGGTGGAGGACATTTTAAATTTGTGACATACTAAATTCTGCATTATAAAATGGGTTGTTTGAATCCTGGATGCTGATTGGTTGATAGCAGGGAGTTTTTCACAACAATCCCCAGGTAATGTCTGTTAACAGTTACATTTGAATGATCAATACATTTTTTATAATGTGAGCCATCCTTTTTTCTTGTTCCTTGTGGTTCATCTAACCACTGTGGGACAGACAGGAATCCTCTGATGACCATCAGCCTCTTGACACCCAGAAGCTTATTAGTCGATTTCGGGCCAATTTAGTCATCTCTGGAAAGGATCCATTTGAGGAAGATGATTGGTCACATTTGATTATTGGAAATACCCATTTCCAGGTGAGGATGCAGATCATAAACGGTGACACTTATTACTGAAATGGTAATGAAAATCTATAACTGCATCATCTCTTTGTGATGTGACGTGAAGGTGGCAGGTCGGTGTGGCAGATGCCAGATGATCGGGGTTGATCAGAGCACAGGAGCCAAGACCAAGGAGCCTCTTCTGTCTCTCTCTGCCTATCGCAAGGGGAAGGTCAGTGTAAAACAACTGCTGCAGTGTGCTCGTGTGTATGTGTGTGACAGAGAGAGAGATTGAGAGAGAGAGCGGGGAAGTTTGTGTTTAATTTCAGTGTGTGACAATATGTTCCAGGGTGTGTAGCGTTTTTTCAGAAAGTCCCTATCCCATGACAACACCATCTGACTAACTACTGGGTGGACTGCATTTGCAACAGTCTGTGTTATTGACCTTAGATCAGAGGTAGCCAGAGTACATAGAAAAGAAGAAAGATAACAAAGAAAGCACACAGCAAAGTACACAGTATCCTTTATCCCCAAATTACCCCTTTTGGTTACAATGGCCATTTTGCCCGTTCAGTATGCTGTAAATGTGTTCTGATTGTTTTTTAGGTGACATTTGGTGTGTACCTGGTCCACCAATCACTGGAAGACTCTAATTCTACCCTATCTGTTGGCTCTTCTGTAAAGTCTGAAATGTCATGATAAGGTTACCAATTCCAGATGTGTTTTCGTTTGTCTGGACTGCGAACAAATTTAAGCAAATCCATTGCATGGATACAATTTCAATTTATTTGAAGTGTTTGCATAAGTGTTTGCATATTGCTAGACAACCCAGGTAATAACAGAGCTCATACAGACTGAAGTGTAAATCAATTACTGTACCTTTTTAGTTTTCATGATTTGAATGTTTTGAAAATAAACAAAACTGTATTTTGGGGGTTTATCTTTGAATAACTGATTTGGTTAACTTCGTCCTTAAACATGTGGATTAAGTATGTTTGCTTACCCAAATAAAAACRGTATTTTTCTGTGTTTTATATATATTTCCACACTATGAAGTTGGAATAATATGCTTCTACAKCTGCATTGCTTGCTGTTTGGGGTTTTAGGCTGGGTTTCTGTACAGCACTTCGAGATATTAGCTGATGTACGAAGGGCTATATAAAATACATTTGATTTGATTGATTTGATAATACTGTGGAACAGTGAGAATGATGATAATGCCCTTTTAGTGTAAGAGCTGTSTGAAATTTCAGGCTGTTTTGGTGGGATGGAGTTTTGGSCTMCCATGGTGACATCACCATGCAGTAAATTAGTTAATAGACCAATAAGAAAGTTCTAAACCTCTCTGCCAATAAAAGCTCATTTTCAGTTTTCCCCTCCCCACTCAGACCACACCCAGACAGTCCTAGCAAAATTCTTGCCGTGAGAAATTGCCCTTTAAAAACGTCTGAATTCGACCTTTAACCCGGGTGTCAACTTAAAAAATGTATCATACCGTTCCCAACCATGTTGCCATCCCCTCTGTCCCCAGACTGGGCTTGCAATGAGCCTGCACTGAAATACAATTTACTATAAAAAAGTGTAATTCTATTAGATTCATTGGAGGATATTGTTTTAGGAAAGAATATAATGTGTTTCTTGATTTGATTAGAAAAACACTTTTTATGATGATTTGCAGAATAGTTGTGAATAGACACACATGCATATTCAGATGTTTGATTATAGTCAACATTTCTCAACAGCGCTGAATGATTGGTTGACACTGCTCATTCTTGGCAAGGTGTTTGCTTGTTTTCTAGAACCACATGCCCATCAATCGTGTACTCAAGGGACCTCCAGTTAAMGACATTCCCAGGGGTGAAATTTAAGTCTCTGGTGAAGCGCTGGATCTCACAAGGTGACAGAACATAATTCCACATGTGCACATCAGTGAGTTGACCAATAAACGCTTGTCCTTTATCAAAATTTCCACCATAAGAATCCTGCTCCTGACCTAGGATTATGATGGGTTTTCCATCCAGCACACTCCCAGCAGTGTATGCCATCTTCCTTGCACTTGGCGTCCCATTGATCCAAACCTGACTGAGTCCGGTGACTGAGTCCCAGCTCCCACACAGAGACATCCACATGTTCTTCTCATCTGGTAGCCCTGTGAATGTACCTCCCTTATCTCTAACAAGTAGCTCCATGTCACCATTGGACTTTTTGAACAACAGAAAGTCATTGGTTCTTGTCGGAGTTGCCATGGAAAAGATGGAAAATCCCCTCTTGACATCTGTGAAATACCTTRAGGAAATTCATAATACACACATTAGCTAAGCCTTGGAAATACATTTTGTGGCTGAAATTAACTAAATGCAAAAAAAAAAAAAAATTTTTTAATTATTACCCACTTATTTACTAAGAATAACCACTGAAAAATAAATATATCACAGYTGTTTGACTGCTGCTCACACCATAGTATTGTTGCCCATATGCATTGCACAGCTTTCTAATGCTAGATACAGACACATATTGAAGTACTGAATACTACATTGATTACCTGAGACATACTGTCACAAAAGAATAGTTTTCTCCCGTTGGCATTAGCACCACATGATCAGAGTCGGACTCCTTTGGAAATGTGAACATTTTACCTGAGAGGTCTGATGAGACAGAGAGAGGACATTGTAAATACTGATAGCCTCTGTATGATGAACAAATTATATATKTTTTTTTATTGAATCTTTATTTAACTAGGCAAGTCAGTTAAGAACTAATTCTTATTTACAATGACGGCCTACCCCGGCCAAACCCGGACGATGCTGGGCCAATTGTGCGCCACCCTATGGGACTCCCAATCACAGCCGGATGTGATACAGCCTGGATTCAAACCAGGGACTGTAGTGACGCCTCTTGCACTGAGATGCGGTGCCTTAGACCGCTGCGCCACTCGGGAGCCCACATGCTCTGATGTAAATTTCTCTTGTAGGCCATTTAGATCTGAATAATTATCATATTCGACATGTGGAGACAGTATAGTCAGCCACCAAGACTTTTTGAGAGAGTTAATTTAATCATTAATAATTGCACGAATGACTGTTTATTCTGTTCTAACCTAAAAATAGACTGATTGCTGTTTTGTCAAGATCTTTAGGCTAACTTGGTACTTTCTGTCTTGGAAAAACGATACATGAGAAATAAAATACAGAGACAATATATTTGTTGTAGCGTGAAAAACTTTAGGCTCTGGATTTAGGAATAAACGGTCAGATTTCTCACCTTGAGGCACGGCCCAGCACATTGTAAACAGAGCATGCACAAGAAAGAGTCTCTCCATCTATAGAAAGAAAATGTAATCCAATCGAAACACATTATTATTTTTTTAAATAGAAAATTGCATTACATTTACACAAATACACTGAGTACACCAAACATTAGGAACACCTTTTGAATATTGAGTTGCTGGCCCATGTTGACTCCAACGCTTCCCACATTTGTGTCAAGTTGGTTGGATGTCTTTTGTGTGGTGGACCATTCTTGATACACACGGGAAAACTGTTGAGCAGTTTTTGACACAAACCGGTTTCCGACACCTACTTCCATACCCTGTTCAAAGGCACTTAAATATTTTGTCACCCTCTAAATGGTACACAAGCACAATCCATGTCTCAATTGTCTCAAAGCTGAAAAATCCTTCTTTAACCTGTCTGCCCCCCCCCCCCCCCCTTCATCTACACTGATTGAAATGGATTTAACAAGTGACATCAATAAGGGATCATAGCTTTCACCTGGTCAGTCTTTGTCATGGAGAGAGCAGGTGTTCTTAATGTTTTGTATACTCAGTGTATGCACACATATACAGTACCAGTCAAAAGTTAGGACAGACCTATTCATTCAAGAGTTTATTTATTTGTAGTATTTTCTACATTGTAGAATAATAGTGAAGACATCAACACTGAAATAACATATGGAATCATGTAGTAACCAAAAAATGTTTAAACCAATTAAAACTCTGTAGTGAGTAGGTGTGTCCAAACTTTTGACTGGTACTGTACATTACACATTTTAGTGGTTAGAATAATAATATGTTAATGTTATAATAATGTTATCATCTTAATGTTATGATAATGTTGCCTACCTTGCCGGTTTTGTAAAAAAACGGATTCGTCTTAGGGGATTCGTTCTCCTGTTGTTTAAATACTCATCTTCAGTCTTTGTGAAATAGGGTAGTTATGCAAGCGAGTCACCTATAATGTAAAAGGCCCCTCGCTGCCAGGAATTACATTTTGCAAGTTATGCACTTTCACACAAAAAAAGGGTGATTTGAGTAAAAATCATGGTCAATATATTTTTTTCTGACCATTAGTCATGCGACAGTAGGGGTTGTGAAAGTGTCAACACAGCATTCTAATGTATCTGCAATTGTATGGTGGTATTCTTCTGACTTTCTGTTCCTCTTTTCAATCAGCTGACTATTTTTCTATCAAGTTCAACGAGTCAATTTCCTTTGACTTTAAGGTCAAAACCTGATGGATCAGGTTTTTGGCCAAAGAATAAAATAGAGAAGAGGAAAGTATTTATATCTTAGTGGATTCTATTATATTCTATATAAACACATACAAAACAACACATTAGCTAGGTTTCCATCCAATTGGCGACAGATTTTCATGCGAATATTCTAAAATCTATCAAACAATGGCTTGTTGCTGATAAAATGCTGTGCGCCCTTACAAAAATGTACCATGGCAGTACAATGAAAGAAATACCATGGTACTATCATGTTTTTCTGGACACTACCATGGTAGGAAAATACTATTGTATTGCAACAGTACCATGACTTGGCTACTCTTATACAATTCTAAAAAGGTATAAATTGTAATTTTATCTCATAYATACATTTCCATCATGTAATTCTCAACATATCCCTAAAAACAACAAGTTACAATGTTTCTCTTTGGGTGTGTTCCTAAATTCAATCTGGAGAGCAAGAGTGCGCTCTGTGCGTTAGTAAATTCAGAGAGTTATCAGATTGTCCATTCCTACATTTTTTGCTGACGTTTACTGACACTGGCCATATTCAAGGGGTGTTGAGTGTTGGTAAATTAATCAGTTATCCTGAGGGAATTTACGAACGCACCCTTACTAGGCAGGTTAGCTCAAGAGTGAGAGTGCTTGAAGCAACCACTAGAGCGAGCGGCTCCCTCTGCAGGCCTGAATCAAGGGCAACACCCTTGACTTTAAATACTGTAAATGATTACACAATGCCAAACATTTGACTACCATATACACTACATGACCAAAAGTATGTGGACGGACACCTGGTCGTCGAACATGTCATTCCAAAATCATGGGCATTAATGTGGAGTTGGTCCCCCTTTTGCTTCTATAACAGCCTTCACTCTTCTGGGAAGGCTTTCCGCTAGATGGTGGAACATTGCTGAAGGGGACTTGCTTCCATTCAGCCTCAAGAACATTAGTGAGGTCGGGCGCTGATGTTGGGCGATTAGGCCTAGTTCGCAGTCTGCGTTTCAATCCATTCCAAAGTTGTTAGATGGGGTTGAGGTCAGGGCTGTGTGCAGGCCAGTCAAGTTCTTCCACACCGATCTCGACAAACCATTTCTATATGGACCTCGCTTTGTGCATCCGTCTTACTGCTAGATGGTGAAGCGTGATATATCACTCCAGAGAACACGTTTCCACTGCTCCAGAGTCCAATGGCGGCAAGCTTCACACCACTCCAGCCGAATCTTGGCATTGCGCATGGTGATCTCAGACTAGTGTGCAGCTGCTCGGCCATGGAAACCCAAATCRTGTGCTGACTTTGCTTCCAGAGGCAGTTTGGAACTCTGCAGTGAGTGTTGCAACCGAGGACAGACCATTTTTACACGCTTCAGCACTCGGCGGTCCCGTTCTGTGAGCTTGTGTGGCTTACCACTTCAGGGCTGAGCCGTTGTTACTCATAGACGTTTCCACTTCACAATAACAGCAGTTACAGTTGACCGGGGCAGCCCTAGCAGGGAAGACATTTGACGAACTGACTTGTTGGAGAGGTGGCATCCTATGACGGTGCCARGTTGAAGGTCACTGAACTCTTCAGTAAGACCATTCTACTGCCAATGTTTCTGTGGAGATTGCATGGCTGTGTGCTCGATTTTATACACCTGTCAGCAACGGGTGTGGCTGAAATAGCCGAATCCACTAATTTGAAGGGGTGTCCACCTACTTTTGGTGAATTAGTGAATCTTACAATCTCCCACATTTTAGGATGGCAAGACCGGGAACCCAAACATGAGCAAAAAATMGTACAATTAATACAGAAAGTATTACCCCTTTTTCCCATCAACTATTTCCCTTTTTCGTTGATTTTACAGACAAACTAGGACCAACAATAGTAGCCTGACTATCAGAAATTTGCCCACACTGTAACGGCTTTCGTCCTCTTCGTCTGAGGAGGAGTAGGAAATATCGGACCAATATGCAGTGTGGTACGTATCCATAATATCGTTTAATGAGAATGAATACAAAATACAAAAAGAACAAGATAATCAAAAGAAAACCGACACAGTCCCGAATGGTGCAAACACTGAAACGGAAAACAACTACCCACAACCCCTAGTGGGAAAACAGGCTACCTAAGTATGATTCTCAATCAGAGACAACGATCGACACCTGCCTCTGATTGAGAACCATACTAGGCCAAACACATAAATATAACACACAGAACAAAACATAGAAAAACAACATAGAATGCCCACCCCAACTCACGCCCTGACCAAAKTAAAATAAAGACATAAAAAAGGAACTAAGGTCAGAACATGACACATACTGGTATATAAATTCATCAATATAAAACCAACCAACCTCTTTTGACCTTGTGGGGTTAATTTATTGAATACATGATACTGCAATTGTGCTATGGAAACGCACAATTAATAAAGATGGTACTATATGATAACTTTTTGCAGCATTTATCATAATTCTGKGTTACTATGGTAGAATGTATAATGCAGGTTAAAAACCATGGTATTTCCATGATCCACATCTATCTATACCATGATAATTCAGGAAGTACAGTGCATTTGGAAAGTATTCAGACCTCTTCACTTTTTCCATATTTTGTTACGTTACAGCCTTATTCTAAAATGGATAATAAGGTATTTATGTTCTTTATTTTTAATACATTTTCAAACATTTCTAAAAACCTATTTTCACTTTGTCATTATGGGGTATTGTGTGTAGATTGGGAAAAACATTTATTTAATCAATTTTAGAGTAAGGCTGTAACATAACAAAATGTGGAAAAAGTGAAGTGGTCTGAATACTTTCCGAATGCACTGTGAAGTGAAGTACCATATAAGTAGCATTATATGAATGAAAATACCATAGTAGTACGTGGTACATTTTTGTAAGGGTGTGATGACGTAGTGCACATATAATACATTTTGAGGTTAAGTTGCCATGTACCTGAATAGACAACACAACTTAAATTAGTTTCCATCGCATTTTAAACTCTAGCCAACAGAGCGCATATAGGCTACATCTGCGCACTGTTGGATAGAGTGCATGTACAGCATACAAAATGATATTATTATGGACTAAAGAGTGAGATTATTTTTAATTCTTCAATTAGCAGCCAAGCAGGGATGATCATGTCACCAGAAAAATGTTGTGTTAAGAAAAACTGGGAAATCTCCGACTTCCAACTTCAGTGCGTGCAAGACAACTGGGAACTTGCAAAAAAACTAGTTCCGACTGGGAAAAATCTTTTTGAAAGTTCACCCAACTCGGACTTCCAAGTCGGAAACTCTGGCATCTTTCTAGAGCTCTGACTTTCCGACCTGAAGATTACTGATGTCATGATTTGACCTTGTTTTTTTCCAGAGTTCCCAGTTGTTTTGAATACAGCATTAGACCTTCAATATTTGTTGGAAAGGAGCATCACCTTGCACTTTCACCATCCTGTGAAGTTCCTAACTTATTTCATCTGTAGCCTAATAAACAGCATGGTTACCGATGAGTCATAGTGGTAGGACCAGACAACATGTCATCACGTTTACTTAGATATTATGTTATTATATCAATATTTGTGGATAAAAGCGTTACCACCCACACAAAAACCTCCTACAGTACCTTGTCTAGCATATTTTGTTTTGTGGACATTTGGAAAGTGTCATGATATTTTTTATCCGACATGTACTTTACTAGCATAAAAAGGTTGGATGGAAACCGGGTTACTGTAGTAGTAAATCATAGACATAGGCCTAAACCCAAAATTATACACTGAGTGTACAAAACATTAGCAACACCTTCCCTGCATGCACCCYGCCCACCACAAGGAGTTGCTAGAGCACGATGAGCCAAGTAAAGCCCCTCCGGCCAAACCCTCCCCAAACCCGGACGATGCTGGGCCAATTGTGCGCCGTSCTATGGGACTCCCTGTCAKGGCCGGTTGTGACACAGCCTGGGATCGAACCCCAGGCTGTAGTGACGCCTCAAATTAGCGATGCAGTGCTGCGCCACTCGGGAGGKCCCATATTTACAGTAGCTTTGATTGGACTGATCATGTCAACATCATACTTTCAAAATCATCATGAATCAAGTCGACAATCTACTGGCAAATCCTTTTCAATCCTTGTCATATGAAGAGAAATTATAGATAAAACGTATCAGTGCTCATTGGCCATTGGACATAAACATTACACAACAAGTTGGAAATCYCAAATTCAACAATGAGTGATTTGGAAGGAATCAGTGGCTAACTGCACACTTTGCAAAGCAATCACTAGCCTGCTATTCAGTGGAGAGGGTGTGTGGTCCAAGTCTGGGTTTAAGGGTCTCTTTTCCAAGCTTAAAAGGATAAACATTCACTCGCAACACACAATGGGCCAGATAAGGTTGAACGTTGAAAGTTTTGAACGGTCATCCAACTCGGAATTTCAAGTCGGGAATTACGGGCCTCTTTCTAGAGCTCTGACCTGAAGATCCCTGACCTCATGATTAAAACTTGTTTTTTCCGAGTTCCCAGTTGTCTTGAGAACACCATAAATCCAGAGAATTCCAGACTTGGATGACCGCCGCGCCACCTTCCTATTCAAATGAGCATAGCACAACAAACTGAGTAKAAAAWTGTATTGTATGCTGCTGCATAAATTATGTAATATGCCAGGGAGATATGTATACTGTAGCTAAGAAAGTAATACCAAYTGTATGTTGTGTAGTAAGCTGTTAGTGTTCCTCTRACCATAACAATTTTGTCCCTTTCCCCCTCATAACTTAGCCTACWGTTRTGACTTAGRGGTGCACATGTAGCCTATAGGTTGTTTTAGAAAAATGGAATCATTGAATGTAAGTGCTTTCCTRGTCTGCTTATATGCCCCCTTTTTTTATCCTACGGTTCTGACTTGGTGTACAGGGAGAATACTATAAGAATGGCCCATGTTCTGAATTCTGTCACTGTACATTTCAAAAGTTCTGAACAAATTGTTATATTGACTACGTCCGTCCTAGCTCGCTCATTAATGTCTTAATCAACGTTGTGGATTGCCTCTGATGCGCTCATCGTTCCCTTATGCCATAGTTTGTACATCTCAATTGTCATTAGAAACCACATTTGTTTAAGCAAGTCAGCCATATCAGCTATGTTTTTTTTTTAAAGCAGTAAAGGAGGCTGAATGAACTGTTTCGCTGCAAAACAAGGCTCCGCTGATAGCCAGGTGTAGCGGTGGTAAGGATTCACTCCATGGTGCTGAAGAGAAAGCTCTGCTGTTGGGACAGCTTTATGTAGGCCCTAACAGTTTGTAGGCACCTTTTGGCACCGTTACAGTTCAATTAAGTGCAATTATTGTTTAGTGTTGTGTTGTGTAGTGTCTTTGCTGGCATGCTTCTCCATTTTTTTGTTGTTTAGTTTGCCCAACCAAGATGTACATGCTCAAATTGCCACTTGACAACAGTAAAAGCCAGCTAGTGATATTATTGTCATATCAGTGGCATAACTGTTAACCGTCATGGTAGGATAATATCAACAGAACAGTTTTTARAACATGTTGCCATGCAAGGCTCATTTTTGCTTGTAGTTTTTTTCACAGATTAGCATGGTGTTGGTGGGCTGGTACACAAGGTATGTCATGTAACAGTTGTTTTTTTGCACAACTGATGTTAAAACATAAAATACATTTYAATKATTTGCATTCCAAAACACWAAATATCCACTGGGGYGTTATCTTTCCTTTTCAGGACYACCCGATACGTATGTAGYTACGATACAAGAACGATACATGTTTATATGGGGGGGAAAATATTGGTTATACTTCACTGACAAGCTCTAAACTTTGKCATTATACTTGTTTGATTATTGGCAGTTTAATTGGCTTTTATWAACATCGTTAGACTGCGCTGGAGAGAAACTGTCAGTCAAGCTCAGAGGTTTGTATGTATGCAGAAGATAGTAATTATTTATTGCAGTATAGTAAATTCTGATTAAGGGCCTACTTGTGGTTGTTTTAACTTTAACTGTCTACATCGAACATGTATGTTATTGTGCYTCACTCACTGTCAATACACTGTGTTGTTACCTGATGGAAAAGACTGCTCCCTGACATTTGTGACCCATGCACTGGGGAAGGCTTGTGTTCAGGGACACCGTGGTAAGCAAGACTGCATTCAATATGTGTTTCTCCTGCATTGATGATTGTCAACTGCCTCACTAGTCCATTCATCAGAAGAGTCACATAATTMTGTGTCTCTTTCTGCAGGGTTAGTGTTTGAGGTGCTGGCACCTCGCTTCTCCTCCTGCACTCGCTCAGACATGGTGTGGCAGATTGTGTGCTGGAAGCTTCTGGAGAAGGTCCTGGAGTGCTGGCTGGAGAGTGTGATCACTGGGCAGGTGCAGGCTGTCAACAGGTAAGGGAAGGGGATGGGTAGAGGTTATAAAAAGGTGTCAAACTGTCTGCGTCTTTGTCCAATCTCTTTCTCTCATAATGTAAGTGTTWTTTTTCCTCTAGGCRCGACAGAGGTCCAGGATCATGGGGAACCTGGTGTTGATGGACAAAAAGGCCCGGTTTGTCATCACCCAACCCCCTCTGGATTAGCAGCTGTATYTGAGCCGGGCTCTGCTGCTGTGTGTGGGACGACCGAGTGATACAGGGCTACAGGAGCTACGCTCGGATACACTACGGCGCAGCATTGTGTCACACGATCAGAGCCGTTCACATTACTTTCTGACCTGTCCACCTCCGGATTGTGTTAATTTGAGAAATGAACAACAACTAAAATCCTAACATTTTGTTATGGGAAGTGTCCGTGTAGTCCCGTCTTGTTGAAGTCTATTTTCTCCTGTTTGGTGCGTCATGATCACGACCCTTCTATCCTTTCCTCTGTCAGAACTGCTACAGTTCATGCTGGGAGAGATGCAGAGCCACCTGGATAGCAGTGTAGTGCGTGTTAGGGGCATGGTGGTGGGCGAGTGTCTCCACTCCTGCATGGWCCTCAATGGAGCCAAGCTGAAATTCYAGGTACAGTATGGCACCTTASCCAAGGTTTTCGGTGCATCCCAATAGTCTGAKGTGGCTCARAGTCATTATATTCTGTTCTCTGCTCATACTCATCWAAATGAACTGGACGGGTGAAAACAAATACCCTAATGCTTTCATCTGTCTGCTGTTCAGATCAGAGATAGAGGAAGCCACTGTAGACTATTGAGGTGCACCCCTACAGTAGGCTATGGCTGCCTTGTTAGGAGTCCTGTGTAGGACACAGGGAAGGGTGTGTGTTCAGTGTTTCTTTCCCTCGGGATGAGGAGACAAAAGGAGCTGCTCTCAATGATGATCACTGGCTGATGAAGAAACGGAGCCGCTTGATGACAGATTGGGCAGACTGTAGCCGCTCAGGTTGTACCATCCCAGGCTGCTTCACTGGCCCAAAAATCAGGAGCTGACCCAGATTCAGAGCTGGATAGGTAAGAGATAGCATTATCATAATCAAACCCGTAACACTCTGTAATACCTCTTGTTARMCACCACATTTATTAACATGATGTTGTCTTTGAGACTGAAGCTTTAGATTCCCATTCAAATCACTACAACTTATTTAATCTTCCCATGGGCATTTAAGAAGACATGGTATAGAGCTCGCCTGTTTGTAGTCTTAAAAAAACGGAAATGAGTTACCTCTGGTTTGTTCAGCCATTTCGATTGGGAAAGAAAAGGATTTTGGGATAAATGCTGAAAATGAGGTCTGAGGTTAACACAGGTTTAGGAGATCTTATGTGTTTTGTTATGCGAGATAATGTCAGTCAGTTAACATGACCTTTATGAATTATGACGCCTTTATGTGCATTTTATGATTACATAATCACTGATGAATATTATCTCATAGAACAAAACATACATAATCTCCCAAATCTTTGTTTACCATAGACTTTATTCTCAGCTTTAGTGCCTACAAAAGATTCTCTCTATAGTAGTGTTGTATTAACTAGGCTCTATGTCCCTGTCCTGTGTGTGTATGAACCAGTGATGATTCGCTCACCCCTACTGACCAGGAGATGAGCCAAGCCACCRCACCTCGCTACCTCCGAGACCTCTTGATGGTAAGATACAGTATATATAGTAGGTCACTCCATGGATGGGAGATGGACATTTTAGCTTATCAATGCTCTCTTTATTTAACTGACTTGTTGAATGATTGATTCTTCCATCCCTCTATCTCTTCCCAGCCTTCATCTCCTCTGAGGACCCAGTGAGGCTGGAGCTCAATCAGAGAGCTGTTGAGGGACTGGTTAGGAAGAACACTTCTACAGCCAGTGAGGTGAGAGGTCACATGGTTTAGATGATAAATATTTGTCACCATAGTGGTTCATCTCTGGCTGTATGAAAGTGTATTTCCCCCCAGGCGCACACATTTTTCTTTGTTTTTATCAAAGTAATTTGTGTAGAATGTACATTTCCCCACTCATTCACCACATCTCTTTACATTGCTTATGCATATTCGGATGCCTGATTGCATCCAGACTACACTACCGGTCAAACGTTTTAGAACACCTACTCAAGGTTTTTCTTTATTTTTACTGTTTTCTACATTGTAGAATAATAGTGAAGACATCAAAACTATGAAATAACACATATGGAATCATGTAGTAACCAAAAAAGTGTTTAATTTATATTTGAGATTCTTCAAATAGCCACCCTTGGCCTTGATGACAGCTTTGCGCACGCTTGGCATTCTCTCAACCAGCTTCACCTGGAATGCTTTTCCAACAGTCTTGAAGGAGTTCCCGCTTTTCCTTCACTCTGCGACTCATCCCTAACCATCTCAATTGGGTTGAGGTCTGGTGATTGTGGAGGCCAGGTCATCTGATGCAGCACTACATCACTCTCCTTCTTGGTCAAATAGCCCTTACACAGCCTGGAGGTGTGTTGGGTCATTGTCCTGTTGAAAAACAAATGATAGMCCCACTAAGCCCAAACCAGACGGGATGGCGTAGTGTATATCAATTTCCAAACACAAGCCTGTCAGATCTGAACCTGTTGTGAGCACAATACTTTGAATGTTTTARATACACTGAACAAAAATATAAACGTAACATGTAATGTGTTGGTCCCATGTTTTATGAGCTGAAATAAAAGATCCCAGAAATGTTCCATCATATTTCTCTAAAATGTTTTGCCCAAATTTGTTTACATCCCTGTTAGTGAGCATTTCTCCTTTGCCAAGATAATCCATCCCCCTGACAGGTGTGGCATCAAAAAGCTGATTAAACAGCATGATCATTACACAGGTGCACCTTGTGCTGGGGGACAATACAAGGCCACTCAAAAATGTGCAGTTTTGTCACACAACACAATGCCACAGATGTCTCAAGTTGAGGGAGCGTGCTGTTGGCATACTGACTGCAGGAATGTCCACCAGAGCTGTTGCCAGAGAATTGAATGTTAATTTCTCTACCAACGTTCTTTTAGAGAATTTGGCAGTGCGTCTAACCAGCCTTACAACCGCATACCATCTGTATGGCATTGTGTGCGCCAGCGGTTTACTGATGTCAACGTTGTGAACAGAGTGCCCCATAGTGGTGGTGGGGTTATGGTATGGGCAGGTATATGCTACGGACAATGAACACAATTACATTTTATCAATGCCAATTTGAATGCACAGAGATACTGTGACGAGATCCAGAGGTCCATTGTCGTACCATTCATCCACCACCATCACATGTTTACAATTCCCGGAAGCTTAATATCTCCCAGTTCTTCCATGACCTGCATACTCACCAGACATGTCACCCATTGAGCATGTTAGGGATGCTCTGAATCAACGTGTACGACAGCTACTGACTGGTTTTCTGATCCACGCCCCTACCTTTWWAAAAAAGYTATTTAGGACCAACAGATGCATATCTGTATTCCCAGTCYTGTAAAATCCATAGAATAGGGCCTTGACATTGACTGATTTCCTTATATGAACTGTAACTCAGTAAAATCTTTGAAATTGTTTCACGTTGCGTTTATGTTGGGTTTGGCCGAGGTAGGCCGTCATTGTAAATAAGAATTTGTTCTTAACTGACTTGCCTAGTTCAATACATTTTAAAAATGGTTCAGTATAATACAGTCAAGAAATGGAATGGCAAGGCCACAGAATATCACATACGCAGACCACCTCAAGCATGCCCATAGTAGAGCCGGGGGTGGTGTTTACACAGTGTTGTAAAGTACTTAGGTAAAYATATTTTAAAGTACTACTTAAGCAATTTTTTGCAGTATCTGTACTTTACTATTTATATTTTTGACTACTTTTACTTCACCAATATTCCTAAAGAAAATTGTGATTTTTACTACATACATTTTCCCTGACACCCAGAAGTATGTTACATTTTGAATGCTCAGGACAGGAAAATGGTCCCATTCAGGCACTTATCAATAGAACATCCCTGGACATCTCTACTGCCTCTGATCTGATGGACTCACTAAACACAAATGCTTAATTTGTAAATGATGTCTGAGTGTTAGAGTATGCACCTGGCTATCCGTAAGTAAATTAAGTATATTAAAAACCAAATARTTTTCGACTTTTAATCAAGTAGTATTTTACTYGATGACTTTCACTTTGAGTCATTTTCTATTTAGGCATCTTTACTTTTACTCAAGTATGACAATTGGGTACTGTTTCCACCACTGTGTTTACCACACCACCACGCCTTCAGCAGGCTTGAAAAGTGGGATTGATCGGTTGGTCTTTGTTTGATCCATTTGTTTCAGTGTTCAGTAGTTAAATCCTTTGACGTATTGTTGATTTAAAAAATATATTTTTCAACAAAAATGCACTGGATTGGTTGAAAGGCAATGCTAAACTAACACTGACTGTACAAAACAATAAGCACACCTTCCTAATATTGAGTTGCACTCCCCTTTTGCCCTRAGAACAGCCTCCATTCGTCGGGGCATGGACTCTACAAGGTGTCGAATGTGTTTCACAGGGCTGCTGGCCCATGTTTATACCAATGCTTSCCACAGTTGTGTCAAGTTGGCTGGATGTCCTTTGGGTGGTGGACCATTTTTGATGCACTCGGGGAAACTGTTGTGTGAAAAACCCAGCAGTGTTGCAGTTCTTGACACAAACRGGTGCGCCTGGCACCTACTACCATATCACGTTCAAATGCACTTAWATCACCCTCTGAATGGTACATACACAATCCATGTCTCAATTGTCTCAAMGCTTAAAAATCCTTCTTTGAAGCACAGTGGATCTCAAAGCTGTAAACATGAAAACACATACCAAATCAAATTCCTTATTCATAAAGGCCTACACTGTAGGTATCCTACTGAATTGTATATGTTCCATGTGAAAAGATCCCTCTTACAAGTATTATATGTCCCCATTGTATAACCTGAAGTATGCCTTTGTGCGTTGGGATTGGGTTCTATGAAAGACTGTTATCCTTATGATTGCCAAACATATTTCTAATTTGTAAATTCATAAGGTACACCGGGAAGCATTATTTCATGGCTTGTACAGTCGTGGCCAAAAGTTTTGAGAATGACACAAATATTKATTTTCAAAGTTTGCTGCTTCAGTGTCTTTAGATATTTTTTGTCAGATGTTACTATGGAATACTGAAGTATAATTACAAGCATTTCATAAGTGTCAAAGGCTTTTATTGACAATTACATGAAGTTGATGCAAAGAGTCAATATTTGCAGTGTTGACTCTTCTTTTTCAAGACCTCTGCAATCTGCCCTGGCATGCTGTCAATTAACTTCTGGGCCACATCCTGACTGATGGCAGCCCATTCTTGCATAATCAATGCTTGGAGTTTGTCAGAATTTGCGTGCAGATGCACTCACACCTGCCTGCTGCCATTCCTGAGCAAGCTCTGTACTGGTGGTGCCCCGATCCCGCAGCTGAATCAACTTTAGGAGACAGTCCTGGCGCTTGCTGGACATTCTTAGGCACCCTGAAGCCTTCTTCACAACAATTGAATGGCTCTCCTTGAAGTTCTTAATGATCCGATAAATGGTTGATTTAGGTGCAATCTTACTGGCAGCAATATCCTTGCTTGTGAAGCCCTTTTTGTGCAAAACAATGATGGCGGCACGTGTTTCCTTTTAGGTAACCATGGTTGACAGAGGAAGAACAATGATTCCAAGCACCACCCTCCTTTTGAAGCTTCCAGTCTGTTATTCAAACTCAATCAGCATGACTGAGTGATCTCCAGCCTTGTCCTCGTCAACACTCATACCTGTGTTAACGAGAGAATCACTGACATGATGTCAGCTGGTCCTTTTGTGGCAGGGCTGAAATGCAGTGTGAAATGTTTTCTGGGGATTCAGTTCATTTGCATGGCAAAGGGGGACTTTGCAATTAATTGCAATTCATCTGATCACTCTTCATAACATTCTGGAGTATATGCAAATTGCCATTATACAAACTGAGGCAGCAGACTTTGTGAAAAWTAATATTTGTGTCATTCTCAAAACTTTTGGCCACGACTGTACATACACAGGTTACTCTAGGTTACCTTAAACCCGCTTAACTCCTCCCTCATTTCCTTATCAACAGTGTGGGACTACTGGACTTTCACCCATAGAGCCACGGCGGTAGACCAAAAAAAGTACGTAGGGTTGGCCATAAAGTAGTTAGTCACATAGCCTGGATGTCAATCTAGATCAGAACATAACGGCTGTATTACAGATGCAGAGGACTGGTGGCTCGGTTAGTAAACGTCTCAGGATGAGGAAGAGGACCGGTGACCATGATTCCGAGGAGCAGAAGACTGACAGAAATAAAACTAGGGTGTCATCGAGTGCGCAGCCGAGGTGAGTTGGTAGGCTGTGCATCGCACTAGCACTGCTTAAAATGATCCTCCCTTCTAGTCTAGTCGAGGCTAGAGTCTAGAGTCTAGACTAGTAAATAGGCCTACAGTTGAAGTCGGAAGTTTACATACACTTAGGTTGGAGTCATTAAAACTCGTTTTTCAACCAGTCCCCAAATTTCTTGTTAACAAACTATAGTTTTGGCAAATCGGTTAGGACATCTACTTTGTGCATGACACAGGTCATTTTTCCAACAATTGTTTACAGACAGATTATTTCACTTATAATTCACTGTATCACAATTCCTGTGGGTCAGAAGTTTACATACACTAAGTTGACTGTGCCTTTAAACAGCTTGGAAAATTCCAGAAAATGATGTCATGGCTTTAGAAGCTTCTGATAGGCTATTTGACATCATTTGAGTCAATTGGAGGCGTACCTGTGGATGTATTTCAAGGTCTACCTTCAAACTCTGTGCCTCTTTGCTTGACATCATGGGAAAAGACCTCAGCCAATACCTCAGAAAAATAATTGTAGACCTCCACAAGTCTGGTTCATCCTTGAGAGCAATTTCCAAACGCCTGAAGTTACCACGTTCATCTGTACAAACAATAGTATGCAAGTATAAACACCATGGGACCACACAGCCATCACACCGCTCAGGAAGGAGACGTGTTCRGTCTCCAAGAGATGAACGTACTTTGGTGCGAAAAGTGCAAATCAATCCCAGAACAACAGCAAAGGACCTTGTGAAGATGCTGGAGGAAACAGGTACAAAAGTATCTATATCCACAGTAAAACCAAGTCCAATATCGACATAACCTGAAAGGCCATTCAGCAAGGAAGAAGCCACTGCTCCAAAACCGCCATTACAAAAGCCAGACTACGGTTTGCAACTGCACATGGGGACAAAGATCATACTTTGTGGAGAAATGTCCTCTGGTCTGACAAAAATAGAACTGTTTGGCCATAATGACCATCGTTATGTTTGGAGGAAAAGGAGGAGGCTTGCAAGCCGGAGAACACCATCCCAACCGTGAAGCACGGGGGTGGCAGAATCATGTTGTGGGGGTGGTTTGCTGCCGGAGGGACTGGTGCATTTCACAAAATAGATGGCATCATGAGGATTGAAAATTATGTGGATATATTGAAGCAACATCTCAAGACATCAGTCAGGAAGTTAAAGCTTGGTCGCAAATGGGTCTTCCAAATGGACAATGACCCCAAGCATACTTCCAAAGTTGTGGGACAACAAAGTCAAGGTATTGGAGTGGCCATCACAAAGCCCTGACCTCAATCCTATAGAAAATTTGTGGGCAGAACTGAAAAAGTGTGTTCAAGCAAGGAGGCCTACAAACCTGACTCAGTTACACCAGCTCTGTCAGGAGGAAAGGGCCAAAATTCACCCAACTTATTGTGGGAAGCTTGTGGAAGACTACCCAAAACATTTGACCAAAGTTAAACAATTTAAAGGCTATACTACCAAATACTATTTGAGTGTATGTAAACTTCTGACCCTCTGGGAATGTGATGAAAGAAATAAAAGCTGAAATAAATCATTCTCTCTACTATTATTCTGACATTTCACATTCTTAAAATAAAGTGGTGATCCTAACTGACCTAAGACAGGGAACTCTTACTAGGATTAAATGTCAGGAATTGTGAAAAACTGAGTTTAAATGTATTTGGCTAAAGTGTATGTAAACATCCGACTTCAACTGTATTATTGGCGTAACATGCATTTCAATGGTAATATCCAGTAAGGTCAGCTGACACAGCATGGACCAGTTGTCATTGTAATGTTATGCTTTTTTTCTTGAGTTTGGGGAAGTAATGATCCAATTTCTCACTCAATTCAATTTAAAAATATATATTTAAGGGCTTTATTGGCATTGATAATCATATGTTAACATTACCAAAGCAAGTGAAGTAGATCGCTCTCCCTCTGTCTTTCTTTCTGTCTCAGACCTAGCCCACATTTGTTGTGGTGGTTCAAAAGAGGTCTCCTGGCTGTATGTGTCATTTATGTTTCTGTGACTTTCATGATGCCACTGTTTCCTGACATCATAAAGCACCTGGTTTATTCTCACAGAGGTGAGTGTAATCATGAGCATTATCCAAAATACTGGACAAATTAGGAATAATAACTCAAGAGTAATTAGTATATATTCTCACCTTGTTTTTAGTCAGGGTCCCATTCTTCGTCGACCATAGCCAGCCAGCCGACCTGTCTCTTAACCACACAATGAACATGTACCTTACATCCGAACAAGGGATCTCATTGGGCGTATGGTGAGTAGGCTAACGTAAACCCTTTCTCCAGGTTACATTGTGAGTTACGTTTAATGTAGCCTACCTACCTTACATCTGAAGTATATTCACTGCCACTGGACAGTGTAGATTTATAAAGACTGCATTGAACTTTATACATCAAAGTCAGTATAAAAAAGTGTTGTCACTGTACAAGTGTTGTCACTGTACAATATCTTCAAGGCACACAGTCCCTGAAAGTCAGTGGAAAGAGGCACAGGGAAAGGACTTGGAATGGTACCAAGATTCTTTGAGAGCTGGAATTCCGATCATCATTTATCTCCATGGCAATGGAGGCACAAGGTAGCAAGAACAATGGATTGCTACACAATAATATTTCAAATGTTCTCACTTTCAATCTAAAAGTCCACATTATTTCAAACAGGGCAGCAAGTCACCGCGTGGGAGTAATAAATGTAAGTGACTGACAACTACAACAAAAGTTACTTCATCATGGTGTGAATGATAAACTGGTGGTTGGCCTTTGTCTACAGCTGCTGAGTGCAATGGATTACCATGTTTTGGCTTTGGACTACAGAGGTTGGTTAAAATTTAATTATTCTACTAGACGGTTGAAACAGGTCATTACACATATCCTTGACAACCTGACATTAGCCTCATTTTTGTGGTGTGTTATTTCACCTTGCTGTAAAGAGACTGATAACCACCTCCCAATTCCAAATACTGTAGTAAAGTTCACCTTACCCTCTGGGGTTGTTTTGCTTCTGACTGCCCCCTTGTGGTAATTTACAAATCAGTATACAACTGCATCAAGTTTACCTCAGGCAGACAGACATGACATGATAAGGACTATACGTAGTCTAGTATATTTGCATACTGTACAGCCATTGATATAAGAAACTCTGACAGGTTTTGGGGACTCCACCGGAGAGCCCACTGAAGTTGGTATAACCACTGACACCCTCTACTTGCACCAGTGGGTAAAAGCCCGCTGTGGGAGCAGTCTGGTGGTATTATGGGGACACTCCCTTGGCACTGGGTGAGTGACCAGGTGGATGGTTCAGTCTGTAGAGAAAAACGAGTGGAAATGATAACTTATGTCAATGCATAGTTGCACACAATTCTGCTTTTACTCAAACTATACACAGCGGTCTCTTAAATGAACAATGCTCAGATTTCATTTCAAAACAAATAACAGTTAAATCATATGACCACGATTAAAATCATGAAGAGCCTAACAGTCAAATAAAATGCACATCTCAGATGTAATGTAATTGAAGTGTAAGGCAAATTTCATAAAAGCAAAGGTAATCAAAAGTAATATTGCGTCTGCATAAGCACACACAATATTACCTTTATTAAATTTACATTGATTAACTTAAACTTTCCCTGTAATGCCTTTGTCTTACATTCCAGAGAGATGTGTATGTCATTCCACTGGTAGGTATCTCATTATTTAAATTATGATTATGTTTTAAAGTAAGCATTGTTCATTCAAGAGACTGGACTATGTTTAAAGTTTGATTCAACACTTACTTGTTTCATTTGTTGCTTGTTCCCCTCATACACAATACAGGTATTTGTGATATTTATGTTGTGAGTTTAAGTTAGAGGATCTGTCACTACTACTACTACTACTTAATCTACCCCCACTAATGGTGATGATTGAAATAGTCAAATCAATGATTACAAATATGACAGAACATTTTGACAGTTACTCTGATAGAGTATAAGACATGAGCAGTAAATTCAATTTTCCCCCTCATCTTTGTACAGAGTGGCCACTAATACTGCAGTCAAACTAATGGAACATGGTAGGCCTGAATCCATTCAACTTTCGTATTTTATACCCTCTGGTTAAAGTACAATACACATGATCGGCATAATGACATTCATTTCATGAAAGTTTCTTGTGTGACTCATTATGGAAGCTGACTTGATATATTTACACGCTTAGAATATTTTTGCTTTTATCAGGGATTGTTGTTGATGGTGTGATCATTGAGGGAGCATACACCAACATTCGACAGAAGGGTGCTCATGATCCGTTTGGCTGGGTAAGATTCACATACCCACCTCTCCATAGCGATACAGTACATCTTTAAAACGCCATGATTTTGTATTCATTAATGTACTAAACTGCATTTTGTCTTCAGTTTTATTGGAAGTTCCCAGGTTTTGAGTACTTTTTCCTGGACACAATGGCAGAAAACAATATAATCTTCCGTAATGATGAAAAGTAAGTATTTTTGATTTAGACTTAGGTTCAAATGAAACCAAAACATTTTGTTGTAAATTTGTTTTGGTTCATGCAACTTTTCACCATACTTGTCATCCTTTATTTTGATAACATAATACAGGTTTGCAATATGCAGTAACAAATCGAATCAAAATAACTGATACACCCACTGCAACCAAATGTGTTTCAGAATTGTTCGGAGAGTTTGAGGTTGACTGTTCATAAAAGTGATGTTTCACCATGTCTCTACAGCTTGAAGAGGATGAGGAGTCCTCTTCTGATACTTCATGCAGAGGATGACCACTTAGTGCCTATCCACATGGCTCAGCAGGTGTGGCTTATACATTTATTGTAACTCACAATAATTTCTCTATTGTCATCTGTCTATTTTATCACAGGCAACATTTGTGATATTATCTGTATGGTTTGAATGACAATAGCAAGAAGGGTTCCTGGAAACATGATATACAGTTAAGGAAGTTTCCACCTCTCGTCCTTTGTTGTGTTCCTATCAAGCTCTATGAAATTGCACAGAGCGCCCAAAACTCAGAGAATCGAGTTAAGATGGTACCYTTCGCCAGATCCCTTGGGTACCTTCACAATGGATTGTACAAAGACCCTCACCTGCCCAACATTATTGGGTGAGGAAATCCTGTCAACTCTTCAATTGCAATTTGAAAAAAGGCAATTCTGGTTCTATATCAATGTTTATTCTAACTATAAAACGTACACCTTTTTTCATCCATATCGTTACAGGGAATTTGTACATTCATTGCCCCCCTAATCCAGTGACCTATGCAGAAGAACCTTTGGACATCAATTGTTTCAACATATCTAGAGAACTGCAAAACCTAGATGCACAGTTTGCACGTGTCTCTTTACCTTATGGCAAATCAGTTGGGTGGACTTCAATCACATGGTCCAATCATTGACCTAATATCAGATAGAAGTTACATTGCTAGTAATGTAAAGCACTTACTTAGCTGAAAGGACTGAGAGAAAAAAGAGAATCTATGAGGTTCAACTCTGGGTTTAGCACTTACTGAGATGTCCAATGCATTATTATCTAGCTATAGTCTTAGTCTATGTGCAAATTACAGAACTTTTGAGATGGAGGCAATGAATTGGTTTCCTTTCTATGAATTATAAATGTGAAAAATTATGATTAATCAATGTTTAAAGTGTTCAAGTTTAGGTGAATTCTTAGTAGGGATTACAGAAAAGTTACTCTTGTAAATGCTTTTCTTTTTGGCAAGTATTACATTACAAATAAAACCTGATCAACGTTCATGAATCGTACATGTTCTTGTTGGATGTTTACATTGCTGGTTACTAGTACGTCTGAGATAAAGATTAAAAGAGACAAATCACTACAGTGGAAGTGTTACATACTGTATTTTCTGATGATGTAATGAGATGTACCTAGAAATCCTAGTAGATACACTACCGTTAAAAAGTTTGGGGTCATTTTAGAAATGCCCTTCTTTTTGAAAGCATCCCGGAGTCGCCTCTTAACTGTTGACGTTGAGACTGGTGTTTTGCGGGTACTATTTAATGAAGCTGCCAGTTAAGGACTTGTGAGGCGTCTGTTTCTCAAACTAGACATTCAAATGTACTTGTCCTCTTGCTCAGTTGTGCACCGGGGCCTCACACTCCTCTTTCTATTCTGGTTAGAGCAAGTTTGCGCTGTTCTGTGAAGGGAGTAGTACACAGCGTTGTACAAGATCTTCAGTTTCTTGGTAATTTCTCACATGGAATAGCCATCATTTCTCAGAACAAATATAGACTGATGAGTTTCAGAAGAAAGGCCTTTGTTTCTGGCCACTTTGAGGCAGTAATCGAACCCACAAATGCCGATGTTCCAGATACTCAACTTGTCTAAAGAAGGCCCGTTTTATTGCTTCTTTAATCAGAACAACAGTTTTCAGCTGTGCTAACATAATTGCAAAAGGGTTTTCTAATGATCAATTAGCCTTTTAAAATGATCAACTTGGATTAGCTAACACAACATGCCATTGGAACACAGGAGTGATGGTTGCTGCTAATGGGCCTATGTAGATATTCCATAAAAACTCTGCCGTGGTCAGCTACAATAGTCATTTACAACATTAACAATGTCTACACTGTATTTCTGATAAATGTATGTTATTTTAATGGACAACAAAATAGCTTTTCTTTCAAAAATAATGACTTCTCTAAGTGACCCCAAACTGTTGAATGGTAGTGTATAATGATGATCTGTTCAATGAGTTGTCTCTGTAAAATGAGATATCAACAGTTTAGTCATACATGAGAAGTGGGTCAGGCTTCATGCCCCCAAAGGTGAGGCAGTTCTAATACTTACAGTCGGATGACGTGGCTGAAAGTTGCGAACAGTTTAGAAACCGGAGTTCCATTATTCAACTGTTTGTTCACCGTCTTCGATTTGATTTGAGATTACAAGCCATGTGACATGTCTGCATCAATCACAAGCGAATGCGATGCGAGTGAGGCAATTTACGCCATATGCGTATGAGAGCATCCTGAAAACTGCCACTGTCGTACAACCAGGAAGAAGGTGGGATAGCATTAACAAAGCTAACATCCCAAATCTGCAAACTTTCCCAGAAAATGATGGGGTCTTCCAGGTGGAAGATTGCAGTGGTGGTCTTTCTCTCGGTTGCCGAGATATTAATGCCGATCGAGGCAGATGAACACGAACACACGGTAAGATCATTTGAGGCCGAATAAAAATGGGTAGCCTTGTGTGTAGTGTGAAAATAATGGACGTTCTGGCTTGTTAGRTAGCTGTAGTAGCTACATGATACAACCGATTAGCCTATTTTTTTTAACTCAGCGAGATAAGAGGAATAATATCGTTTCATGTAACTAACTAGTTCATTGTTATGAGGTTAACGTTCAATGTTGATAAATAATAAATACAATAACTAACAAGTTAACGTAGGGGACCAAAGTTAGCTAGCTAATGTTAGCCAGTGACATCTCATTGCATACATATGGTAGGAATATTTTGCATAACCAGTCATCCATATAATTTGGTTATTTAGCTACTTATCTAGCTAGCTTGCCAACTACATATAGAAAAATGTCTCTTCCAGGAATATGCCTAACTAGTTAACTATTTTCGGTAGTTTACTAACGTTGTCATTGCGAAGACTGCATATCCGGTTATTCAGGCGGTAGGCCTGTCTAGGTACTAGGATATCAAATGGTCAAGACAAAAGCAAATCGCCTAATGCGTTTTACGGTACAATTGGAAGTAAATACTTTTGCTCTTGATTTCTGACCTGTAACCTATATGGTGGTTTGATCATGCTTCAACCTAGCCAAGAATTCTCAACTTTGCAAGTTCAACCTAGCCTATTCATGAACGTATCTTCTGGCCGAGGGAGTGTTGTAATAGCCCCGACGCTCGGTCTGAACGTTAACACGCATCGCTTGCGGTACTGGTTTGGAAACGTAAGAGACGTGTATTTCATATCGGTGACAAATAATTTTCATAAAAACAAAAGGTTAAATTACTACACCTTTTTTATAGGGTTTGTGATCTCACACGGCTATATATCCATGTTAGCGCTTGTTTACTGAAGACAGACAGAAGATGGCTAATTAATACAGGTGGTCAACTATCTAGCTTGCCCCGAAAACTTGTGTGTAATGGGGAAGTGTAGTTTGTTGGTTGGAGGCACACACAGTATGGATCTGTGCAAACCTGCTATACCCTACATTGGCAAAAGTATGTGGACACCAATTCAAATTAGTCCATTCGGCTGTTTCAGTCACACCTGTTGCTGACAGGTGTATAAAATCGAGCACACAGCCATGCCATCAATATGGACAAACATTAGCAGTAGAATGGCCTTACTGAAGAGCTCAGTGACTTTCAATGTGGCACTGTTCTAGGATGCCACCTTTCCAACAAGTCAGTTTGTAAAATGTATTCCCTGCTAGTGCTGCCCCGGCCAACTGTAAGTGCTGTTATTGTGAAGTGGAAATGTCAAGGAGTGACAACAGCTTAGCCGTAAAGTGGTAGGCTACCCAAGCTCACAGAACGGGACCGCCGAGTGCAGAAGCGTGTAGCCTGTAAAAATGGTCTATCCTCGGTTGGAACACTCACGACTGAGTTCCAAACTGCCTCTGGAAGCAACGTCAGCACAATAACTGTTCGTCAGGAGCTTAATGAAATGTGTTTTCATGGCTGAGCAGCTGCACACAAGCCTAATATCACCATGCACAATGCCAAGCGTCTGCTAGAGTAGTGTGAAGTTTGCCGCCATTGGACTCTGGAAACGCATGCTCTGGAGTGATGGATCACGCTTCCCCATCTGGCAGTCCGACAGATGAATCTGGATTTGGGGGATGCCAGGAGAACGCTACCTGCCCAACTGCGTAGTGCCAACTGTAAAGTTTGGAGGAGGAATAATGGTCTGGGGCTGTTTTCATAGTTCGGTCTATTCCCCTTAGTTCCAGTGAAGGGAAATCCTAATGCTACAGCATACAATGACATTCTAGATGATTTTGTGCTTCGAACTTTGTGGCAACAGTTTGGGGAAGGCCCTTTCCTTTTTCAGCCTGACAATGCCCCGTGCACTGAGGTCCATACCTCACTAATGCTCTTGTTGCTGAATGGAATGTTCCAACATCTAGTGGKAAGCCTTCCCAAAAGAGTGGAGGCTGTTATAGCAGCAAAGGGGGGAACCAACTCCATATTAATGCCCATGATTTTGGAATGAGATGTTTGACGAGCAGGTGTCCACATACTTTTGACCATGTAGTGTATGTAAAAAAAAAAAAAATATATACCGTAGGCCTATTGCAAGCGATTTATTGACGTTTCTAAACATTAAAATAGAGCGTTGGGATTGTAGTTCACATGGTCTTACCGGTAAAAGGCTCTGCATGGTCAATTTGACATCTGCAGTGGCCGTACAGCATTTGCGGTGATATGGCCTCTGCAGAAGTCAGGGCATTCATACTTCTTGCGCTTTGTTGTTGTCAAGGAAGTGAGTGTGTTTATACAGGACCTCCRGCCCACACCTACCATCAACCAATCATGTCAACGCAGAGCTATACAGAGCAATCGGCATTGTTACAAAATTTGGGAGGTGCATGGCGATCCAGTACGGCGCTCAATTTGGCCTCTGCATGTCTCCAGAAGCTCCGCAATTGCATCCCTACATATGGAGCCTCCGACCACATATTCGGATCAAGTATAAATTGGATTTAAGCCTTGTTTATAGTTGAGAACCCTTTGCATAAGGCACAGTGCCTTGGGTTCTCAAGAGCAAGCTTCAACTTGGTCCTCACTGGTACCATAGCCAGTTAGCACTGGCTAGTAAGCTTTGCATCCGCACTCAGTGCAGAATGAATAGCTGGCTACACAACCAGAGCAAGCAGACATCCTTACCAATACTGTGTTGTCAGTGTGAATGTGATCAGGTGAGTTTTTACATGGATAAAGCCCCTTGTCGCTACATTGTTTTCTGCCCGTGATTGTCAAGCTGACAACTAACAAGGGTGCTTGCTCATGCCTGATCTTTCACTCCGGTTGAAAAGACCTGTATTCAGTTCAATATACATTTCGTTGTCGATGACTCATGCCTGTATGTCGTGTGGATTGGTTTTGACATGGCGTCATTAAAACAGTAACTTTATGACTCATTGTCAATGTATTTTTGCCGCCGACAGCTGCTATCCAAAAGCTTCATAGATGGAGGCTGCTTGGAATAGACTAACATGTTGGCTGTTTTTTGTTATTATTTGCCTGAATGCACAATTTATATCCTTGAATGGAATACCAAATGCTGCCATCTGAGAACTAGCAAAACAAGTAAGTTATAGCATGTTTAATGTGTGTCTTCCCTTTTTCAGTACACAGATAAAGAGGAGGTGGTTTTATGGATGAATACAGTGGGGCCTTACCACAACAGACAAGAAACGTACAAGTACTTCTCCCTGCCCTTCTGCGTGGGCACCAAAAAGACCATTAGCCACTACCATGAGACATTAGGAGAGGCTCTACAAGGAGTTGAGCTGGAGTTCAGCGGCCTAGACATTAAGTTCAAAGGTATAKAAATATCTACACCCACAGGCAACTGTACTACTTGGTTTACTTGGACTCTGGAGTGACAAAGTCACTATTTTATCAGCATTGTTTGATTTTGAGTAGTCAATTATATTCTTTCCTAGCATGAAGTTAGATCCAAAAGCAGCCTACACTTGCATTATGTCTTGTAGTGTTATGTCACACTAAACACTTTTTTTTGTGTCATTTTGTTCTCACAGATGAAGTRATGCAAACAACATACTGTGAAATCGAGCTGGACAAAGCCAAACGGGATGCCTTTGTATATGCCATTAAGAACCACTATTGGTACCAAATGTACATTGATGACCTACCTATCTGGGGTGAGTCATACTGCTGCACTGCCTGTTGCAACTTGTCCAGTAATTTAGTTATGGAGAATCAGTTATGCCCCTGAGGCAGTTGAAAAGATGGCATCCAAATGTTCATTCATACTTTTCTGGGCTTATCTGTTGCCTCACTGGTTGGTATGGGAAGTTGTTTGACTATGACAAAGGTTATCTATGGAAAAGCCMAGTTCATTATTATTGAAAGGGGCCCAGTTCTGGAATGAGGAATGTCTTTAACATGGAGTTATTTCACATGGAATGGTGCCTACTAGGGTTGGGCGACGTGCCGATATATAGTTTTTCAACTTGACTGGCACCGCAGTAGAGCTGACCGGGCAGCCCACAGCCGGGCCATGCCAGGTGGCTTTTCCTATAGCCTGCATAAGCTATTTCAATAAATATGTTTTAAACAATTTACAGAATGCAAGAGAATAATGTACAGAGCTAAGCTTTTCACCAAAGCAGCACAAAATGTCCAGTTGGAAAATGTTTTTTTCTTTTCTCTTTGAATATTTTTACCGGACACTCCGGCGTCTTAATTATTTTAAAGCCTAAATTATTTTTTTTATTTTTTTTTCATTTGATATGACTTCAGTTTTTATGCGTGCTGGCTTTCTCCCGTCGTGCTACTTCATGATCATACAATTCATTTATCTAATGGAGTTCTAGGCTATATCAGAAAGTTATGTTGTTTTTGAATAACCTAAAAACATTAACATGTTCTGACAATGTGAACTCGGCATTCCTCTCTCTCCCCCTCAGTAACATATTTCAAGTTTAGGAGTCAGAACCCATCATAGGCCTAAGGTAATAATGAGAGGGGTAGAACAAACCATAGCAAGACAAAAAACAGAGCGAGTAATTTGAAAAAACTATACATTTCAGTAAATATCAGTCTATTAGCTATAAAGGAAATGATGCATGCATCCCTCTTCCTTGCTGTTGCAAATCAAAAGGCAAATCCTACTAATTTAAAATAGCCTATCAAAGCATTAATACAAGTTAGTTATGAAGGGTATTTCCCAAATAGGCTAGTGTTTAATGTCCTAAAATTGCAGCTTTCAAATGGGAAAGTCGGTCTATAGGCCATTTTCGCTTTGTTTTGCTTTATTTTGAATGACAATTATTAGACAACGAGTGAAATCGAGCAAACAATATCAAGATGGAAAAGTCCAATTTGGAAGTCAAAAGAACTTACAGCTGAGCAAAGCTTATGATAGAGTAGGCCTATTTCCATAGCCTATTATTGGCAATGTAGGCTACAACCTACCTACATCGTTTAAAACAGAAGCCTAGACCTGATAAGAGCGGAAGATTAGGCAAAAATGTCAATCATTGAATAGTTCTCCAGTTCTGGGGACAGCAGCGTTGCATGCTTTGCAGCCAGGCCCTTGGTGATTTATAACCCGTCACACGACGCACTGCCAGCGATTCTCCTTGACTGCCACTTGTACAGGCGCGCACCTCTTTCGTGCCACTGCTCCAAATCAAAGTGTATTGGTCGAGTACACAGATTAGCCTATTCCTCTCCAATAAAGATTTGGCTCAAATATATTTTGTCAAGATTCCTCTCATTGGCTAAACGGCCACACTTAAACACGGAGTATACAAAACATTAAGACTATGGTGAATCAGGTGACCAGGTGAAAACTATCATCCCTTATTGATATCACTTGTTAAATCTACACGATCAGTGTAGATAAAGGGGAGGAGCCCGGTTAAAGAAGGATTTTCAGGCCTTGAGACAATTGAGACATGGATTGTGTATGTGTGCTATTCAGAGGGTGAATGGGCAAGACAAAATATTTAAGGCATATCGGTTTGTACGTTTTTCACGTTCAACAGTTTCCCATGTGTATGAAGCATGGTCCACCACCCAAAGGATATCCAGCCAACTTGACACAACTGTGGGAAGCATTGGAGTGTGGAATGCTTTTGACACTTTGTACAGTCCAACCCCTGACGAATTGAGGCTGGGAGGGGGGTCCTAATGTTTGGTGTACTTGGTGTATATGTATGCACAGGAGGTGGGGCAGATGGCATTGCCCAAGTCTTTCTAACCACGGAATAGTTCCATATTCTGAGTATGAATAAATATAGACTTTGGCCTGGTTACTGCATTCCACACCAAACTTGCCAAGTTGCCAGTACATTTCTGGTGGCAGTGCACTCATCGCACTAATCTCTCTATATTCTAGGAATTGTTGGCGAGGCAGATGAAAACGGAGAGGATCATTATCTGTGGACTTACAAGAAATTGGAGATCGGCTTCAATGGCAACCGAATTGTTGATGTCAACCTGACGAGTGAAGGCAAAGTCAAGCTTGTGCCCAACACACGAATTGCAATGTCGTACTCGGTAAGTATTTGCAATTGCTTTTCAGAGATGGGAAATGGGACTGGATTTTTGTAATATACACAGGGTTGAATATGTGTTTTGGAGGTGTGATGTTTAAATTTACTACACAGAGCTTTATATTGTTTTATATAAAGTAAAGTCCCCTACGTCAGCATCCAAACGTGGCTCATTTGCCAAAGGAATGATGTGAATTGTCTTTTACCATAGGTAAAGTGGAAGAAGTCAGATGTGAAGTTTGAAGACCGATTTGACAAGTATCTCGATCCATCTTTTTTCCAACACAGAGTAAGTTCAATCTTTTAAGATAAGAAATGCAATTTTGCACTGAACTGTACAGTACTCGGTGATCAACCTGTTTTTAAAGATGCAGTATGTAGAAATCGCTCCGCCATTTCCTGGCTGCTAAAATTCTAATAGTTTGCCTAATTTRAGTTTGTGACCCAAACAAGCAAGTATAGTGTYGAGAATCATTGTACCATCTAAACAAACGAGAAGCATGGAAATGGCACGCACAGAACATATCTACTGCTTCTTAGACTTGCTTTCAATGAGTGACAGCTCTAATATTTCTATGTGAATTTTATCGGGTCACCCAGAAAGTTACACATTGCAGCTTTAACAATTCTGGGATTCAAGGATGTCATGTTCTGGAATCTAGGGATGTGCGATATTCCCTGTGGTAATACAAAAAGTGTGTTTTCTCTAGATTCACTGGTTTTCCATCTTCAATTCCTTCATGATGGTTATCTTCTTGGTTGGCCTGGTGTCCATGATCCTGATGAGAACTCTAAGGAAGGACTATGCTAGATACAGCAAAGAGGAGGAAATGGATGACATGGTAACGTTTCATAGCCTTGGTAGCATTAGTGATAGAAAATCACATTGGACATCATGCACTAAAGATTTTGCTTTATTAGTTTAGGCCCAGGGCTTCGTATGATTTTGGCTAGCTGTATGTCCTTTGTCTTAATGTACCCCTGGACTTTTGACGCCTCTCCCTGCTGCAGGACAGGGACCTGGGGGATGAGTATGGGTGGAAGCAGGTCCATGGAGACGTTTTCCGGCCGTCCAGCCACCCAATGATCTTCTCCTCTCTTATTGGCTCTGGATGCCAGATCTTCTCGGTCTCGTTCATCGTCATCGTCGTGGCCATGATTGAGGATCTGTACACCGAGTGAGTGATGAGCACCTCCCCGCAGATAACCCAATGGAGTGTTTTTTCCCGTTGCTGTGTAACGTGGGTGTGTTCACGCACACTGCGGCTTCCCATTTGTCTCTGCAGGAGAGGATCCATGCTGAGCACAGCCATCTTTGTGTATGCTGCCACCTCTCCTGTCAATGGCTATTTTGGTGGAAGTTTGTATGCAAAACAAGGAGGTATGTAAGGGTTTGTCTTAAAAATAGAAACTCCATTCCTACATATCACACCTCAATTATTACTGCACTTTGCAAGGGAAGTTTTGCACACACAATATTGTCACCATGACATTTTCTGAACATGGAGCCTGGGTTGTCAAAATACTGTTTGTGGTACTTGGTGTAGAATGCTGCGGTTGATGCCTATTGACAAAAATGTGGCTACATTGTTAGTGTCATTATGTGTAAATAGCACATGGTGTTACAGAATCCCCCTCCTGAGGGCGCTGTGGGACTAATTTCTAGCGTGAGCATTTTCTTTCTGGAGCTGTTTGGGCTGATTCACCCATCCTCACCCTTTCTCCCCCTCACATGAGAGATCAATATCTCCRRCAGCTCATGGRTTTAGCCAATCSGACAATAGCCATGTGTCTCACCACTGTGCATGCTCTAGCCATGCKGTCTRTCCAGGTCCTGATTGGCTAGCCAGCCTGACCCATGCTTTCCAAGGGAGTAAATATTGCCAGTATCTGAATGMTGTTATTCCAGTCTGTGAGTGTGGGTGGACACATGTGCATGGGATGTGTGAACACAGAAACCATATCCATGTTCATATTCTCTTGAGTGTGATTTAAAGTTCATCTGTGTGTTTACTTGCTATTAGAACTATTAACTCTTGGGCTGCATTATTCCCCTCTAATCAGGGGCGGTGTCAGTGAGTCACAGACCAGTAAATTACATAGAGCCGTGTCGCTCTCTTTCACATGGTATGGTAGATTGTCATTCACTCATGATGTGCACCCTTATGGTAACCAATTTTAAATTTGATCCTATAGGCAGACGATGGATTAAACAGATGTTTATCGGMGCCTTCCTGATCCCTGGCATGGTGTGTGGGACAGCCTTCTTCATCAACTTCATCGCCATGTACTACCATGCCTCCCGAGCCATCCCTTTTGGCACAATGGTGAGTTTAGAGCAATGGCATTCAAAATATTAAAGAGAACAGATCATTGTATTGTATGGGACAACATACAAATGTTATTGAGAAATGTAATTAGAAAATTGCAATTTTATTGAGTAAATGTATTTATTGGTTCATTTACATTTTGAAACGAGAGATGAACATSTACTGAATTGGTAATTTGTTGATATAAAAATCGTTTTTTAAAGGTTATATCATTAGATGTGGGGTTGGCAGAAATTCTAGKAAAAAAATGGGGTCCCCAGAAATTCTGTTAATTGGTAACCAATTTATTATAGCAATAAGGCACCTCTAGGGTTTGTGGTATATGGCCAATACACCATGGCTAAGAGCTGTTCTTATGCACATTGCAACGCGGAGTGCCTGGACACACCCCTTAGCTGTGGTATATTGGCCATATATACCAAACCCCGAGGTGCCTTATTGCTATTACAAACTGGTTACCAACGGGAAAAAAAGTTTTGTCATACCTGTGGTATACGGTCTGATATACCACATCTGTCAGCCAATCYGCATTCAGGGCTCGAACCACCCACATTATAATGGCCAATATGCCACCCCCCCAGGCCTTATTGCTTAAATATAGTCTGCTCTCTCATTAATCATCTCATGGATTCTACCATTCCATGTTGTTTTCAGGTGGCTGTTTGCAGCATTTGTTTGTTTGTTATCCTGCCACTCAACCTTGTGGGGACCATTCTGGGAAGAAACCTCTCTGGCCAGCCCAACTTTCCGTGTCGAGTCAATGCAGTGCCGCGGCCAATCCCTGAGAAGAAATGGTATCTATGACTATGATCTTATTTGTACAGCACGACTCACTAAAAGCAATGTATGTGTGCCATTTTGTATTTTACATTCATTGATGTTTGTTTATTAAGATCCCAGTGCTGATATGTTTGCTACTTGAGAGCCACCGTACTGTTAAGTTTATTTTCTCGTTGATAGTTCAATAAAGGTCTGATTGGCCAAAGAGTCTATACCTACTTTCCCAGGTTGAAACCAGTCCTGGATTAACAGAGGAATAAAAACAGTGCTGAGAAACAGGAGGCCTGGAGTTGCATAGCTCTGATTGATTGGTAAACTATTAGTGACACTGTCTGTATTGTGAGTTGATTGTAAATTTATAACATTTCCCAGGTTCATGGAGCCAGCTGTCATTGTRTGTCTGGGAGGCATCCTTCCATTCGGTTCCATTTTCATTGAAATGTAAGTCCTACCTCACATTAACTTCACTACACTATAATCTAGATCAGTTGTCACCAACCGGTCGATCTCCAAGGCAATCCTTGTCTATCACCAAACATTTCTATGAAAAACCCAACGATAAAGCCTTGAGTTCCTATTTTTTATTATTTGTTTTTCGATGAATGTACGGCGCTCCAGCATGAGTGGACATCAAAATATTTATTTGAGGTATCAGGGAAAGCTGTGTGTAGAGAGCATTGCTGTCTTGAAAGACTACAACTRGTTCAAAARGCTTTCAGACGAAGCATGCAGAGAAATATAGGAATATGTCTTCTGAGCAGAGGGCAAGTGCATCAAAATAGTTTTTCTCAGTTGCAAAAGCAGCAAGGACTTTTCCCAAAACTGTATTCAGCAAATTACGGAATTGCGAGAGCTAGCTATGTACTGTCCCACAGAATTGCTAAACATAGCAAGCCAGTCGCTGAGGGCGAATTCATTAAAGAATGTTTAATTGACTCTGCAGCAATACTTTMCCCCGACAAGAAAGAGCTGTTTGAAAATATTTCCCTGTCAAGACAAACAGTGACACGGCATGTTGAGGACATCGCAGAGAATATGGAACAACAGTTGAAAGACCAGGTAAAGGATTTCACCTATTTCTCCTTGGCCCTGGATGAGAGCAGTGATGCACGTGACATGGCGCAGTTGTTGATATTCTTACAAGGCATAACCCCAGACTTTGACATTAGAGGAGCTTGCTTCAGTGCAGTCAATGAAGAGCACAACCACAGGGAAATACTTATTGGAGGAGGTTAATAAGTGTGTGGCAAAGCTGGGACGGAATTTTGAAAATTTATCCAGTGTGACCACTGATGGGTTCCCAAACTTGACAGGGAAAAAACGTTGGCCTTTTGAAAAGGACACAAGATCAAGTAGCTGAGCTGAACCCAGAGAGTTGATCAGAATCCTCACTGCGCATAAACAGTGTAGAGAGCGTTTAAATCTGGCAACAACACAATATAATCTAATTTGGCCAGGTAAAAATGTATTTGAATGCACATTTCACGATGTGACATAATGGGAGCCTACTTTTTGGGCTTTAGAGGATTTGCCCTATTTTATTTTATGCTTCTATGGTGGTATTTTTGTAACACCGGTAGACGGTGTCCTTCACTCCCGCCTGCTGGACAGGTGGGAGACACTGGCTGTCGGTTGCCACGATAGCACAGCAGGCGAGAGGCTAGGACGACGACGACACCCTGTGCTAGCTTGCTAATTGCTAATTAGCTAGCACACGGTGTCAGTCCCGCCTGCTGTGTACTGGATAAAACCGTGCCCAACAGGCGGGGAACACTGGCTGCCGGTTGGCCCGATAGCACAGCAGAGGGAAGGCTAGGGCGGCACCGTGTTAACTAGCTTGCTAGTTAGCGATCACACATTGTCACTCCCGCCTGCTGTGATCCACAGTCCTCTTTAGTTCTAGCTGTCTAAGCTAGCACATAGTGTATTTTGCTCCCGCCTGTTGAACACCTGCCCTCACCGTTAACAGAACTGTGGGAACACTGCCTGACAGGCCGGGGTGAAGGACACTGTTTACCGTTGTATGGCTAGCTAGCTACCGTTGTGTCGCCCCTTCTGTGGGGTTTATCGGCGGCTTCAACGTTATTGTGCATTAACGCCACCTACTTTACTGGAGCGCTCGCACCAGTCCTAACTTAAAAAATGGACCAATAAAGTATAAAGAGGGATTCCTGCAAATGCCCTGAATTGCTGGCCGCAATTGCACCCTTGAGGGACGCTAAGTTGGGTGAGAGGTAGCCTCACTGCTCACTAGCTGCTGCTCCCTCCCCTCAGACTGACCATCAGATGCAGGCCATCAGTCCAGTAAAACAAAAAAGCACTCACTCACCTGTGCCTCACAAGCAATACAACCAGTGTGATCATATACCTACAATTTTGAAATTTAATTTCAAAATGGTCTGAAGAACAACATTGGCAGGTAATTCAAGCATAGCCAATATGCAGTGATAATGTATTGGGCGTATGGACTATTGCACAAACCTCATTGCTACAGAACTGTTTTTAATTGGTTAATGTTGCATAGGCTTACGTTTTAAGTTATGTTTGAATTTTTTTTAAATCTGAGGGGGGTAGACCTCTGCCTGCATTTTCTGAGTCAAGATCACTTGAGTCAAAAGGTTGGTGACCACTGATAGTGCATTTGAACCGCTTAACTTTATCCACATTGTTACGTTACAGCCTTATTCTAAAATGAATTAAAAATCCTCAATCTACACACACTACCCCATAATGACAAAGTGAAAACAGGTTTAGACATTTTTGCAACAAAAAAAGTATTCAGACCCTTTGCTAAGAGACTTGAAATTTAGCTCCGGTGCATCCGGTTTCTGTTGATCATCCTTGATATTTTTATATAACTTGATTGGAGTCCACTTGTGCTAAATTCGATTGATTGGACATGATTTGGAAAGGCGCGCACACACCCGTCTATGTAAGGTCCCACAGTTGACAGTGCATGTCAGAGCAAAAATCAAGCCATGAGGTTGAAGGAATTGTCCGTAGAGCTCCGAGACAGGATTGTGCCGAGGCACAGATCTAGGGAAGGGTACCAAAACATTTCTGCAGCATTGAAGATCCCCAAGAACACAGTGTGGCCTCCATCATTCATAAATGGAAGAATTTTGGACCCACTGAGACTCTTCCGAGAGCTAGCTGCCTGGCCAAACTGAACAATCGGGGAGAAGGGCCTTGGTCAGGGAGGTGACCAAGAACCCAATGGTCACTCTGACAGCGCTCGTTGTCCTTCTGGAACGTTCTCCCATCTCTGCAGCACTCCACCAATCAGGCCTTTATGGTAATGGCCAGACGGAAGCCACTCCTCAGTAAAATGCATGTGACCGCCTGCTTGGAGGTTGCTAAAAGGCACCTAAAGGACTCTGACGATGAGAAACAAGATTCTCTGGTCTGTTGAAACCAAGATTGAACTTGGGTCTGAATGCCAAACGTCAGGTCTGGAGGAACCTGGCACCATTAGTCAAGATTAGTCAAGATCAGGGGAAAGATGGATCAAAGTAGAGTTCCTTGATGAAAACCTGCCCCAAAGCGCTCAGACTGGGTCGATGGTTTACCTTACAACAGCACAACACAGGAGTGGCTTCAGGACAAGTCTGTGAATGTCCTCGAGTGGCCCAGCCAGAGCCCGGACTTGAACCCGATCGAACATCTCTGAAGAGAACTGAAAATAGCTGTGCAGCCAACCTGACTGAGCTTGAGAGGTTCTGCTGAGAAGAATGGGAGAAAGTCCCCAAATACAGGTGTGTCAAGCTTGTAGTGTCATACCTAAGACGACTTGAGGCTGTAATCGCTGCCAATGGTGCTTCAAAGTGCTGAGTAAACGGTCTGAATACTTATGTAAATGCAAGATTTCAGTTTTTTGTTTTGTATACATTTCTAAACATGTTTTTGCTTTGTCATTATGGGGTATTGTCGATTTGATGAGGGGACGGGAAAAGAACAATTACATTTGATGAGGGGGGGGYAAGAACAATTACATTTTAAAATAAGGCTAACGTAACAAAGTCTAGGGATCTGATTACTTTCCGACTGCACTGCATATCAGCATTTAGCAGGTTGATAATTCACCAAATAAGACCTGTGCGTAAGACCATTGTTTGCTTATTTTACAGGTACTTCATTTTCACTTCATTTTGGGCCTACAAGATCTACTACGTGTACGGGTTCATGATGCTGGTCCTGGTTATCCTCTGCATTGTCACTGTGTGTGTCACCATTGTCTGTACTTACTTCCTCCTCAATGCTGAGGACTACAGATGGTGAGTAAAAGATAACCAGCAATGTATTTACTTGAATCATGTAATCGTAGAGACATTAAATTAATTAAATGAGGGACCTTGCGGAGGCCTTATACACCACTGTGTGATTAGGCCTAAGTAAGTATATAATTACATGGCTAGCTTTATTTTAAAACTATTAAAAAGAATGAGCTGAAATTTTAGGTGCTGACTAATGGGATGGTAAACTTTATAAAAAGAAAGTCGCATACTAAATGTTTCCAACAATTTAATGGATATTAAACATGGCTAGCTTTAAGACTATAACACAGCTAAATTCAGGGAAAAAAACTTACCAGAGTTGCTGTAACACAGTAATAGCCAGCCTGAGTACGTTGCATCTGTGCTTTTCAATTAAATTCTTCTTTTTTTCTCCACTCAGGCAATGGACAAGCTTTCTCTCTGCTGCATCCACTGCAGTTTATGTTTACATGTACTCCTTTTACTACTATTTCTTCAAAACAAAGTGAGTTCCAAAATCCATTTTCTTATTTAAAACACATTGTACACAACTGAAGTAAATAATCTGTTGACCGTAAAGACTAGCCCCAGTGCATTCTGTCATAGATAAGGGAAGGTTGTTATTCGTTTACTAAAAATGAATACAAGTATTAAAAAATTTAGACATGCAATTTAATTGTTTTACCTTTTGGGGCCCTCACCAGTTTGCATCGAATAGGGGGGACCCCCATTCATTTTGTTAAGTCAGTTTCACTCGTATCATTAAAATTTGCAAACATTTCTCTCCACGGTATACTGAAACTTCGGTACTTTTCCGATACAAAAAAAAAACGGTTCAGTACTTCTTTCAAATGGTCCACACGTGATTGACAGGATCAAATCTATCACCGCAGCCCCTTTATAGCGTGAAGAGCATAGTGCTTGCTCCACCTACTCACTCATTGTTAGAGCTGTCTGGGCTTAATTAGCTCCCCAGTCCTCACTCATGCTGCACAGAAGTTTACACAATTGAATAATGCAACACGGCATCTAGAAATGTTGAAACTGTTCACAAAACAATGTCTATACAGGCTAGAATACTTTTACAATGCAAGAGAGAACTGATGTTGTCCAGCTTTCAATTGTAGGCTAACTTTCAGCTGAATTCACTACCCTAGTACTTTGTTTGTGATATGCAAACCATAATGCTAAAATGCTGATTTCAAAGCTGACTAATCGTACTATTAATTCCCTTAATTTGTTTTTGGTGGCAAGGGAGATTAACTTGTTCGTCTTCCTTTGCTTCCCGTCTAGATTCCATAGCCACATTCTGCCTCACGAATAACATCATTCATTTCTTAGACAGCACATACATTTTGAAAAGAGATTGCTTGTTCTATGCAAATGCTGTTGATCAGTACAATAAAATGATATGTTCTAGCAGTTGCCAATAAAAATTAGTCCTAAATGGAAGGTTCTCTCATCTATAGCCCATGAAAGCAGCTAAAACAAGCTTAAAATTTCAGTGCATGCACATACTGCTATTGAATAATATGCATTCGCCTATATTGTGAATAGACCAATGCTAAATCTTGGTTTACCCAGTTTATTAAGAGATTTCCCATTCAAATMATTACCGTTTTGTAGTTTGATTGTATTTACCAAAGTAAAATTGATTGTATAATTGGTGAATACGTGGCTGTCATTAATGGACAACACTTTTCAGATGTAATTATATTTTTCTCAGATGCCCAATGATTGAACAGTGCAGTAGCTAAGTTTGTCTGGAACATGTGCCATTCTGTGACTTTGACCAATACATCTTTTTTTTGTGGTATTGAGTGTCGTGATTGTGATACTAAACCTGGTATCGAAGTCAAAATTCTGGTATCGTGACACTAGTGTCTTCCTGTGTATTACTTCTGCTGACCGGTGGTGTAAAGTACTAAAGTTGTGTTTTGGGGTATCTGTACTATTTTTATATTTTTGCCTACTTTTACTTCACTACATTCCTAAAGAAAATAATGTACTTTTTACTCCGTTGTCCCTGACACCCAAAAGTACTTGTTACATTTTGACAGGAAAATTGTCATTCACACACTTATCAAGAGAACATTCCTGGTCATCCCTACTGCCTCTGATCTGGCAGACTCACTAAACACACGTGCTTCGTTTGTAAATTGTCTGAGTGTTGGAGTGTGCCCCTGGCTATCCGTCAATAAAATTTAAAAAGCCATTTGAACTTTTACTTCTGATACTTAAGTATATTTAAAACCAAATACTTTTAGACTTGAGTGATTTTTCTATTAAGTTATCTTTACTTTTACTCAAGTATGACAATTGAGTACTTTTTCTACCACTGCCTGCTGACAGTTTTGTCCCACTCCGTTTCAGGATGTATGGTCTGTTCCAGACGTCCTTTTACTTTGGCTACATGGCAGTATTCAGTACGTCTCTCGGAATCATGTGTGGTAGGTTCAACTTCTCTATTCAAAGTATTGTGACGTGTTTACGGAATAAGTCTTTTTTAAATTCTCAAACGAGTGCAAAGCATGCGTGGTTATTGATGCAATGACAATCTTGTAATATCTTTCTTTTGTAGGAGCCGTTGGGTATGTGGGAACAAGTGCCTTCGTGAGGAAGATCTACACAAATGTGAAAATTGACTAGGACAGTTGCAAGCAGCAACAAGGGATCCAAGGATCAACAGAAGCTCTCCCCAACAGAAGCGGGCACAAGTCGTTTCTTTTGCAAAAAGAGATTGTGGCATCTCAATTTGTGCAAATGTAGTTTTTCCCTTTTCTGAATTAATTTCAATGTTGCAAYAGTGTACTAGAGCAAAAAACTGCAGGAAAAAGAAAACATTAACATTGGTTCTGTTTTTATCAATTGCTTTCAATCAATGTTCTGAAGCAGATGTTCTTCAAAACGTAACATGGCTTCCCCTTTCCAATCCAGTCCCACCCGTCACCAGAGAACATAAAGATCTTTATTGATGGAATAGTCTAGCTCTCTTCAGTGAAGAGGCCATTATTGAAAGCCTTTGTTCTATTGTATTAGAATATTGAAGAGTTGGGTTTGTTCATGCTCTGACCTGATTCTATTTTGTATTCTGGATGAAATATTTTATTCTGGCTTCTACATTCAATAACTGGATGTTATACTAACTTATCTGAGTTGGAGCCATTCCCATATTTGGACAATTCTCCAATTTCCAAATGCAGTAGTTTACAACCAGCCACCCAAGAAATTTGTTTGCTGTACATATGGGAAAAAAACATTCAAGGAAGGTGTGATCAACAGTTTGTTTTGAGTTACATTATAAATGACATATTGTTTTAAATGGATGTTTGATGTGATCCAATTTCCTGTTTAGGCTATGTTTTCTTAATGGTAGGGTTTGAATGAAGACTACTTGTGAAAGATAATATGGATAGGGGGAAAAGTGTATATAACCTTAATGTAACTTTAGATGTAGATCCCAAATGTATTTTGGTTGTACAGATTTACTACAGTTTTTTTTTTACAAATGATTCAGTTAAGCAAAAATATATTTCGTTTTGTCTCGTTTGGTGCTTGGGGTGGCGCTGTTACATCTTGCCTGAAATTGCATGACGTTTCCATCAAACCATATGCTCATCAAATTCAGCTTTTTTTGGCAGTTTCTCACTTTCCCTGGTTGTAGCAATAATAATAAAAAAAAGTTGGTCGTTGACTTTGTGCTGGCTGCTTGCAGAAAGGGATGACATTGACACTATTTGGTTTTGTGGGTTATTTAAAGCTTTAAAGGGCTCTTCAGACATGTCCCTCACGCTATCTTTGGTTTTCATAACCTGAAACATTGAATGTCAGATGAAATGAGGCGATTGTGCCAAGTTGCCGCAAACGTACTGTACAAAGTGAAATACACTTAGCTACGTGCTGCGGAGTATTTAATGCTCCCCCCATTTGTAAATACAGTATGTGTATGAGAAGTTGCAATGCCTTTTTCAAATTTTACATCCACTGAAGTTGATTTCTGGCACCTGATGTGTACCATATGTCAAGACATTTTAAACCTGCATATTAACTTGCTGTAAAAAAAAAAACGATGTACAGAGCTTATATAGGCATGGTTTGTAAATGAAGGTCAAGTTGTCTGGCTTTTAAATCTGGTAACTGCTTTTTTTTTTTCAACTATCAAGACACGGTAGCAACGGTCTCTGTTAACACTGTTTGGGGAAAATACAATCTATGTATGATSAGTTTAATTTTATTGATAAAGTGTGTGATGGGTGTTTCCCTCCCCCCTCCCCTTATTTTGATACTGTCAAACAGACCCCTGAAACTCTTGACAATATTTACATGCTCTTTGCAATGTTAGGACTATTTCATTATTTTAAAACAAACGTGTAGGCTCTCAATACTTGCAATGTGATCACAGTGAATTGCTTGTAAGAAATAGAAGCTAGTGAACAGGATGGAATGTTTCAACTCAGACAACCGACCACTTCAAATCTTTATTTCCATCTAAACTAATGGAAAGTATTTGGTATATCTATAGTTTTTCAATTCTGGATAATTTAATTGATTTATTAAAGCTGTGAAGTGTGTCATCTAGTTGTTGACTTTCTCAAAGTACTCCTTTGAACCTTCTGGAGTTGGCTTGATCTGAAAAACAAAAACTTGCATAGTAAGCAAACTGATCATCCAAAAACAATGTACTGATGGGAGACCAAGACAAAGTCCTTGCTACTCATATGTTGGTGCTTGTATTCATTTTAGTTGTCTGAGGCCCTGGCAGGGTAGTTTAGGAGAGTGGCCTCACCGTAGGAGAGTCGGGGGTCCAGCTAGCAGGGCACACTTCACCGTGAGTCTCCACAAACTGGAAGGCCCTCACCAGACGCAGGGTCTCATCCACACAACGGCCCACTGGCAGGTCGTTGACGCTCATGTGCTTCACCACACCATTTGGATCAATGATAAACAGTCCCCTAATGGACAGACAGACAATGGATAACTACTCAATATCGTGGAAGAAATGCAGTGTTAAATACACTATTGGGAATAGGTTTCCATTTAGAATGCACAGTACCTCAGTGCAATGCCAGGACCCTCCAGAAGTATGCCATAGTCTCTGGACACCTGTTTGTTGAGGTCTGCCAGCAGGGGGATGTGGATGTCACCCAAACCTCCAGCCTGAGAACAAGACACATGACAGCTTTAAACAGTCTTGGCATTCTCTCAACCAGCTTCATGAGGTAGTCACCTGGAATGCATTTCAATTAACAGGTGTGCCTTGTTAAAAGTTAATTTGTGGAATTTCTTTCCTTAATGTGTTTGAGCCAATCAGTTGTGTTGTGACAAGGTAGGGGTGGTATACAGAAGACAGCCCTATTTGGTAAAAGACCAAGTCCATATTATGGCAAGAATAGCTCAAATAAGCAAAGAGAAACGACAGTCCATAATTATTTTAAGACATGAAGGTCAATACAGAACATTTCAAGAAAGGGTTAGGGGAGGGTTTGGCCAGGGTAGGCCGTCATTTTAAAATAATTTGTTCTTAACCGACTTGCCTAGTTAAATAAAAAGGTTTTTAAAAATGTGTTTGAATTGCAGCAAAGAAACCACTACGAAAGGATACCAATAATAAGAGATTTGCTTGGGCCAAGAAACACGAGCAATTGACATTAGACTGGTGGAAATCTATCCTTTGGTCTCATGAGTCCAAATMTAAGATTTTTGGTTCCAACCGCTGTGTCTTTGTGAGACGCAGAGTAGGTGAATGGATGATCTCCGCATGTGTGGTTTCCACCGTGAAGCATAGAGGAGGAAGTGTGATGATGTGGGAGTGCTTTGCTGGTGACACTGACTTATTTAAAATTCAAGGCACACTTAACCAGCATGGCTACCACAGCATTCTGCAGCTATACGCCATCCCATCTGTTTTACGCTTAGTGGGACAATCATTTGTTTTTCAACAGTACAATGACCCAACACACCTCCAGGCTAAGTAAGGGCTATTTCACCAAAATGGAATGTGATGGAGTGCTGCATCAGATGACCTGGCCTCCACAATCATCTGACCTCAAACCATTTGAGATGGTTTGGGATGAATTGGACTGCAGAGTGAAGGAAAACCAGCCAACAAGTGCTCAGTATATGTGGGAACTCCTTCAAGACTGTTGGAAAAACATTCCAGGTGACTACCTCATGAAGGTGGTTGAGAGAATGTCACTGTGCAAAGCTGTCTTCAAGGCAAAGGGTGGCTACTTTGAAGAATCTAAAATCTAACACTTTTGGTTACTACATGATTCCATATGTGTTATTTCATAGTTTTGATGTCTACACTATTATTCTACAATGTAGTAAATAGTCAAAATAAAGAAAAAACCTGGAATGAGTAGGTGTGTCCAAACTTTAGACTGGTACTGTATATGGAATGGTACTGTATATGGAATGATTTCTGTATGTCTATGGAATACTACCCTACCCACTGTACCTTGCGAGGGGTGTTAATCCATGCCAGGTGGGTGAAGTGCGAATCCACCGACACGCCCACTACTTCACAGTTGATGTCATGGAACTCGCTGGCCTTGTCACTGAATGAGATGATCTCTGTCGGACAAACAAACGTGCTGTAATGAGAAAGAAAAAAATGCTTCTGAATAAAATGGCACATCCACAATCTCCTGCTTAAGTATCTGTAGMGCAAAGAGCATAGGCCGTTAAATAATTCTAAAGACTAATAAAGTCAAGGATGGTGTACCGTACACGACATGCAGCTAAACACAGCAATCCATTCTCGTCTTTCCAAGGGAATAGTGCTACTCACAAATCGAGAGGGTAGAAGAAAAGGACCAGGTATTTGCCCTTAAAGTCATCTAGGCTCATCTCCTTGAACTCGCCATTGTGGACAGCTGTAGRTTTAAAATGTGGTGCGTGCTGAGTGACAGCTGGAGCCCATCCAGCTGTACCTATTGGGAGAAAGATATTAAATGAATAAAGTGGATTCTATATTTAGGGGAATTAATAAAATTTTATAACATTTACTTTATTGCATGACTTTAATATAATTGTATACAATTGTTGAGCAGTTAATGAATGTGTTTTGAGAATGCAATTTAATAGGCATAATTGTTGCATCCCCCCTCACTTTGATCAACTTCATATCACATTCCCTGTCCATGGTCTATACATACTGGTGGAGAAACAGGTTTTCTGCAGTACAGGACAGATCAAAATTCTTGAGGCCTTGCTCACTGAATTTCCATGTGGCGAGGCTGATACTTTCAGTCCTCCAGTTGCAACCTTTGCCTAGATGGGGAGGGGGTAACGTTAGAAAGGGAGATAGAGAAATTGCACTTCGTGACAACAACCGTTATTACTGGCGCTGATGATCKTTAGACAGTTAGTATAATCAGTGATTGTATATTTAGAGTTTTTACTAAAATTTGGCATTAGCGGTAAGTTATTATTTGGGCAGAGGGATTTGTCCTGAATAAAATTAGTGACGTTCCCGTCAAGCTCAGTTGACACTTTTTGCAACTCTTTGTCCAATTCGCATTGCCATTTATATAGCTACAACGAAATGTTAAATTGCTATTATACCGTTTGTATTTCAATGCAGCCCACTACTACTGGTAACGTTTTAACATAAAAATATTTATGAATGAACTTACAGAGGTCTTTAACAGTCTCCCAATGGTGGCTGCCATTTTGTATATTGACAAGAGCAGAGGCCGAATCGCATTACTGGATACCAAGGCCTCAATTTGAATACTTCTAGCGTCCGCACGCCTCTCCTTCTCAAAACCCATTGGATGAGAAATCCAGAGGTCCCTCCCCTCTGACCTTCTCCTCCAATATGTTTTGAGAARGAGGAGAGAGGACACTCACTGCAGCAAATCACATGGCCTTGACAAAGAGAACGGTAGTCTCAAGCGAACTGCGCATGTGCTTGTCGTAAATTTAAAGGCACTCCTTCGATATAAAGTTGTTTTGGATGAAAACAACATGCTTAATTACTTAAGACATTGGCTTGGATCTAGGTTGTGCCTTTAGATTTACCAACTAAGTAAGATTTTTTTACCTCTCTCATTAACTTCTCAAACCCCGACCTGGTCTGTTTCGCAGGCGTTCCTGGAAGTCTCGCGATGTTGCGCCTCTGGGTATAGAAACTCTGTGGACTTGCGTCCTCTTCTTATATGGTTTGTTTTTCGATATCAAGTTGTACAATAGCTTATCTAAGGTGCAGCAACGGGATTTGGGAATGACAACAGGTGAAAAAAGATAAGATGCACGACTTATTCTTCTTCTGTGGGTTTTATGGCAGACTACAACCCAAAAATATATATTACCGCCGCCAACTGGACGAGTTGAAAAAAACAAGGTAAAAATACAACCCATATGCGACAGGGAAAACTAATTTAATCCACCCAAAATAAAACAATTTAAAAAACACATAGTGAGAGTAAACCCACTGGCGGGAAGTAGGAGAAGATGGAACAAGATTGAKATTCTGCACATTTTCTTATTGATGAAACATTTAATCTCAATCAAGTTTTTGTTCACAAAACTAGAAATCTGTTATGAACAGAGTGGACAAGTTTTGTCGACTTTGCCCTTAGCCAAATTATTTCAAAATCGTGTTGTTTAGAAGGTGCGCATGCGCACTTCACAGAGTCGGTGTTCTCTAACGAAAATATGCAGATGATGCTAGAACATGCAAATAGGATCTRGCTAGCTCGTGCTTGGCTCTGCCCACCTCCTTGCTTGTTCTGCCCACTATGACTAATTTGTTCCTTTTGTTAACGACAGGCTGTGGTCTTACCAGGATGTGTACTCAGAGCATGTGCAGACCAACTGACATTTTCAACCTCTCCCTGACCGAGTCTGTAATACCTACGTGTTTCAAGCAGACCACCATAGTATGTGTGCCCAAGAAAGTGAAGGTAACCTGGCTGAATGACTACCACCCCGTAGCACTCACGTCGGTAGCCATGAAGTGCTTTGAAAGGCTGGGCAGGGCTCACATCCACACCATCATCCCGGAAAGCCTAAACCCACTCCAATTCGCATACCGCCCCAACAGATCCACAGACGACACAATCTCAATCGCACTCCACACTACCCTTTCCCACTTGGACAAAAGGAACACCTACGTGAGAATGCTGTTCATTGACTACAGATCAGCGTTCAACACCATAGTGCCCACAAAGCTTAACATTAAGCTAAGGACCCTGGAACTAAATACCTCCATCTGCAACTGGATCCTGGACTTCCTGASAGGCCGCCCCCAGGTGGTAAGGGTAGGKAACAACACATCTGCCACGCTGATCCTCAACACGGGGCCCCTCAGGGGTGCATGCTTAGTTACCTCCTGTACTCCCTGTTCACCCACGACTGCGTGGCCAAGCATGACTCCAACACCATCATTAAGATTGCTGACGACACAACAGTGGTAGGCCTGATCACTGACAACGTGAGACAGCCTATATGGACGAGGTCAGAGACCTGGCTGTGTGGTGCCCGGACAACCTCTCCCTCAACGTGAACAAGATAAAGGAGCTGATCGTGAACTACAGGGAAAGGAGGGCTGTTATTTTTTTATTTCTTTTTTACTTTAGTATATTTAGTAAATATTTTTTWAACTCTATTTCTTGAACTGCATTGTTGGTTAAGGGCTCGTAAGTAAGCATTTCATAGTAAGGTCTACTACAGTAAGGTCTACTGTATACATCAATGATGTCGCTCTCGCTGCTGGTGATTCTCTGATCCACCTCTACGCAGACGACACCATTCTGTATATTTTTGGCCCTTCTTTGGACACTGTGTTAACTAACCTCCAGACGAGCTTCAATGCCATACAACTCTCCTTCCGTGGCCTCCAACTGCTCTTAAAATGCAAGTAAAACTAAGTGCATGCTCTTCAACCGATCACTGCCCGCACCTGCCCGCCCGTCCAGTATCACTACTCTGGACGGTTCTGACTTAGAATATGTGGACAACTACAAATACCTAGGTGTCTGGCTAGACTGTAAACTCTCCTTCCAGACTCACATTAAGCATCTCCAATCCAAAATGAAATCTAGAATCGGCTTCCTATTTCGCAACAAAGCATCCTTCACTCATGCTGTGAACATACCCTTGTAAAACTGACCATCCTACCGATCCTCGACTTCGGTGATGTCATCTATAATATAGCCTCCAACACTCTACTCAACAAATTGGATGCAGTTTATCAAAATGCCATCCGTTTTGTCACCAAAGCCCCATATATTACCCACCACTGCGACCTGTACGCTCTCGTTGGCTGGCCATCGCTTTATACTCGTCGCCAAACCCACTGGCTCCAGGTCATCTACAAGTCTCTGCTAGGTAAAGCCCCGCCTTATCTCAGCTCACTGGTCACCATAGCAGCACCCACCCGTAGCACACGCTCCAGCAGGTATATCTCACTTGTCACCCCCAAAGCCAATTGCTCCTTTGGCTGCCTTTCCTTCCAGTTCTCTGCTGCCCATGACTGGAACAAACTGCAAAAATCAATGAAGCTGGAGACCCATATCTCCCTCACTGGCTTTAAGCACCAACTGTCAGAGCAGCTCACAGATCACTGCACCTGTACATAGCCCATCTGTGAACAGCCCATCCAACTACCTCATCCCCATACTGTATTTATGTATTTATCTTGCTCCTTTGCACCTCAGTATCTCTACTTGCACATTAATCTTCTGCACATCTACCATTCCAGTGTCTATTTGCTATATTGTAATTACTTTGCCACCATGGCCTGTTTATTGTCTTACCTCCCTTATCTTACCTCATTTGCACTCACTGTAAATAGATTTGTATTTTTTCTACTGTATTATTGACTGTATGTTTGTTTATTCCATGTGTAACTCTGTGTTGTTGTATGTGTCGAACTGCTGTGCTTTATCTTGGCCAGGTCGCAGTTGTAAATGAGAACTTGTTCTCAACTGGCCTACCTGGTTAAATAAAGGTGAAATAAAAAGTAAAAATAAAAACACCTGATTTGATTTGATCTTGGTTTAGTTATGTGGACATATTATACTTTCATCTCGAGTTGTTTTACCTTGGACAATGTTTGACCTTGCAGAGAGGGTTAGGCATAGCAGAGTAATATCCGACCAATTACCTGCTCGCTTTAGAAACGCCCACTCCTTTGCACACTCCCATATAATGGGGCGCAGTTACTCGCTTCTAAAATTTCTCCAGACCTCAAAATTACCTTTGACAACGAAGTGATTTTGGAGGTATGGCAACGGGAGACTAGGGAGGACGTGACCGACCTGACACTCTTGTACAGTAGGTGGCAGTGTATGCACCTCTTGGTTGGATGCGATCCGCCAACACAATTAAAAGAAGAAGTGTCTACAGCAGTGCGATGTTTTAGGGCGTCATACAAATGGTTTGCGCAGGTAGGCTGCCTAATAATAACTTATCTAGCTAGGTAAAATACCTTTGGAATGCCTTGGAAAACTTTTTATGATATATATATATATGGAATACATCTGACAGAGAAAGTTTGTTCGCCAGTAACATAACGTAGCAGGCGTAATATAAACTGGTTCGCTATCTGCAGATTTTTAAATTTTGGTCATTGTGCTTGCCATCTGCGCACTGCTCAGCTCAAGCTGACTCTTGTGAACATGGCAAACGTTCCCTGCCATGTGATCAACTCAGGAAGTAAATTGTACATAGAACTTGACCTAGACACGTACAATTCAAACGGAGTTATTTCTTTACATAATGCAACAAAATATGTACCCTATACACCAATAATTCAGTGTGACTTTGTGGGTAGTCGTTGCTTTTTCAAATGGATATTAACTTGTTTTATTGGAAAAACGAGGGCAAGGTGAATATCCCATCCATCAACGTATTAGATGAGCAATGAATAACATACTGTATGTAACGTTAGTAAGCCACAGAACGCATATTTGGAATGATTGTTGATCTGAAGTGTTTCAATGCATGGAAATTATTTTTCAGACATTCCTCAGTCGACTACGCCTCTGGTTTAATATTCTTGACCCAAGTTCCTTGCTCTGCTCTGATGTGAGTATCCAGGAAATGTGACTTATGAATGATTACATTTTTTTGTAAACTCCACATGTGACTCGATTGTGGAGAGAACCGTTAGCAAAGTTGGATTTGAACTACTCTCCGTTCKATTACACATCAGCGTCATTGGACGAAGGCGWTTTTTTAACAGCCTGGACGCTTTGGTCTCAACATTAACACCTACTTTCTCTTGCTGTACAGATTTGGATGCATAAAGACCTTAAATTTCATATTAGCGATAAGTCATTTTTTTTWAACAAAAGGTTAAATTGATACACACTTTTTATAGGGTTGGGGTTCACACATGGCCATATTTCGATGTTACAGGGCTTGTTCAAATCAAATTTTATTTGTCACATACACATGGTTAGCAGATGTTAATGCGAGTGTAGCGAAATGCTTGTGCTTCTAGTTCCAGACAATGCAGTAATAACCAACGAGTAATCTAACCTAACAATTTCACAACAACTACCTTATACACACAAGTGTAAAGGGATGAAGAATATGTACATAAAAATATATGAATGTGTGATGGTACCGAACGGCATAGGCAAGATGCAGTAGATGGTATAGAGTACAGTATATACATATGAGTAATGTAGGGTATGTAACCATTATATGAAGTGGCATTGTTTAAAGTGGCTAGTGATACATTTTTTACATACATTTTTCCATTATTAAAGTGGCTGGAGTTGAGTCAGTATGTTTGTTGGCAGCAGCCACTCAATGTTAGTGGTGGCTGTTTAACAGTCTGATGGCCTTGAAATGGAAGCTGTTTTTCTGTCTCTCGGTCCCTGCTTTGATGCACCTGTACTGACCTGTACTGACCCTTCTGTATGATAGCGGGGTGAACAGGCAGTGGTTCAGGTGGTTGTTGTCCTTGATGATCTTTATGGCCTTCCTGTGACATCGGGTGGTGTAGGTGTCCTGGAGGGCAGGGTGGTTTGCCCCCGGTGATGCGTTGTGCAGACCTCACTCCCTCTGGAGAGCCTTACGGTTGTGGGCGGAGCAGTTGCCGTACCAGGCGGTGATACAGCCCGACAGGATGCTCTCGATTGTGCATCTGTAAAAGTTTGTGTGCTTTTGGTGACAAGCCAAATTTCTTCAGCCTCCTGAGGTTGAAAAGGCGCTGCTGCGCCTCACCACGCTGTCTGTGTGGGTGGACCAATTCAGTTTGTCCGTGATGTGTACGCCGAGGAACTTAAACTTACTACCCTCTCCACTACTGTCCCGTCGATGTGGATAAGGGACTGCTCCCTCTACTGTTTCCTGAAGTCCACGATCATCTCCTTTGTTTTGTTGACGTTGAGTGTTGAGGTTATTTTCCTGACACCACACTCCGAGGGGCTCACTTCCTCCCTGTAGGCCGTCTCGTGTTGTTGGTAATCAGGCCTCACGCTGGAGTGTCGTCTGCAAAACTTGATGATTGAGTTGGAGGCGTGCATGGCCCCGCAGTTGTTGGGTGAACCGGGAAGTACAGGGAGGGCTCAGAACGCCCCTTGTGGGGCCCAGGTTGAGGATCAGCGGGGTGGGAGAGTTGTTACCTACCCTCACCACCTGGGTGCGCCGTCAGGAAGTCCAGTACCCAGTTGCACAGGGCGTGGCGGGCGAGACCCAGGTCTCGAGCTTGATGACAGTTTGGAGGACTTGGTGTTAATGCTGAGCTGTAATCGATGAACGCATTCTTCTACATGGGTATTTCCTCTTGTCCAGATGATTAGTGGTGCAGTGTGGTTGCGATTGCGTCGTCTGTGGACCTATTGGGGCGGTAAGCAAATTGGAGTGGGTCTAGAGCGTCAGGTAGGGTGGAGGTGATATGGTCCTTGACTAGTCTCTCAAAGCACTTCATGATGACGGAAGTGAGTGCTACGGGGTGGTAGTCGTTTAGCGGTAGTCGTTTAGCTCAGTTACCTTAACTTTCTTGGGAACAGGAACAATGGTGGCCCTCTTGAAGCATGTAGGAACAGCAGACTGGGATAAGGATTGATTGAATATGTCCGTAAACACACCAGCCAGCTGGTCTGCGCATGCTCTGAGGACGCGGTTGGGGATGCCGTCTGGGCCTGCAGCCTTGCGAGGGTAACACGTTTAAATGTTTTACTCACSTCGGCTGCAGTGAAGGAGAGTCCGCAGGTGTTGGTAGCGGGCCGTGTCAGTGGCACTGTATTGTTCTCAAAGCGAGCAAAGAAGTTGTTTAGTCTGTCTGGGAGCAAGACATCCTGGTCCGTGACGGGGCTGGTTTTCTTTTTGTAATCTGTGATTGACTGTAAACCCTGCCACATACCTCTTGTGTCTGAGCCGTTGAATTGCGACTCTACTTTGTCTCTATACTGATGTTTAGCTTGTTTGATTGCCTTGTGGAGGGAATAGCTACACTGTTTGTATTCGGTCATGTTTCCGGTCACCTTGCCCTGGTTAAAAGCAGTGGTTCGCGCTTTCAGTTTCGCGCGAATGCTGCCATCAATCCAGTTTCTGGTTTGGGAATGTTTTAATAGTTGCTGTGGGTACGACATCGCCCACGCACTTGCTATATGTTTACAGAATACAGGGAAGACCTGTGCTAATTAGCTATCTGTAGTGCTGAGCAATTAGTGCTTTGAGGTCGTTTCGATTATAAAAAAATAATGGTTTTCGGTTTAGATTTTTTTTTTTTTACATTAAGTGCATGATGTAGGTTGAATGCTATAACAACACAGAATACAACAATTAATAAAAGACCCATGATGGTAGTGACTGTCCATTACTGCTTATCACTTAACCATCATTTATTCACCTTACTTTACTTGAATACAATATTTTAGTTGTGTATTTTACATTTAGTTTGATTCTTCAAAGTAAATAAGGCATACTTTTATGACCGCTGAATACCAACTATCAATCACTTAGATCATGTCTTTTCAGATACCTCGCAAAGCAACGGCTGCTATCTGTGTCACGTCACGATCAGGCATTCTTCCATTTCATTCTTCTCTCTTCAGTAGCAGGCATAAAAATAAACACAAAAAGAAAAGGAGAGCTCTGATGCAATATTTTTATAACCAATGTTTCGACAGCCAAGCTGTCTTTTTCTTCTTTGATGAGGTTTAACAGCGGTTGGCATCCAATATGTTGCATTACCGCCACCAACTAGACTAGAGTACAACTCCCTTATACTTTGCTTGAAAAAATAAACAAACAAATACCCTACCATCTAACACACACTCATAAAAAAAATAAAAACACTACTCCACTATTTAAATCTATTTAGTGCTATCTCAGGCCAACAACCTGAAAGGATGGGACATCACCACTTAACACACCCTGTAACTCCTCTGATGTCAAGTCTCACACACCCAAATACCTCTCTGCAGCTGCCACCATAACCTCAATTTTCTGCGACTTGCATTCCATCCTTGCAGTACAGTTGATAACCATTGCTATAAATGATAAAAATCCAATCTTACTGAAAAATATATCACTTTTTGGCCTATCCCTCTGTACTGGTACAGATGTACTACTCACACCACTCCTCTCAGGATCCCTCCCCATTGACATATCTTCCTCTACTTTCTTCACTGCCTCAGCATATGACAACTTCTYCACTACTCTAACCCTGGAAACTGTATAGGAGATGTTGTACCCATTATGACTATTAAAACCTACTCAAACCAGAAAATCGAGGTCGACCGATTAATCAGAATGGCCGATTTTAATTAGGGCCGATTTCAGGTTTTCATAACAATCGGTAATCTGCATTTTGGCCGATTACATTGCACTCCACGAGGAGACTGCGTGGCAGGCTGACAACCTGTTACGCGAGTGCAGCAAGGAGCCACGGTAAGTTGCTAGCTAGCATTAAACTTATCTTATAAAAAACAATCACTCTTAACATGATCACTAGTTAACTACACATGGTTGATATTAATAGGTTATCTAGCTTGTAAATAATACGGTACCTGTTAATTTATCATTGAATCACAGCATACTGCCAAACAGGTGATCATTTAACAAGCGCATTCACGAAAGAAGCACTGTCGTTGCACCAGTGTACCTAACCATAAACATCAATGCCTTTCTTAAAATCAATACACAAGTATATCTTTTTAAACATGCATATGTAGTCAAAATAAGTTCATGTTAGGAGGCAATATTAACTAGGGAAATTGTCACTTCTCTTGCGTTCTGTGCAAGCAGAGTCAGGGTATATGCAGCAGTTTGGGCTGTGAAGACCATTTCTTCCTAACAAAGACCGTAATTAATTTGACATAATTATGACATAACATTGAAGGTTGTGCAATGTAACAACAATATTTAGACTTTTGGATGACACCCGTTCGATAAAATACGGAACGGTTCTGTATTTCACTGAAAGAATAAACGTTTTTTCTAAATGATAGTTTCCGGAGTTGACCATATTAATGACCTAAGGCTCCTATTTCTGTGTGTTTATTATACACTGCTCAAAAAAATAAAGGGAACACTTAAACAACACAATGTAACTCCAAGTCAATCACACTTCTGTGAAATCAAACTGTCCACTTAGCCATTTTCTTCAGCCTCCTGAGGTTGAAAAGGCGCTGCTGCGCCTTCACCACGCTGTCTGTGTGGGTGGACCAATTCAGTTTGTCCGTGATGTGTACGCCGAGGAACTTAAAACTTACTACCCTCTCCACTACTGTCCCGTCCAGCAGGCCAGATTTGTGGCCTGCTGGAGGTCATTTTGCAGGGCTCTGGAGTGCACCTCCTTGCACAAAGGCGGAGGTAGCGGTCCTGCTGCTGGGTTGTTGCCCTCCTACGGCCTCCTCCACGTCTCCTGATGTACTGGCCTGTCTCCTGGTAGCGCCTCCATGCTCTGGACACTACGCTGACAGACACAGCAAACCTTTTTACCACAGCTCGCATTGATGTGCCATCCTGGATGAACTGCACTACCTGAGCCACTTGTGTGGGTTGTGACTCCGTCCATGCTT